>NW_027555514.1:251712996-252312996 GCF_003287225.1 Phascolarctos cinereus
TTTTGGGATATGATAAAAATATTGATCCTTCCACACGCTTTCATAGATATTCTTCCTATATCCTTTGGATGTGGTTAAATTATTTTCATGCCTGGTTGACTAGGGTCAGGCAAAGCAAGGAATAATGGCTGGATTGTTCTCTGTAAGTAAATGATACTAAGCGTTTATGCTTAGCATCATCATCATGATTGCTAAGATTTATATAGTGCCTAGTGTGTGCCATGCACTGTGCTAAGCACTTACAATTGTTATCACATTTTATCCTCACAAGCACTCTGGAAGGTGCTATTATTATTCACGTTTTGCCAGATAATGAAACAGAGGCAAGCAGTGGCTGACTTGACTAGATTCACACAGCTAGTAAGTGCCTGAGGTCAGATTTGAACTTAGACCTTTCTGATTCCCCTCTATCCACTGTACCATCTAGCTGCCCATAAGGTAAAGAGAGGTCAACATCAGAATGAAGAGTGGATAAAGTATCTAAGAGACTGTGGTTCCAAATCTGAATGTCAAAGGGAAAGAGTTGATGTGATATCAAGGTAAGCAGAAGTTTGAATTTGGTACATCTGAGCACCCTTGAGATAGTCTGACCGCGAAAGTAGACATATTCCAGTAGAAACAGAAGGGTTCCAAAGGTGCTCTCAGGATTCCACTTCTGCTGACAGTGAGATTAAGACTAATTTCAGCCCAAAGCTCTTAGTGATCTTCATGTTTGAAATATTTCCTAAGCCTTAAAGTTTTTTTTCAACATCTCTAGCTACTGTTACTGTTGCTGCTGTTGTAGCAGTAGCTGCTGATACTTTTATTGCTTAACAATGTGGCCAGATCAGAAGAGGCTCCTTAGGAGGATATCACAGTACAGTTTTCCCTTGCCTTTTGAGTGACTTGCAAAATTTAATTCTTTGGAATGTCTCATATTCTATGCATTGTAGCTGTAAACCTTCACTTCAAGAAAACAATATTCCACATCCATTTTTCCCTACCTCTACAAAGAGGCGAGATATATTCTTAAGTCTTCTTCAGGGGCTAGATTGATCAGTATAATTTTATTTATTAAATTATTTCATTATATTAATTAATATATTATAGAATTCATTGTTTATAATAAATTATAAATGTATTAATTTTAAAATTGTATTTTATTGTATGAGTTTTAAGGACATTGAAGCTGTATTCCTCCCATGATTTTATTAAAATTATACAATTATTTCTTTTCACTTGAGGAGGGGGAAGTAAGAGGGAGAGAATAAATACTTGTTAATTAAAAATATTTTAAAAGATTTATAATGTGACTGAAGAGATAATTGAGTCAACTTTGGTCACAAGCTGTGAAAGATCTTGAACAAACAATGTACAAAACAGAAGTTTGCCACTGTTGTTTGCCAATAGCATGAAAGCCAATCTGTTCAGTCCAAAGGAAAAAAGGATTCTCCATTTCAGGCAACCTTACAAAAATTACTCCTATTCAGTTGTTGTTGTTCAGTGATTTGTCAGTAATGTCTAAATCTTCATGAACCCATTTAGTCTTTTCTTGGCAAATATATTGAAGTAGTTTGCCATTTTCTTCTCCAGGTCATTTTTACAGTTGAGAAAATGAAGCTAGCTGCTAGGGTCACAGAGCTAGTAAGTATCTGAGACTGGATTTGAACTCAGGAAGATAAGTCATTTTCACTCTAGGCCAGGTGCCACCTAGTTGCGCCTTTCTATTCAAAGTTACACAAACTGCACTGAGCCCAGTAACAGTGCAAAGCTCCTTAAGTCAAATCCATAGAAATCTCACCGAGATAGGTCACCTCTTCCCCAATGAAGGGAAAAGAATAATCAAACACAAAAAGGAAAAAAAAATGTTAACACTATGGAGTACTTTTGCATATACACTTAATACTTATGGCAAAAGATTCCCCACTCCTCTCACCCCCACAGGTGAAAAGGAAGAATCAAAGTGACCAGACTGATATAGTGGAAAGATCAATGGATTTGAAATCAGAGAACTGCAATCCAAATCTCACTTCTGCTATTTACCAGTTAGGTGACACTAGGCAGGTCACTCTGCCACAGGGAGTGTCAGTTTCCTCATCTGTAAAATGAGGGGTTTTGACTAAATGATCTCTTCAGTTTCTTTCCAGCTCTAAATCATTGAAACTATTATAACTGCCACATTTAATTTAGGGCAGACTTATTGCTGGTAGTATATACACTCTAAGAGCAGGGAAAGGCCTAGGAAGAAGGATGAAAATTCCCTTTATGCTCTGATTTAGATTTAGCTCCTAATTTCCCTATTTTGCATGTATTTGCATGAATGATAAGGGAAGATTTTAGGGTTGAAAATTGGATGGTCCCTGGACCACAGGAGACATTAGCAAATTGCTGAAAGAAGAATATCTAAATGGATGCTAACTTGGAATACTTTAACTATCAGAATCTAAGTATGGATCTCTAAGGAATTTCTAATTTTAAATTAGTCATAGGCATCATGGTGTAGAGCAGTAGGTTCTCAATTTTTTGTTTCAAGCTCTCTTTACAATGTTAAAAATTATGGATGGCAAAAAATTTTTATGTGGATTGTATCTATGGATATTTATGATAATAGAAAATAAAAGATTTTTAAATATTTATTTATTAAATCAGTAAAAACAGTAATGGTAACATGAAACAAATAATAAATAAGCATATTTTTAACTCCCCTAAAGTAGTGAAAACTAACGGCATTGATTTACATATTTTTACAAATCTCTTTAATGTCTGACTTAATAGCAGACAGTTGGATTCTCATGTTTGTTTCTGCTTTCATCTAGTTCAGATATGTTGTTTGGGTTAAAGTACAGGGAAAATTTGGCCTTAGATAGATATATAGTCAGAAAAAGGAGGAACATTTTAATAGGTAAATTATTGGTGGTGATGATGATGATGATGGTGGTGGTGGTGGCAGTGAAGATGATGATGAAAATAGTTTGGACCTCTTAGGGAGTCTTAGAAGTCCTTGGGGATCACCTTTTTTCTGAGAACAGCTCCTGTGGAGGTGAAAGAGCTCACCTCAAAGATGGAAAGCTATAGTGTCAAGTCTTTATCTGATGCTTTCTGGATGTGTGATACACATTTAATTAATAACCCTTTAGTTCTCTGAGAAATTCTACAGTTCTGACTTAAATTTTGGGCAGAGACTTAATGATAGAAAATAGAGGCTTTTTTTATTATTTTGTTTAGACCAGATTTTAGCGTCAAGGTATTTGTCACCCTCTGGGATGAGGAATCTAATCTTTGGAGAGGAAACACCTACTTTAGGCCAGGCACAAAGGAGGAGGCCGACTTTCACATGGGAGGTAGGAGTGTGAATCTACCCCTGAGATTTTTGTTCTTCCTCTTTATTCTTATAAGTGGATGTTTTAAGGATCATGTTTTCTTCCAAAAGAGCTGAAGGAAAAGGAAGAACCCATTCTCCCTTCCAGAAAAAAAGGAACACACTGCAGCTAAGGATGCTGGATGAATCCAGAAGAAGCAGAGAAGAGTCCCTCAGCTTCATGTTTGGTGAAGATGTCCCTGGAAATGATGAATAGTAGCCAAGAATCCAGGGAAATAGGCACTGGAGACCAGCAACCCCTCACAGTAACTGAAAGTCATGCGTATTCTCTCTGCAGAAAGAAGACATCCAGCAGAGACTATACACCATGCAGAAAATATTTATAAAAATTCCAGTTATGTATAGTAGGTTGACATTACCCATAGTCATTGGGAACCTTGCATCATTGAAGGGGTAGGGGAGGCAGGAAGGGAGGTCTCTCTACATGTATACCTGGGCTCACATGTTTCCTGCATGAGTGCTATACCCATGCATGCCCTGTAGATGTATGTACTTCTAAGTATGTCCACAAGTAACAGATGCTTCCTGTGTATGTGCTTTTTTTCCCATGAATGATCCTGAATCGTTTGCACATTTGCTACTGAAATATGTATTTAGCCTGTGTATTTGGAGGAAAATATGCTCCAGGTTCATGTGGGGAACATTTTTATTACTTTTTTATTATGGTATTCATTAAATGCTTTTTTCCCCTTTGAATTAGTTTTGTCATCTGACAAACAAGTAAAGATAAACACACATTACAGATTCATTTCTAAGTATAGTGAAACACACATAGTACCTTGAATCTAAGAAAGAATCATATCAAATCTCACAGATGAGTTATGTGAATTGAATGATGCTCCCAGTTGCTATATTAGCTGTTCACAGAATCATAGGTTTAGAGCTGGAGATCATCTTCTGGTCGATTCAATCCAATTTTCCTCTTTCTCAAAAATGGAATTTTGCAGACAAAGAAGTTCAAACACAAGAATTTGAATTACTTGCTCTGGTTACACAGTAAGTAAATCTCTAACGTAGGATTGATTGAAAGTAGGTATTCCTGACCCCAAGTCCTGAGCCCCATCCCCATGAGATTGTATGTACAAATTGTCTTTTAGAATACATTGATCAGAGATTCTCTATCAAAGAGTAGTGAAGTATGCAGGTTAGCAATATAAAATTGGGAGAAAAATAGCGACAGCTAAATTTAACACTTATTATATATGTTACTCCAAGTAGTAATATAAGCTAAAAATCCAAATGAATTCTTACGAGTTCAGATAGACCCTTAAATAATAGCTTAATAATTATTTGAGGAAATAAACACCTGGTAGAGATAAAACCTTGATATTATGAAGGTGAAGTCAAAGAGGGCAACAGTGTCCTTCCAAAAACTAACTATCCCTTCATCTTACTTCAAGGGATAAATAATTCTTTGGGATCAAACCATAAATCTGACTGGGCTTTTCTTAAGTTCATGTACCCTGAGGGTTTTCCCCTTGCAGATTCATTTTTTTTTGACTAGGTAAAAGAGGCCATTCTTTGACTCATTTCTTACCTTGCATTAATCGCTGAATGGGCATTGCTTCAGTAAAACTGAGGCCTGGGAAAGACCTTACTCAAAAAGGCCAAGATGTCCCACTGCATCCAGTGCCATCTCTAGTCATCCTGATTTATATCTAAGCACTGGACCCAGCCCTCCCTCAAATCCAATTCATTTACAAATCATGGCATCACCTTCCTGATGCCATGGTCTTCCTCTAGAACAAAAGACAAACAACAATACTAAACAACTTAAGTATTTTAACTGCCTAAATTCCCATTTTTCAAGAATCATTACTCAGGACTGATTAAAGGTGATTAGATAGTAGAATATTAGTTAGGCATCGAAGTCACCAGGGTCACCGCATCCTGGGACAGCAACAATCATCTTGACTTTTGCCCTGCCACTGGACTTTGATGGCTTTGAAAGAGAGAGTGAGGCTTCACTTAAATTCAGTTCACATGCAAGTCAAGACATTAGCCAAATAAAAGATGAACAGCAAACAAGCCTAAACTTATTATCTGCAGGGAAAGTAAAGGCTTGTTGATTGATTAATGTCTATTATTCAGCTGTAGGCAATAGTCAATAAGAAAAAAAGGCTGGTGATTAGATATGGTGAACTGGTAGGACAGAAAGGAAAATGACTACATTAGTTTGGTTGTCTTAATCTTTTTTAAAATCTATTTTCCAGCCAAAAGATGTTGGCTTCTGAATTACCAACAAATTACTTAATCCATGATTTTTCCTCCAATTTTCAAGATAGTTTGAGACCAACACAATGACTGAATGGGACTTGATGATTGCAACCAAAACAATGTTGTCAGTTGATGTGAATTTATTGTCAGAGAACCTTGATCGATTCCTTTTCTATACCATACTTTAAAAAAAAATCTAGGTACAACTACATACATATACACACACACACATATATGTGTGTATACATGTATATACATGCACGAACACATATATATATATGTATATATGTATATGTATGTGCATATATGTGTATACACACACACACATACATATATATGTAGGTGTTTGTGTATATTTACTAGGTGCATGACCCTGGGCAAATCACTTAACCTCAGTTGCCTCAAAAAAAAAAAGTTAGGCTATAGGTTTTCATATTAAGTGAAAAACATTAATTTCAAGTCATGTCATACAATCTAAATACTGAAAAATGTATGTTCTGTCTCCTTTACAAGGCTTTCTAGCATGGATATATGAATTTCTCATGTAATGAAAGAGGAATATTTAACATAATGAATGATTAAAGGTCAAGATTTTAGCATGTGATTTTTCCATAATGAGCCAAATTGTTCATTAATTTATTAAACAATATTCTAGTGATCTGAAAGATTTAATCTAACTTCCAAAGAGCTATTTAACTCAGAGATTAATTTATTCATTAAGAAAATCTGGTTCATATGGTGCAATACAAACCTCATCCAAGTATTAGTCTTTTTGAAAATAATTGTACCTTTTCTTTATACTTTAATATTTGGAACTATGTATTTTTCTAATGTTTTAATATGAGGATTCCTATGGTTTGTATTTTTTAAATTAGAATTTAGTTTGAATACATATTTAATTAAAATGCTAAACAAAGAGTAATCTGTCTCCATGTGGTAAACCTGTATTCAAATATTTTAATCAATTTTTATATGTTTATATTAATCCTTTTAAAATTAATGTGTGTTAAGAGTAGGTGTGTTTGCAACTTAGGGAATTGGATATTTAGTGAAAAAGTATTTGTAGCTAGATTTCTAAAGCATAATGGAATATAATAGAGCATATAATATATAATAGAACAACATATCCTTAAAGTCTGTCTTTTGTAAAAAGAAAGCAGGGGCAGCTAGGTGGCACAGTGCATAGACCATAAGCGCTGGAGTCGGGAAGAACTGAATTCAAATCCTGTCTCAGATGAGGCATTTGACACTTACTAGCTGTTTGATCTTAGACAAGTCACTTAACCCCAATTGCCTCCCTAACAACAACAACAAAACAAAAGCAAAAAAAAAAAATCCTTATGCTCTCTACATATGATATTTAGTACAAGTGTATGTAGTGTGTCTACTGTTATCAGAATCTGAGAATCATCAGACAGTGAAACCAGAAAGATCATAGAAACCCTCTACTTCAACTGTGTCATTTAACAAATAATAAAAAAAAAAGTGTCCCAGAGCACTCAAATAACTAGCCCATGTTCATGTCATCATAGATTTTATGCTAGAAAAAAGGATCTGATAGACCATCTGGTACAATCCTTTGACATTCCAGGAAAGGAGCTAAGATATTAAATTGCTTACCCAAGAACACACAGGTGGTAAGTAGCAGAATCAGGAATTCAAATTCCGATCCTTTGATGCCAGCATAGTCATGCTTTCTTTTTCAAATGTACTATCTCACACAGTAAATAAGTAGATTAGTTAATATTTGCACACAGTTCCCCTGAATCTAGATTCAGTGTTCTATCTCCTGTACCCCAGAGTTGTCCCTGCTGTCAATGAATATTTATGAAGTATCACATATGAGGCCTGATTGATCAGGATTGGGCTGATCCACCTGAAAAAGTATTTCTCCTCTACATGTGCTTTCCCAATAGACATCCAAAACATATGTTTTGCAACATAAAATAATATCTTGCATTTACATAGAACTTTGGGGTTTGTAATTCCCAATCTACTTTGCCACTCCTTTGGGGAATGCACTCAAAATAGAACTTTATCTATTTTACATGTAAAGAAATGGATGCTTGGAAATATTAATTTGTCCATTTCCATATAGCTTGTAAGTGCCTCAGGAAGAATTCCACCCTAGGTCTCCTGACTCCAAATCTTTTATGTATCATACAAAACTATTTTTTAAACTGCTACCTCATGTACATTATGCTCATGCTTGTTTTGACCATTTGATGATATAAAATTAACTTTAGATGGGCAGCAGTATTTAAGTATAGCCTTCCTGGTGAATGAATTTGCATTATTGTTTGTGGTAGATAACAACTGTTACATTTATACAGTTGCATGCCTTTAGGTACTCGAAAACATCTAGCTAATTACCTGATATTGCCATTTTTCAACTGGCACTTTTATACACTGCAGATATATCCTTAAAATACAGACTTCTATAAAAAATGAAGTAAAAAGGAGTAAAGTCAAAGAAAAATCCAGTTTTTCATTTAAAATGTAATAGATGTATTCCCTACCTGCTTCTTCTTTTCTTAGTGCTAAATTATCTCTCAATTTTGGTAACATCTTTTGAAGATAAGACATAAGAAGTTGTATGATTGAGGCTTATTTTAAAAGCTGTAACTTCTATGGATAAACCTGTGTTTTGACACCAACATCTTTATGGTAGTGTGCTTCCTCCCTGAAGTGGTCCTCAAACTTACTGATCTAGTCTTCCAAGTCTTTTGCTCAGTTTCAAGAAAGTTCCAATTCTTTCCCAAAGTCTATATTCAATTATAAACACCAATAATCTTGCTGTCTTTTCTTCATGCTGAAATGAGCTCCCCTTCCTGCTATATTCCCACAGGTTGGCCCATGTAAAGTTGCACCCAAATAGACTTTATTCTATGCCCTATGCCCCACTCCACTCCCTCAGGTTCATTAGACTCCTTCTGCCAAAATTGAAAGTTATAGCTCTGCTGACTTTTGGTAAATAGCAAAAGGAGAAGGAATATGTATCATATTTTCCTATATTAGGTGAATATTTTTTTCTAAAAATCCCATAAATTTATTTTTGGATGAAAGGGGGTAGTCATTTATCCCCCTCCTCTTATCAAGGAAGCTCAAGTAATGTATCAGCAGGCAAGAAAAAAATACAAAGAAAAAAACACCAAATACTTCACCTAGTTATGCCATTAAAGTGTTTTTTTTTCCTAATGACTTCCACTTGTGAAAAAGAAAAAAAAAGTACTGATTAGTGAAAAGCTTCCTTCAAGTTTACAATAGATTCCTGCAACTACACTGAAAATGGATTCATTTACAGTACTACATTGAATATACTGTATAAGACAGAGAAAACTCCAACAAACTTCTTTTTTTAAAAACCACACAATTATTGGGCTCTGAAACTATTATTAACGGAAAAGAAAAGTAGCATCCAAAAGTGCGTTCTTATCTGTAGCTTGTGTGAAATGCTTTTTCTCTTTCTTCAATCAATTCATCTTCTTTAGGTCCATGTCAGAAGGCAAAAGTCATTTTATGTAAAATGTTGCTTTTATAATGTATAATGTGTATAAAGTGACTTTTCGGTCACTTGTCATTTTCCACAAAAATGCTTCAGACTTATATTGTGAGTGAATTTGGCTACTGTCACTTCTAATTGGGTTGAATTTCATAGGGTAATATTTGAATTGAATCAGTGTTCATTTTCATTGGAAACACAGACAGGGAACAATCATTAATTTTAAAAAGTGTGATGTTCTAAGTTGGACAAGGAAGATGTACACTAAAAAATATTAATCTAATAAGAAAGATCAAATGTATTTGTGTTTCACACACCAACCCCAGTTTCACTCTATCCATGCAAAGTAGAAAAAAATACTTAGAACTAAAACATTGGGGGAAAAAAAACTCATTACCCAGTACAGATAATGACTTTCTAGCTATTTGAAGAGAAAAAACAAAACAAAAACTCCACTTTACAGTAACAGATAATAGAACAGCTGCTGATTCTGTATTTCATAAGACTCTTATTTAAAAATTTCTATACCTATCAACAGAACAGAACTCAATGTTTTCTATAATGCTTCTCCATCAAATGCATTCAACAAGGGCTTATCTACTTTGATAGCTATTACCAAGCTATTTCTTTGTTAAACATAATAATTTAAAAAACCTTCTAGTGTTATGAATATACTAGGCTTTAGTTGCTACAGCTGTTACACCATTGATTCTCAAACTTTTTGCAATGGCAGAATCTTTCATATGAACCAAAATTTCTGTGCAGTACTTGAAGCACATACTATATTTATAAAATTATTTTTAAATGGCTACAACTATGAGGGGTGCCATAATCCCCTAGGGTGGGTGTACAGTACAGTTTCCTCACTGGCACCCTGAGAAAAAGCCCTATACATCCTGTATCAGTTAAAACACTGAGTTTAGGGGGTGGAGCCAAGATGGTAGAGTGAAAGCAGTGACTTGCTTGAGGTCTCCCCAAAACCCTTCCAAATACCTTTAAAAAAATGGCTCCAAACAAATTCTAAAGCAGCAGAACCCACAAAAAGACAGAGTGAAGCAAATTTCTAGCCCAAGACAACCTGGATGGTTGATCAGAAAGGCATATTGCGACAGGCTAGGAGAGGAACACAGTTTGGCATGGGCGCACAAGCTGCAGCTAACCTGGAGCAGGCCTCAGAGGACTGAATCACCAGCAGTTGTGATTGTTTCCAGACTTCTCAACCCATGAACACCAAAGATTATTTAGAAAGTCAGTGGGAAAAAGTTTGTTTCTGCAGTGAGAGAGAGAAGCTGGATCCCAGCCTCAAATCTAGAGCATGGCCCTGGGGTGGCGGCTGCCTCCTGAGCTTCTGGCCCACAGACTGAGGGAAAATCAAGTGGCTGATCAGAGGGGGATTGTAGGGATCTCTTCCAGTGGTGGTGCAGGATTCTCTTGCTTTGCCTGTGCTTAGATCTGGGTCACAATTCTGTGCGGCATTCCTGAGGTGAGAAGGAGCACTGGTGTGGTGGCACT
Organism: Phascolarctos cinereus; assembly: GCF_003287225.1. Taxonomy (NCBI): domain Eukaryota; kingdom Metazoa; phylum Chordata; class Mammalia; order Diprotodontia; family Phascolarctidae; genus Phascolarctos; species Phascolarctos cinereus. Next base: position 251,723,586 of record NW_027555514.1, read on the forward strand.
TGTAGTGACTGGGAAAAGGAAATTCACCTCACAGTTCCAAGATAGAAAAGACTGCTTGTGGTCACTCATAGGTCACAGCATAGGCCAGGAAAGGAGGAAACACCTTGCCCCTTATCATACCGCCTTGTAAGAACAGAAAATTTACAGGTCCCTAGAAGTACCTCTGAAAACAGCTGTACAAACCACCGAAGCTGAGGACAGTACATTCTCCACATTGGAAGCAGACTCTTACCTTAACAAATAGTTTAAAACTCGCGTAATTGGCTGGGATCATGAGCAAACCTCACAAAAAGAATCAGACTAAATGATCTTACTTTGGTGACAAAGAAGATCAAAACATGCATCCAGAAGACAACAGGGTCAAAGTGCCTACATCCAAAGCCTCCAAGAAAATTATGAATCATTCCCAGGCCTTGGAAGTGCTCAAAAAGGATTTTGAGAAGCAAGTCAGAGAAGTAGAGGAAAAACTGGGAAGAGAAATGAGAGTGATGCAAGCAAATCATGAAAAACAAGTCAACGATTTGCTAAAGGAGACCCAAGAGAATACTGAAGAAAATAACACCTTAAAAAATAGAGTAACCAAAATGGCAAAAGAGGTCTAAAGAACCAATGAGGAGAAGATGGTCCTATAAAGGAAAATTGGCCAAATGGAAAAGGAAGTACAAAGCTTACTGAAGAAAACTCCTTAAAAATGAGAATGGGAATGGAGCTAGTGACTTATGAGAAATCAAGACACTGTAAAACTCCAAAAGAATGAAAACAAAAAAACCAATGTGAAATATCTCATTGGAAAAACAACTGACCTGGAAAATAGATCCAGGAGAGAGAATTTAAAAATTATTGGACTATCTGAAAGCCATGATCAAAAAAAGAGCCTAGACATCATCTTTCAAGAAATTATCAAGGAAAACTGCCCTGATGTTTTAGAACCAAAGGGCAAAAGAGAAATGGAAAGAATCCACCTATCTCCTCTTGAAAGAGACCCCCAAAGGAAAACTCCTAGGAATATTGTAGCCAAATTCCATAGTTCCCAGGTCAAGGAGAAAATATTACAAGCAGCCAGAAACAAATTATTCAAGTATTGTGGAAACACAATCAGAATAACACAGGATTTAGCAGCTTTTACATTAAAGAACTGCAGGGCATGGAATATAATATTCCAGAGGGCAAAGGAGATAGAATTACAATGAGAATCACCTACCTAGCAAAACTGAGTATAGTCCTTCAGGGGGAAAAAATGGTCATTCAGTGAAATAAAGGAATTTCAAGAGTTCTTGATGAAAAGACCAGAGCTGAATAGAAAATTTGACTTTCAAATACAAGACTGAAGTGGAGCATGAAGAGATAAACAGGAAAGAGAAATCATAAGAGACTTATTAGGGTTGAACTGTTTACATTCCTGCATGGAAAGATGATATTTATAACTCATGAGACCTTCGTCAGTGTTAGGGTAATTGGAGGGAAAAATTATATGTATGTATGTAGATAGACAGATAGATAGATAAATAAATAGATAGAAAGAGGGCACAGGGTGAGTTGAAGATGAAGTGGTCATATCTGGAGAAAAAAATTAAGGGATGAGAGAGGATGATACTAGGAGAAGGAGAAAGGGAGAGGTAGAATGAGGTAAATTCTCTTACAAAAAAAAACAGAAAAGAAAAGGCTCTTACAGTGGAGGGGAGATGAGGAAGGTGAGAGGGAATGAATGAATCTTATTCTCATAGGATTTGGCTTAAGGAGGGAGTAACATACACGTTAAATTGGGTGTGGAAATCTGGCTTACCCTACAGGAAAATGGGGGGGGGGAGGAAAGGGACAAGAGAGCAGGGGGATGATAGAGGGCAGATAGGGAAAGGGAGTAATCAGAAGCAAATAATTCTGAGGAGTGACAGGGTCAAAAGAAAGAATACAATAAATGGGAGGGCAGGACAGGATTAAGGGAAATAGAGTTAGTTTTTTACAACCTATCTATTATGGAAGTGTTTTGCATAACTGTACATGTATAACCTGTATTGAATTGCTTGCCTTTTCAATGAGGGTGGGTGGGGAGGGGGAAGGGAGAAAATTTGCAACCCAAAGTTTTAAAAACACATTTAAAAAACCTGTTTTCACATGCATCAGGGAAATAAGAAGTACAGGAAATGTGGTACAGAAATCTATCCTGCCCTACAGGAAAATAGAAGGGGAAGAGGATAAGAGAAGGGAGGCAGAGATAGAAGAGAGGGCAGACTAGGGGAAGGGGTATTCAGAATGCATGTCATCTTGGGATGGGGGGTAGGGCAAGATGGGGTGAAAATTTGGAACTCAAAATCTTGTGGAAGTAAATGTTGAAAACTAAAAATAAATTAATTTATATTGAAAATAAAAAAAAATAATTTTAAAATAAAAAAAACACTGAGTTTAGAATACTGATATGTCACTAGCCTTTATAGCTATTCAGGAGGGGAGAAATCATTGTGGTGAGGGAGCCCTCTTTCCTCATCACCAACAGTAGCATCTTACTAATCAGTTGTCACCAACAGACAGGTAAGCAGAAGAAGCTGAAAGTGATAGAATCCCCCAAACCACTAGTCCTATTTCCAGAGTAGTTCCAATAGACATCATCTAAGGAGGTGATTCTTTAGAGAAAGGGCCATCCATCTCTGCCACCTCCCAACTAATTGCCAATCATAGGGGCAGATAAACCAGCTTAGCTAAAATAGCAAGGCATCTTGAGGGAGAGACAGAAGGCAAAGTGCACCAAATTAAGATACCACCACCACCTTGACTGCCATCCCCTACCTCAGAACTCCAGAGAGAGCCCAAAACCCTAAACCCAAGATTTTTTGTAACATAAATGTTTCCAGCCAAGTATCCTCACTTATCATCCTAGCAAACAATAGCTGTGGAAATTCAGCCTGACATCACCTACTAGATATGCCATAGCCATAACTATAGAAGAGTCAGAAAAGAAAGTTCTTGCCACCACAGTCCTTGGCGTTGTTAAATAGTTCATCAGAAAATGGTGTGATTGCACCAGTTTAAGTGATATTAAGGAAGAAACATTACCATCTTCTTTGTCCCTGAGCCCAAAGAACTTTTACATCTTACTTGCAGCTAAAACCTTCCACAGGTGATGTGTCCCCCATGAGAGTGTGACTTCCTTGAGAACAGTGATTTATGTTTTTCTATTTGTATTCTCAGCTCTTTACCTGGTGCTTTGAACATAGAAATCACATAATCATTGCCTTTTTTCAATCACTCAATACATCAATAACTGTGATTTCATCAACGTGGGACTTTTATCTAGAAACTGACATCAAAACTGAGTTAGTTCCATTTTGTAACTAAGATCAGAGCCTACATTCCATATCCTAGAAACATCCATAAGACAAAAGCCTGACTCCAGGGTTCTTCTAGCTGCAACTGATGACCAGTCACAAGAAAAATATGAGTTCAACTTCTCAAAGGAACTATATGGGACACTTTTTGCTTGCTCAAGGTAGTACTCTAACTCTATATGTCCTGAAACTTCTTGGTCTAGCTCAATTGTATGCACGGGTGACTTTGGGAATTGAAGTGAGCTGCTTGATGGATGTTTATTCATCATTATTTTGCTATCATGTACTGTTTTTTATATTTATATTAATAATACAATGCAAAATTATGACAGGCATGTCTCCCTCCATAGTTAATTAACTACATTAAGCTATAATTATATGGCTAGCATGTATTGAAATATATCTATTCTACATCAAAAATTTATTGTGATATTGTCTTTGAATTTCAGAGCCACAACAAGGGCATAGCATTTGGTCTTTGACCCAAGGTAGAGTAGTCACTAATAGCACTATCTTAAAGGTCTTTTCTCCCCTGTCCTCACCACTATGCCCAGACATATATTATCCATCAGTGGCCTTCTTATCTTATCTCATTTATCTCCTCCACCCATTTCTGACTGAAGAAATAGTGAAGCCTTCAATCCTCTGCCTCCCTTTGTGCCTGGCAGAAGTAGGTTAATATCTGCTTTCTATGGCCATCTTTTCAGTGGGATAGAAACTTTGGTGCATCCCAAGGAATTCTTCTCTTGCTCAGGCCACATACCACTTGAAGATCTTCTCTTAATTGCTAATTGCATTTCATATGTGTGTGAGTGTGTCTATATCTGTGTGTATACACACAGACACACACACACAGACACACACAGAGACACATATATGTATGTGTATTGCTAGTTATAGCTCAATTGAATTCCATGATTTATGGGTGAGATCATTATATAATGGAGGTTTTAGGGGATACTTACCAGACTTTGCCACTTAAAGATTTCTGGGCTTAGCCATCCCTGAATCAAGCTACTTGTGCCTTAGACACATGCCATCTTCCGACTTGGAACCCCAATCCTTTTCCTTCACCTTAACCCTCTAAACTCAAAATCTGCCAGGCATGAAATTTCTACATTCCTAACCAAATCTTATCAGCTTTTCTGACTAATAATACTGAGAAAGTAATCAAGTGTGTCTACTGGATTCTATTGCTATCTCTATAAGACCTGATACATGGTCACATCAAAAATTGGGGCAGGCCGATGAAGATGTTCCTATACCACTCTAAGAGGAGAATGATGAAAATATGATGCAACTTTGGAGCCAGGATCATCAAGGTCCTTCCTGCTGTTGCCGGATACTACTTCATGGCTGAGTTATGAATTGAGACTGACCATTCTAGAGTTCTAATTGTAATAGCAACTTTCAAGTGTGCATATTATTTCCCCCTTTTCCCAGGATCCCTGTCCCATGCATTTATGTTTTTCATTTTGATCCTTCTTCATTACCTTTCATGAATTAAAACATAGTAAATCAAAGGCCATTGTTTTTAGAATCATTGGCTAGCTTGCCTCTTCTGTTGAAAACACACAGTTCCAAAAAGCAGCTACTAATAAAATCTCCATTGATAAGATTCAAAACAGAAATATCTACTGCTAAATTCTACTCTATTACATATTGTTCTATAGTGAAATCCCACATATCAAGCTTCCCAAATAGATAGCTAGTCATAAAATAAAATGTAAAATTATATCATCTAAAGATATTAGACTTTCATACCTTGACTTTTTAAAGATTTAAATCCATTATCCTTTAAGTATTTATGATTTTAATATGTTATCAATGTGCCATGTCAATGTACATGGGAAAGTTAAAATAGTTGTGAAATATGCTCAAAGACACTTTAGAGAAGTTGTACTTGTATGAGATGACAAAAATACATTCACTGAAAAAAAAAGATATTTGCACACTATTTAGTTTGGGCCTTTTTGGTGACCTTTTTTTCTAGCTATTCCACTATTCCACCTACCCTTCTCCAAACTTCATTTGAGTCACTGAACCTTCCTGAGCCTTTAAAAGCAATTTAAATATTGGGACAGTAAAATGAAATACATTTTCTCCTTGAACTGACATTCATTTTGAACTTCTTTACACAGGAAATGCTATTAAAACTGTAGGGGGCAAATAGATCTATGTGAATTGGTATATTTCTAATATACATGTTCATTCATTTTCTTGTCTGCCTCATTCCCCAGCTATTTGTTCATTTACACTTGAATAAAGTCCTGATTTGCTTCTTATAAAGAATCTGCCCCCAACTGGGGCTTTAGTAAGAGAAGAGATTCACTTTTTGATCTTTGAAATCATGGGAAAAGAAACAAAAAGAATATTTTTTTTTGTTGGTCCCTCAGAAGAAAAATAGTGCATGGATTTGGAAAGTGATAAAATGAAAAATGGAAATTTATTGAGTCCATTTATCCAAACAGTCTTTACTACTTTGAAAAGATTTAATTTTCTTCAGAACATCAGTGAAATGTGTTTGGAGACATTCAAGATCCCAGTGGGGGTTACAAAAAAAGGAGAGATAAAATAAGAGTAACACAGAACTTGGTGTCACTTGCCTGGACAATATCAGAAATGATTATATTAGGAGAGTAAATCAGCCTTTCACTACAGGAAAAATCTAGCATTTATTGGTACAGTTCAAAAGTTGTATTATAAACTAACATCAAATGGTTGTGAGGAAAGAAGATGGGTTCCTTTTACTCCTGAGCCCAAGGTATCAACTCATCTTCTTCATGTGTTTTCATTTAGTAAAAATATGTTTGAGGTTGGACTAAAAATAAAATACATTCCATGTGGATTACTTAATGTTTCTGTATTTATTTCACAGAAGAGAGAAGAATTAGATGGGCAATATTAAGGTCATTGTGAATATATGGTCTCCCATCTAAGCTCACCAAAGATAAGACTTATGTGTGCCTTTAATAGGCAAATAATTGGAAATTATGCAATAAAATTTAACTGATTAGAAAGGAAAATAATTTTATCTAATAAGAACTGACATTTATATAGTGGTTTATGGATGATGAAGCACTTTGCCTCCAAATCCCTTTGGATTCTCAATACACCCTGTGAAATCATTCTTGGTTGTTTTATTCAGATTTGTGATTTCATGAAGTAGGGGTTTTACCACAGGAAATTTAGAGGTGGAAAGAATCTCAGAGGTCAGTATGTACAATAGTCCCATTTTACAGATGAAAAGACCAACAAGATTAAATCAAACCTATGGGATTTGAACCTGTGTCCTCTGAGCCACAAATCAAGCAATTTTCATTACACTATCCCAATTTAACACCCTTCCCAAAGAAGAAACTTCTTCCAACCATGCAGATCAATGCTACCATGTGCAGTCTTAGGGGATTCTCTGGGACAACGAGAGATGACAGAACTCATATGTGTCACAAGTACTTGAAACTAAATCTTTCTGACTCCAGAGCCTTGTCCTTTATCTATAAGCCACACTGAGTGTGTGAGGTAGATATGGCAAAATTAATATCCTCACTTTGCAGATGCAGAAAATAGCTTGTTTAATGAGTGGTCCATATTTGTATATCTGGAACTATGGGAGACAGAATTTGAAACCCAGACTCTCATGATATAGGATTCTTTTTTTTTTTCTTTCTAGCACCCAGCACTGCCTCTTGGATATACATAAAACAAGTATATCCAAGTGTAATATAAAATGTATTTTTCTCTATCCATTCTAATTATGTGGTCTATAATCAAACAAATGAAGCAGTATGGGCACCGATTAAATATACCTTCAAATAAATGAAGCAATATACCTTCTTTTCTTTAATAATGCAATAACTTGAAATAGGACTTAAAAAGAGGCTCCATAGTCACAAAGATATGTGAATAGTGCTCTAAAATCATGTTTAAAAAATTCTAGGTATGGAAAGGAATAAAAATATTGAGAAGGCAAACTCATCTTCTAAAAGCAGCTTTCATACCATACTTTTCCTACTCTCTTAAGTATAATACTTCCCCATTGCCCAATGGCAAAATTACAGATTTCGTTATCTGACTTTAACACCACCCCCTTCATCTGCATCAGTCATACTATTATCATACTTTTCCATTTTCCCTAAATATATCCTCTATCAGGTCAGACCACTATCTTCACTGCCTTTTAATACATTTTATGTATTCTGACCTGTTTTTTTTCTTTTATATTTCTACAATGTTCTCTCTCCTGATCATAAAGTAAGATTATAGATTTAGATCTGAAAAGGATCCTAGAGTACAAGTAGGTGGTATAGTGGAAAGGGTGCTGGATTTGGAATCAGGCAGACCTGAGTTCTTTATAAAGTTATTTATTTATTTAATTTTTAGCTTTTGAAAAAAACAAGCATTTCTATAACATATTACAATAAACACATTAAACTGAAAATCTATTATACATAACTTGCTATTTTTAAATACATACTTGTCATATAATTTTCTTTCTTTTTAACTTTTTCTTCTCTCCCACCACCCTAGAGAAGGTCACCATTAGACAAAAATATATATGTATGTGTAAAAATCATTCTATACATACCTTTATTTATCAGTTCTTCTCTGGATGCTGGTAGTATTCTCCTTCTTATGTCTTTTGCAGTTGATTTGGGTATTTAGAATAGTCAAAGTTACCTGTTCACTTTAAGTTGTTCTTAAAACAATATTGTTGTTACTGTATACAATGCTATCTTGTTTCTACTCATTTCACTCTTAATTACTTCATGCAAGTATATCCATGTTTTCCTAAGATCATTGAACTCATAATTTGTTATTTACTTATTTTTGGTTTTCAATATTCACTTCCATAAGCTTTTGAGTTTTACATTTTCTCCCCCTCCTTCCCTCCTCCCTTCCCAAGATGGCATGCAATCTGATATAGTCTCTACATATACATTCCTATTAAACATATTTCCACATTAGTCATGTTGTAAAGAGGAATTATAATCAATAGGAGGAATCATGAGGAAAGAATTTTAAAAAAACAGAAGGAGAAAAAAGAGCAAATACTATGCTTTGATCTGCTTTCAAACTCCATGGTTATTTCTCTGGATGTGGATAGCATTTTCCATCATGAGTTTTTTGGAGATGTTTTAGATCCTTGCATTGCTGAGAAGAGCTAAGTCTATCAAAGTTAGTCATTGCGCAATGTGGCTGTTACTGTGTACATGTTTTCTTGGTTCTGCTCATTTCACTCAGCATCAGTCCATATAAGTCTTTCCAGGTTTTTCTGAAGTCCACTTGCTCATCATTTCTTATAGCACACTAGTATTCCATTACATTCATAGACCACAATTTGTTCAGCCATCCCCCAATTGATGAGCATCCCGTCAGTTTCCAATTCTTTGTCAACACAAAAAGAGCTGCTATAAATATTTTTGTACATGTGGGTCCTTTTTCCCATTTGTATGATCTCTTTGGGATATAGGCCTAGAAGTGCTATTGCTGGGTCAAAGAGTATGCACATTTTTATGGCTCTTTGGTCATAGTTCCAAATTGCTCTCCAAAATGGCTGGATCAATTCATAACTCCACCAACAATTTCTTAGTAATCCAATTTTCCCACATCTTCTCCAACATTTATCATTTTCCTGTTTTGTCATGTTAGGCAATCTGATAGTTGTGATGTGGTTCTTCAGGGCAATTTGGATTTGCATTTTTCTAACCAATAGTGATTTAGAAGCTTATCGTTCTTAAAGCAAAGTAATATTCCATTAAAATCAGCCATTTCCCAATTGGTGGACATCCCTACAATTTCCAATTATTTGCTACCACAAAATGAGCCACCAGTAATATTTTTAGAACATATAGGTTCTTTTACTTTTTCCCTAATCATCATTGGAAATACACCTTGTAGTGATATTCCTGGGTCAAAGATATAGGCAGTTTAATAACTCTTTGGGAATAATTCCAAATTGCTCTCCAAAATGGTTGGATCAGTTCACAATTCCACCAAAAGTGAATATATCCCAATTTTTCCACAACCTCTCCAATATTTTTCATCTTTCCTTTCAATCATTTTAGCTCTGATAGGTGTAATATGATATCTCAAGGTTGTTTTAGTTTACATTTCTTTAACCAATAATGACTTAGAGCACATTTTTATATGACTCTAAATTGTTCTGATTTCCTCATCAGAAAACTGTCTGTTCATATCCTTTGACCATTCATCAATTTAGGAATGATTCATATTCTTATAGATTTTACCAATTTCCTTATATATTTGAGATGAGACCTTTATCTAAGAAACTGTCCATAATCTCCCACCCCCAATTTTCTGCTTTCCTTCAGATATTGGCTATATTTGGTTTATTTGTACAAAAACTTTTTTAAACTTAATATAAATGAAAATTATCCATCTTATGCTTTGCTCTATTCTCTACCTCTTTTTTATTAATAAATTGTTCACCTACCCATAAATTTGGTAAGCAACATTCTTCAAATTTCAAATACTGCCTTTCCCACTTATTAGTGCCCACCCTGGACAAGTCATCTAATTTCTCTCAGCCTCAATTTCTTCATTTGTAAAGAGAATATCATAGTACTAACACTTACCTCCTGGGATTGTTGAGAGAATCACATGAAATAACAGACAAAATGCTTCACAAATCTTATTACTAAAAGGAAGAGGAAGAAGCATTTATTTAGCTTCTACTATCTGTGAGGGATTGTGATAAGCACTTTTTTACAAATATTACCTCATTTATTGCTCATAAAAATCCTACTGGGTAGGTGCTATTATTATCCCCATTTTATAATGTAGGAAACTAAGACAAACAGAGGTTAAGTGACTGTCCCAGGTTCATAGAGTATCTGAGGTTGAATCTGAACTTAGGTCTTCCTGATGGCAACCATAGCACTCTATCCATCGTACCACCATTAAACATTGGAAGGGGTGATGTTTACAAACAAGATTAACTTTGAACAGGTTGGCCTCAAAATGGCAAGAACAGGAATGATGGGTGGAATGTTGGCTTAAAATAAGGAAATATGTAATAATATTTAGAACTCATTCATAGCAGAATGAGAGGAGGTATAATGTGTTGCTTGTCAATGAGGGTCTTCCAGAATTGTCCAAACACCCATTTGTTGTTGCTATAGATGGATGAAATAGAGGGAACTTTGCTTGGAGAAAACTGGCCTATGAACTAACTTCCAGTTCTGTGGCACTGGGATTCACATACTGTATTCACATTCACTTTGTACATGTCAATGTTCAATTACTTCTAAATGATAAAAGCTATTTAAAAGAGTGATACTTTGTTGTTGTTGTTGTAATAATAAACATTATCTCAAGTCTAGGTGACTTAAATTAGCCATCCTTTACATCACTTTATCTTCTACCTTTCCCAAGCTGTATTTGTCCAAGTTTCCAGGAAGATGCCTTTCAGCCCAATATTTCATCAACATTTGCAATTTTGTAATACTCAAACTCCAAAGCTTTATAAATCATTCATTATTTCATACAATGGATTCTATTGAGCACAGAGGACAGATGTACCTAGGTGAACACCAACAATTTAATGAATTCTGAAAATAGAAATATAGCTATTTAACACTACATATTTTTAAACCACAATCCTCTGGTGAATGATAGTGGCAACAGCATAAATAGAAGTCTGGCCATGGCATCAAGAAGCCCTGGTATTATCTCAGGCAAGTCAATGAGATTATACATTACAGACTTTTGACCATTCCAGACCAACTGATTCATCAGTGGATAACTAGCTAATTTACCTGCTCCTCTCCCTGCACTTTATGAGAATCTCTGAAGAAAAATACACACAGCTAAGCTAATCTTGGCTATTACAAATTATTGTCGCATTACCTAACATGTGCCCTCACTGCTGATCAGCAATCCTTTTTGCAATTTATTATTCCAGGGTAGGCACCAGTGTGTCTCAGCAAAGGTCACATCCTCTCCATGATCAACACATTTGAAATTGTTAGGGGTTGGAGGCTGATGTAAAAAAAAAAAAACCCTACTGCCCTGGTAAAAGAGTAATCTTCTGAGCCTGGATGTGTTTATAACTGGCAGAACACAATGCGTTCACATATTCATATCAAAGAAACATTCTGCATTGGATGAAAACATGTGTTGTAGGTCTGACAGAATCTGTACCCTCAGGTGTGTAGGACCACTGGTACCTTCCAGCTTTCAAATTTCAAAGGGAACACAGACCGAAGGATTCCTCAACTTTATGTCCATTCAGACCAGTGATGTGTTGGAGCTTGCTTGTAATCAGGTCACAAGAGCTTATTGATAAATTTTCATCGTGAGTAATAACACCTTAGAAATTGGCAAATACTTTTTTTGATTATTTAGACTAAGAAAAGATAGAGAAAATGTTAATAATGAAGATGAAACTTAAAAATTAGCCAGGTATTTTGTTTTGTTTTTCCCCAAAGAGCCATTCCTTAAACATTAACCAAGATTCTCAGTTTTTCTTTGTGTTTTGGAGAGTGAAGCCTTTCATTCATTCATTCATCTTTCACTTAGCAAATGTTGATTGCATATGCAGTGTATTGTGGTAAATATAAAAATGTATAAGGGATCTTTTATGCCTATATTGATGGTTTAGACCAGGGGTGAAGAACCTACAACCTCAAGGCCACATGCAGCCCTGTAGGTTCTGAAGTGAGGCCCTTTGACTGAATCCAAACTTCCAAAATTCCAGATTTGTTCTGTGAAGATGGGGTTCAGTCAAAGGGCCACACTTGAGGACCTAGAGTACCACATATGCCCTCAAGGCCACAGGTTCCCCACCCCTGGTTTAGACCATCAAAACGGATCACAAGTCTCATCGTGCTGTCCAAATATCTCCTCTTTACAATCAATTAGAATGTCTAATCTCTTGTTACATTCCTTATGTATGACAGGGTCCCTGTGGAAGATAAAGTAAGCCAGGTCAGCCATCTAAGGAAGGGGATATTTAATTCTAGACATGAGGAAAAAAATTTCTATTTTTGATGAGACAAAAATTATATGAGTATCCACTAACCTTACCCCCTGTGGAGAGCAATATTCTTCTCAAGGCCTATATGGCATGATGAAGAAATAGAGGTTTTAATAGAATGTAGGGACAAGCTTTAATATTGGCTCCTCAAGAAAGGAATGAACAGCAAACACTTAGAAAATGTCAAATAGAACTGAGTATTTAGTAGAAATTAATCAAGCTTGGGAGAGAGGAGGGAGACAGAGACAGAGAGAAAGAGAAACAGAGAGACAGAGATAGAGACAGAAGGAGATACAGAAGGAAAAAGAAACAAAGTAAGACAGAAAGAGAGAATGTTGGTTTATATTGTCTAATAATCTGCTTTCTTGACCCTTCTGCAATGACTTCTCAGGATGATGGAAGAAGCTGTAACCTTTGACTTCTAGAATCTGATGGGAAAAAGTGAATATATAGGCACAGAGTAAGAGTGAGGTTTTCTCTTTTCAAGTACTTTATCTAAAAAAAATTAAAAAAAAGAACTCCACATTTGCTAAGACCTAAATGAAAACAAAAAATGGAATAAAAATCATAGGTAGGTTTCAATTTTTTGAAATTATTTATTTTAAATTTTCTACAACTGAGGAATATAATAAGTTTTGTTTCTATAGCTAATAACTATTTAAAAAAGAATAAAATCTGAAATGATATTAACTTTCTAACAAAGTGCACTAAATACACATGTACTAGTAATTTATTATTATTAATCTATTAAATTAATTTACTGGTGAAAATAATTAGAAATGTCTAGGGCAAGATAAAGACAATTCGTGACAAGGTTAAAGGAAGGACACTGTTTCAAGCACCTTGTACTTTCTAGCTTGTAATAAGTATTTAATAAATATCTATTGATTGATTAATTATTTTGAACTAAATTTCTGGAAACATTATCACTTTTCATAATCACATTTTGCCACATTTAAAATTTATGAATTTAGACTGGTGCAAGTTCAACTTTTGACAGTTTTCTCAGCAGCTACACATCAATTGAGAGCCAGAATGGGATAAGTTGAAGTAGGGTTCTTTACTTTTCTATAGCTGAATTCAATGGAACTGGGAGCTTTTATCCCATTTTGTATTTTTCTTTATTCTTGCACAAGATTCTGCCTCTTGTAAGCTGCAAAGGAAAGAATACACCAAAGTGGCAGTCCTCTGCTTTTGTTTTGCCCCTCTGTTCCATCTTAGCAATCCTTGAAGCACCAGATCTTCTGGGTTTAGCAGCCGAATAGAGAATCCTTCATCATCACATAGTAGCAGTCCTTCAGATATCATGGAAAGAAATAGGCTCATCTAGGTTCCCATATACTCACTTGAAACAAAACCAGAAAACAATTATAAGTACATGTTTCAGGAATGATGCTCATAGGCCAATCTACCTGTCACTTTGATATTACAATTACAGTTCCTCATGCAAAGAAGTTATTTGATAGAAATGGCATTAAACATTCCTCTAATAATCAATTTGTGAATAATTTGCACTTAAGAAGCTAGAAGGTGCAGTGGATTAAGCACTTGGTCTGCAGTCAATTTAAATCCAATTTCAGGTACTTAGTAACTGTGTGACCATGGGCAAGTTGCATAACCTCTTTTTGCCTCAGTTTCCTCATCTGTAAAATTTGGATATCAATGGTATCTGCTTCCCAGGATTGTTGTACAGATTAAATGAGATGGCAGGTAGTAAGCACTATATAAATGCTTGTTCATCTTCCTTCACCCACTTGAGTTAAAAAAATAACTTTGCAAGTAGAATATGGGGAAAGTATAATGATAATAAAGGTAAAGTTTGCATGCTATTGTTCAGCAGTTACAGTCATGTCTAGTCATGACATTCTTTGGGATTTTCTTGGCAATGACACTGGAGTGTTTTGCCATTCCTTTCCCAGCTCATTTTACAGATAAGGAAATTGAGGCAAACAGGGTTAAGCAACCTGCCCAGGGTCACATAGCTAGTAAGTGTCTGAAGCCAGATTTGAACTCAGAAAGATGAGTCATCTTGATTCCAGCCTCAGCACTCATCCACTCTGACATCTAGCTGCCCCCAACATGTTTGTGTAGCATGTGCATGTTATTTCATTTCATCAAACAAAACCAACACAACCTCACAATACCTGTGAGGAAGATGCTATTACTATGTCCATTTTACAGGTGAGGTAATAGCCTGAAAGAAGTGACTTGCCCATGATCACCACACTAGTAATTATCTCAGGCAGGATTTGAACTTACATCTTCCTGACTCCATACTCAGCAATCTGTTCAGCATGTCCCCTAACATGGCTAGCTTGAATTTATGTGGAAGAGAAGCTTAACATAACATAGCTACATGAGAAAGTAACATTAATCTTGTTTTAATATGATATTTGAAAACCTGATTTTAATTGCCTAAAGCCTGAATGCGTTTAATGAATGGGAATTTATCAAGGATATACTATGTGTCAGGCATTCTACCAAGTGTTGTACACACAAAAAGAAATGAAATGAGCCTTGCCCTCAAGGAATTTTCATTCTGTTGGGGTGGAGAAGCAACTATATTTGAGTATATGTTATATATGTATGTATTTATGTATGTATGTATGTATGTATGTATGTATGTATGTGTGTATGTATGTATGTATGTATGTATGGATATATGTGCATATACATACATGCATGTGCACATGTATATCTGTATATGCACATGTATGTAAATGTGTGTATGTGTTTTATACATAAGTTACATGTGCATACAAAATTACAAAGTAATTTTTTAGAATGTTACTAGTAGATGGTTTGGATAGAACAATTAAAAAAAAATCCTATATAATGGGAGGCACCTAAACTGAGCTTTGAGGAAAGCTAGAGATTCCTAGAGGAGGGTGTAAGGAGGGAATGTATTCTGGATAAGGGGTGGGCAGTACCTGAAAAGACAGGGACATGGAATGTCATATACAAGGGAGAAGAAGCAGCCCACTTTGAATGACACAATAAATGTATGAAGATGAGCCTGGAAAGGTAGCAATATTTTGAAGAATTTCTCAGTGACAAATAGAGTAGATTATACTTTGTCTTAGAGTCAATAGGAAGTAATTTAAACTTCTGGAGAGGAGAATTGATATAGGAAGTGGTGAGAGAGATGTGTGCTTTAGTAGTATCACTTTGGTAGATACGGGGAAAAAATTAGAGAAGTGAGCAACTTCAGACAAGGAGATGGACTAGAAGTCTATAGCAAAAGTGTGGTTGAGAAGTGATATGGACCACAAATAGCATGTGATCTATTTGTTTGGAGAAAACAGGATGAACATGAGAGATGTTCAAAGATATAAACAATGAGTAAATTACAAAATCTCACTGTTGCAAGGTACTTCAGTGGGTACTTATCCAACCAGCCAATCAGTCAGTCAAATAACTCACATCCAGTCAGGTATTTGCTGGGAAAGTGGATGGAATGCTGGGAAGAAAGACCTAAGTTCAAATTCATCCTCCCCCATTTACTATTTGTGTGACCATGGACAGGTCACTTAACCTCTGTTTACCTTCATTTTGTTAACTGTAAAATGGAGCTCATAATAGAACCTACCTCAGAGGGCTGCTGTGAGGATCAAATGAGACAGTATTTGTAAAAAGTGCTTAACACAGTGCCACACATATAATACACACTACTAAATAATGAAGGCTTGTACCCTTTCCATCTAATACTGACCACAATTGAAACAAACAAGCAAACAAAAAAAAAACCTGAGTGATCATCTAGTTTTTGCTTGAAGACCTCCTGTGATGTGCTTTCACTGTCAGGCCAGTCTAGTCAGTCATTCTATTTTTGCATATCTCCAACTGCAACTAAGTTCCCCCCACCACTTATTTCCAATCTAAATGGCCCCTATTGTTTCTTTTATCTATTGCTACTAGCTCTGTCCTCTGGGTAACATCTAGTCTATTTTCCCACATCATATCCTTAAATACTTTAAGACAGCTTGAACATCCCCTGCCCATCCAAACCTTCTCTTCTCCAAACCAAATTACATTCTTTCCTTGGACAGTCCTTATTATGTTTAACAGTGTTATACCAGTAATCAGCATATTCCATCACATTGATTTTCATCTTAATTTTTTTTTAACTTTACTCTTGAACATGACCTAATAAAGTTAAAAGTTTTGTGGTCCTGAATGTAAATGAGAGATCTGGGCATTCTATTTCCCACAGAGAAAGGGAAAAATGGAAACATACAAACTGACATATAGGAAACTATGCTTCTGAGCTAGATCTATTCGATTGTTCTGTTATATCTACTTCCATGCATCAGGTATGGGCCTGGCTATAGTCAAGATTTAAGTCAAAAATCAAAACTAGAAAGTGGGCATCTATGATCAGCCTAGGACTATGAGATGTCTAGCACTTTGCTTTTTGTGGGCCATTATAAGATTAATAACAGTGTCAGATCATATGACATCACAGAATCATAGTTTTGGTGATGGGAGGGACCTCAGTGACAAATAAGATCTAACTCAGGTAAGGAGGACAAGATGTGAAAAGATAAGGAGATGGAATAGTTTATCTAAGGAAGAGGAAGTAGACCACTTTGCCTGAAACATCAAATGTGTAGTGCTGAACAAAAGGTAATAAGCTGGGGAAAGTAGCCCTATTTTGGAGAATTTTCAATGCCAATCCTCTCATTTTATATCTAAAAATACTGAAACATAGAAAAGTTGAATCATTTCTCCATGTTATTTAAATTCAAGTAGGCTCTCACTGGAACAGAGCAATTTTTAAATTTCTCTTTGATTCCCCTGACAATCTCCAAAGAAAGTACTCTGAAGCTTCTCCTCTATCTCCAGGATTTTCATACTGCCTCACCTCCATCTCTTAACTGAGGACAGCACCTCTTACTGCCCTAAGACGATTAAGTCATTTACCATAGCTCCTTCTTCTACCCTTCTTTTCATCTTGAAACCCCATTGACATATCACACTCTTGCTCCTTTTCCCCCCTAATTTCCCACAATGAAGTGTCTCTTTTCCATGTGAAGTGTCTCTTCTCTCTAAATATGTCCTTGATCTCATTCATTCCCAACTTATTCAGCAGTTCACAAAATCAATTTTCACCTCCTTGTCTCTCTAATCTTTAGCCTCTCCCATGTTTTAAACATCATCATCATCATCAACAACTACAATCCCACCTTTATTAGACTCTACCAGCCACACAAACTCTGACCCTACCTTCCTCTTGCCGCCTTTTCTCAAAGCAGCTGGGTGCCATAGCGGATAGAGCAATGGACATAGAGTTAGGAAGACTACAGTTCAAATTTGACAACAGACACCACTTGCTTGACTCTGGCCTGGAAACAACCTCTGCTTGCCTCAGTTTCCAACTATGTAAAATGAGGGTAGTTGTGAAGATACAAGACAATATCTGTAATGTGCTTAATATGCTGAATAGATGCTGAATTTTTGTTCTTATCCCTCTATTCCTCATCATCCGAATTCCTAGAAAAAGCCATCTATGCTTCTTGACTATATATTCTGTCCTCTCAATCCTTTGTAATCTGACTTCATCCCTTAGCTAAAGCTTCTCTCTCCAAAGTTACCAATAATCTCTTATTACCAAATCTTATGGGCTTTTCTCAGTGCCAATCCTCCCCAATTTATATGTGGCATTTGACACCCTTGACCTCCCTCCTCTCCTTCTCCTATGCCCTCCACTCTTTGGGTTTTGATTATTATTTCTAATTGTCTTCTTACCTGTCACTTTTGCTGATTCCTCAGTCTCTTTTGTTTGTTCGATGTCTGAATCACTTCACTTGACTGTTGGTGTTCCCAAGGGAACTGTCCCAGGCACTTGTGTTTTCTCTGTCCATTTTTTTCTAAATGTCCTCAACACTTCTCATGGGTTTGATTTATCTTTGTGTGGATCACTAATAGATCTCTATATCAAGCCCCATTTGCTCCCTTGTACTTCTGTATATCATTAGGTGGTGTCTTAGTTTAAACTGGATGTCCCAGAAACATTTCAAACTCAACACTTCTAAAACAGATTGATACTTTCTACCCAGACATCTCTCTTCCATACTTTAATCAAAGGCATCACCATTCTTCCAGGCTCCAAGGTTCATGGTCTTGGTTTTATCCTTGTCTCCTCACTGCTCTCACTCCACATATCCCAGCACTTGCCAGTTCTTGCATTTTCTACCTCTAAAATATCTTTCATATTTGACCAATTCTGTCTATGCACATATCCACCACTTTGATTGAGGTTCTCAACAACTCTTATTGAAATTATTGCAAGGGATAACACTAAAATCTCTCTAAAACTGGTGTTCAATTAAAAGGAGCAATGTAGGTAATCTCAACTCAAAACTACTTAGTATATAATTTTAACCCCTGGAAATTAATAATGTCGGGATTACATTGGATAGTGTAAAAACTGGAAGAATACATAATTTTCCTTTAAAAAAAACACCAATGAAGTCCTTTCAGTGAAATATTATCTAATGGATAAAGTATAAGCATTTTATTTTATCTACAATTGACAAAGTTCTCATAATGGGAGGTTCTACTTCCATGTCTCAGCTTCCCCATATGGTTTAATGTCATTTTCTGGCTTCTACTATTTGTTCTTAAGGACTCATGTGCTATTTGTTTTTGAGAGATATGTTCTTATTCATTTAACATGGGATAAATAGGAACATATTTTGCTATTCTAAGCAGTCTTTCAAATAATTCCAAATATGGAAAGCACAGGCTCTAATTTGTATACCATACAGCATCGTGGGATTGTTTAGACATTTCATGTCAAAGTAGCCAGTAATCTATAATGAGCTTATCTTTGAATGATTTGTCAGTTGCCATAACCAACCTTAGCCTAATTCACATTTCATGTAATATCACTGACTCTCCTTAATTAACGTTCTCTTTCCAAGACAGAGTGAATATATTTTTGGCAAATTAATCCATTCAATGATGTATTTCCCCACCATTTTACTACTGTCTATCATCAAAATTTAAATATATGGAGGATTATAAAATATGAAAATATATCAAGATGCTTTCATTTTATCTTGAAATACCCATAGCTGAATAGATGGGTTTTTTTTTCCTTTTCCTTTTTATTTGAGGAAAATAGCAGCTTTTCAAGTTGTTGAGTATTTCTTGTATGTTCTTCAGCTATCATATTCAATGCCAGTTTCAGCAATGAAAAATGGTTTATTCTAAAGTGCCCATAGAAAGCTTTTCATTTTGTCTTTATTCTCTCCAGCTCTGTGTCTATAGGAAAAACAAAGGTAGATATTGAGATAAAAGTGTACTTTTATGTTATCTTCATAATTGGTCTGCTCACAATTAGCTGTTTTAGAGAATCCAGAGAGTTTCACGTCAGAAGCTTTTGAGTCTTAAATTTTAAGTGAGGAAAAATAATTAGAGATGTTTGGGAAAATTAGAAACAAAAAGAAGGAGGAAATAAAACCTATGTTTAAAATACACATTAACCCTGATGTAAGCTATGAGATGCTGCCTTCAATCCTGTTATCCTACTTCATCCCTTCTGGCTTGATCAGCCTTACTACCTCCTCCAGATCTTGGTTGGAAGATATTTTAGAGATGTATAATTCATCCTCTTCATTTTATAGGTGAAGAATGGAATCATAAAAAAAAATGGTGCTGGCCCAATATTAAGTAGTGGTTCTACTGGGATTTGATGTCTGGCCCTCATGTCCCCTGGATTGAAATACTTTGTTCTCTATGTCACCCTCTGCTGCCGCTTAATCTTGATCCATGATGTCTTTTTCTTTTCTGGTCTTATTACCCATGCAGATTCCTAATTTTCTAGTTATCCTATTTATAATCTGAAAAGAACTGGAAGCAAGTAGAATTGGAGCTTAATAAAGATGGAAAAATGATAGTACATAGCTGGATAGATAGATAGACAGATAAATAGAGTGAGTGCACATTTATTAAGCATTTATTACGTGAGAAAAATTGTGATAAGCACTAGAGATATAAATAAAAACTTAGTAAAATATTCCTTGTCTTAAGTTCTAATGGAGGAAGACATATGAGAAAGGATCACCACATATGAGGGAAGCTGGGTGGCACAGTGCCTACCTGGTGATGGGAATGACACCTCCCCCCAATCTCATCTACCAGGGCCAAGAGTAGTCCCCCGAGTGGAGTCCATGGTTACTATGGGGAGAAGGTAGGAATAACAGCCAAAATAGAGGCAACAGGCTATGAAGATAGCAGGGAAGTTTAAGTGACCTAAGGCAAGAGGAAGGAGGTGTCCTCCTTAGGAAGAAACTGTGTGACCTGCACAGAAAGGTTTCTAGGAATAGAGATTCAGAATTTCAAGTGACCTTTGAGATTATTTAGTACATCTCATTTTAAAGAAGAGGTAACTGAGGCTCAGAGAGATCTGATGTGTCCAAGATTACCTAGGGAATGAATGGCAGAGCTCCAATTTGAACTCTGATACTTTGATTCCAAAGCCATGCAGTTCCCTCCTTGTATCTTGGTATATTTCACTACAGCATTTTTTTTTGTCAATTGGGGTTAAGTGACTTGCCCAGGGTCACACAGCTAGTAAATGTCAAGTGTTTGGTCTGAGGCCAGATTTGAACTCAGGTCCTCTGGACTTAAGGGCCAGTACTCTATCCATTGCACCACCTAGCAGTCCCTGAAGCATTTTAACAAGCATGAATAGTTCCTTTATTCAAGCAGCATCCTGTATTAGCATTACAGAAGCCCATTCTACCATAACAGAGAGAATTGTCCTCACTTAACTGTATGCTTAATGTTTTTTCTAAAAGTCTCCAAATGTCTGCAGTATATCATTGGGCCTCCTTTACTCAATTACCTTTGACCACTACTTTGCTTAATCTCTTTTGCTTCTTACCTTCTTTAAATATGGTGTGTAGATCAATCTCAGATAACCTTTTCACTCTCTTTGTCTTCTGCCCAAACTCATTTATATTAAAGTCTTGTCCAATGGTGGTAATTTACATACATACATATACATATGTATGTGTGTGCTTTCCTTATTAAACACATGTGAGGTAGGAGTTATTAGCATCCTCATTTTACAGATTAGGAGACTGAGATTAAGGAGATTAAATTATTTTGTCCAGGGATACATAACTACTAAGTGTCTGGGGCAGACTTGAAAAATAGTCATTCTGACTATTATAAATATACAAATTAAAAATAGGATACATGAAGAAAGAAACTATCTATACTCAAAGAAATAAATAGAAGTATGTTTGTACATACTTATGCATACACACAGATATGCACACACACACACATATATATACACATATGTTTGTGTGTATATATGCATACATGTATACATACATACATACATATACATATGCATATATATGTATATATGCCTATGGCAGCCATCTCTAGAGTGGGACAGGAGGGAGGGAAGTAAAAAAGAAAAAGTAAAAAAGAAAAAATATACAGGATAACTTTATTATATATTTAAAAGGAATAACAAGTCGTACAATAATAGATTTGCAGTTTCATGTGGAATCATCTTTTTTTAAAATTATACTGTGTTCTGGACATGTTTTGTTCCATAAATTAAAAATAAAATTAATTTAAATAAAATAAAGAAATAAAATCTTTCTACTTGACTCTAAAATCCAACACACTAGTGAAAGTATCACCTAACTTTCTGGTTAATGATAGACCTAAAACTAGTGATGGCTGAAACTTGTTAGATTAATATGGGTGGCAGGCAGTCATTGCTTTGTATTTCCAGGCTACAAAAAGTCTCATCTGAAAGCATGGCTCTGAGTCTCTCCTATCTCTACTCTTCAGAAAGAGTTGTTCAACCCCCCTGAAATGTCCTCCTTCTCCTTTTTCACTGTATCACTGTTCTCTGCCTTCTCCTTTCTCACTGTACCACTCACTCTTCTATGCCCCAACAGAGGAAGACTTCTTAATTCTCTGAATTCCATCAGCTGGCAGTGTTCCCTAAATCGTGAGATATTTATACTCCTCCTTAAACTAATTGTAATCATTAATGTGATTTTCCTTCTTGCTGGTGACTGTTTGCTGATTGTTTCATGCTAGAAGGCATTCCAAATTCTACTGTCTCTAGCAATTTAATAGTTAACAGTTGATAACTTTTGGTATGTTTCAATGAAGAGGAGAATTGAATCACCTCCCTCTCACCTACCGCTCTCTTTCCAATACAAGAATGTTCTCTCTGGGGCAGTAGATTGAGAGTGGGGCATCCTATTCAAGACACTGAGTAGGATCTCTTTTATCTAATATTGTGATCTCTGAGGAGGCAGACAGATCTTTATTCACTTACTTGGGGAATGTGACTCCCTGGTGATGACCTGCTTGCAGAGCATTCAGTATAGATAGGCTTTGCATCACCTCCATATTTCCAACATGGATACATATTACAGCATCTTGAAGAAGGTATAACTGATTGGAGAACTCTATGTGATCTGGGATGACTGGAGGCAGTACTAAAGCTACTAGAGTCTGTGTTCTTTCCTACTATCATTCTTTTTTTTTTTATAGGTTATCAATATTTTCAACATAATAAAATCTAATTCAGGGGTCCATTAACCTAGGATCTATGAACTTTAAAAAACAAAGATAACCATTTAAATATAATTGGTTTCCATTGTAATCCTATATTTTTTGGAATACATTTAAAATCCTTATTCTGAGAAGGAATACATGGGATTTGCTAGAATATCAAAGGAATCAGTACCCTCAAAAGATCAAGAAATCCAAATTTTCAGACTCTGTTCTTTTTTTATTATTATTATTTTCAGGCAACTGAGTGATTACAGAATCTCATGAAAGTTTCCCTCTTCCTTGGGTGTTAGTTACGAAAGGAGCAGCAGTATGGTGGCTCTGATCCTACTTTACCATTCTTTGCCTTTGAACTGATGAAGGGTTAAAGATTCCAGGTTCTACAGACACTGCTTCTGCCTCTTTCTATTTTTCTTTATCTGTCTCTCTCTGCCTTACATGATGCATTCTTCATTTTTTGCCTTTTTATAGCCTTATGACAATTGTCAAAAATCTTGTTGCTAGGAGTATCCCATTTTACTTCCTTGGCTGCCTCTAATTATCTTTCTGAAAGCCTTGGCTGTGGATAAACTTGTCATGTTACCTAAGTTTTGCTGAGAGATTTTTTAACTTGCCTGATAGATTTCAAAGCATTATTTCAGAGAAAAATATTTCTCAGTATACAAAGTTTCAGACATAAAAACACCCTCAACTTTCTCCAGGGTTTCTAGAGAATAATTATTTATATAATTATCTGCTTCTTCTGAGGTTCAGGTGGGTGTGATATTTATGTTAATTAAATTATAGTCATTGACACGCATCACATCAGTCCAAGTCATGTCTACAAGATCTTAGGACAGCTGTTAAGGTGATAACAAAAATCTTTTTCACCACCAACAACAAGGCACAGATGTTCAGAACTGTTAGAGGAGAAGCAGATATAGGCACAAAGCTGTTAGAATATTGAACATTAGTACAGTAAGGTTAATACTTTTGGGAAAATGGCCAAAAATGGGAAAATGAGTAATCTTGTGAAAATTAGAAATATTTCTTCCCCAGTACTTCTAACAAAGTGTTCTCCTGAGCTATGACAGTAAGAAGGGAATGAGCAAGGCTAGGAGGAAAGGTTGTTGTTGTAATTGTCGTTGTTGAGCTGTGTCTAACTCTTTGTGACCCCATGGACCATATCACTCCAGGTGAGTCTAAACTCTACTGTTTCCCAAAATCTTTCCAAGTTGAAATTTGTCCTTTCCACTAGCTATTTATCTATTTCATTTTCTGCCATCCCCTTTTCCTTTTGTTTTTAATCTTTTCTAACATCAGGGACTTTACAATGAGTCCTGTTTTCTCATTATGTGGCCAAAGTAGTTAGACTTCGACTTTGGTATTTGTCCTTCCAATGAATACTCTGAAATTTTCCCTTCAGATTTTTCAACCAAAAATAATCTTAAGTATATGAGGATAATTTCGCATTAATTGGATCATGCCAATAACATCAACAAACCTTTTTAGACATCTGCATTATTCTAAGAGCTGTAATCACTCTGGCAGAAGTATAAAGATAAAATTGTAGTAATATTATTATTTTCAAGTTATGTTTCCTGTCCTTATGGAATTCTTTACTTACTAGGTTCCATGTAACCTAATGATGAAAATTCTGGCGCTGGAAACATGACTTGGAATTTTGTCTCTGATATTTGCAAGCTGTGTGACCTTGAGAAAATAATTTAGCTTTCTGAGCTTTAGGTTTTTTTTCCTCTCTGAAAAATTCCTGTAGTGCCTACCACACAAATTTCTTGACAGACTCAAATGAAATAATGCATATAGAATCCTTTGTAAACTTAGAAGCATATAAAAAATAGACAAGTAGATTATGAACAATAGCAGAAATAATAGGTACTTAGTACTATAATGCTTATAAACCACTTTAGAAATATCTAATTTGATCCTCAGATGGAAGTGCTATTATTTTCCTTTTCTACATAAGAAAAAAATTAAAGCACATTAAGGTTAAATGACTTGCCCAATGTTACACAGAGAGTATCTGAAGCAAGTTTTGAACTCAATTCTTTCCACTTCCAAATTTAGTTCTGTATTCACTGTACCACCAAGCTGCCTCAGGTATAGTATACCTTATATGTCTTTTGTTTTATGTTCCTTAGGTTTGAAAAAAAAAAGTAATCCATTGTCTCATTTGATACTCAGAAAAACCGGTAAGGTAAGAGCTATTATCATTTTATAGTTAAGAAAAGTGGAGCTAAGGAAGTTAGGTGACTTCACCTCAATCACATAGCTAGTAAGTTTCTGAGGCAATACATATTATCATTATTATATATTATTATATTACATATAATTTTTTATAGTTTATATATTACAGTATATATTACATATGATGCATTGCTATATAAAGTAGATGTTATTATATAGCATGTAACATATTAGTGTATATAATGTTATATGTACCATAACATTATTTTAACTATTAAGAGTAATAACTCTAATAAAATTTTAAAGTTAACAATGTGTCTTGTATATATTTAATTGATTTGAACTTGGCTTTTTCTCCCTGACTCCAAAGCCCAAGTTCTATCTTCTTTATCATTATGGTGCCATTATATACAATGTCTTTGATAACTGCATTAAAGAGATGGTAATCAAGAGATATCTGAGGTCTGAGAAGGTAAAGGATTGCTACTGACTGGGGGGCACACTGAAGAGTTCTTGAAGGAGATGGTGAGGGAGCTGGACCTTAAGTAATTGTCAGAATTTTAATTGGAGGAGATGCGGGAGGGATGGTGTTGAAGCAAACTCATGGAGGTAAGACAATAAAGAATGTGCATGAAGAGAAGCAGCCAATAGTCATATCAGTTCTATGAACATTTATTTAGAATGTTAGATCTTTGAGTACAAAAGCTAATTCAGTTTTGTCTTATATCCTGAGTGTCTAATGTAATGCCTGAAATATATAATGTACCTAATAAATTCCTGTTTATTTGAATTGAATTATTAAGCACCTGCTATCTGGAAAATGTTTTGTGTAGGAGAAAATATGAAATACGGGCCATTGATTTCCATTTTGTAGGTAATGGAAACAGGTGGGTGCACTAAAGTTGCTTGAAAGAAGTATGCTTCTTTCAAGAATCCTACAGACTCGTTTTATCAGTATATAAATGACTTTGCTGACATCAAGCCCAAACAAAGAATCTTTCCATTTATGCTTGACTAAACCCATATGTTCCTGACTCTAAGACTACTATCCTATTCTTCATGGTATTCTGTGGACATCAGGAAATGTACCTGTAGGAAACACTATTGAGCTGAAATGAGACTCAACTATTTCATAAATAAGGTATAAATCATTTATCCTGGCATTCAATGCTCTCGTTCCTTAATCTTTCACTTGTACCTTTTCAATTT
The DNA here is from genome assembly GCF_003287225.1 of Phascolarctos cinereus. Lineage (NCBI taxonomy): Eukaryota > Metazoa > Chordata > Mammalia > Diprotodontia > Phascolarctidae > Phascolarctos > Phascolarctos cinereus. The sequence goes on from NW_027555514.1 coordinate 251,749,866, forward strand.
TATCATATATTTCTTCCTTCCACTTAGTTTATGTTCCCATCAAATGGACTAATTTCCATCTTCCAAACTTTGTTCTTTCTTTCTTTGTGTCCCTAGTATTTCTCCCATTATCCTCCATGTTTGAAAGAGATTTCCCACTCTCTATTACCTTCACCTGTGGAAATCATTCTCTTCTTCCAGAGTCCAGTTCTGATGTCATTTCTTCCATTCAGTATCATGGCCCTGTAGGGAAAATATTGAGTTTAGAGGCAAAGGACTGGGTATGGTGGAAAATGTACTGTCTCAGGCACTGGGGGATATATGTTCAAAACCCACCTCTGTCACTCACTAATTTTATTGCCTTAGACAAGTCACTTGATCTACTAGGCCTCCGACTCCTCATACATCAAATGAATAGGAAGTAGAGTAAGTGGGCTCTGAGTCTCTTTAAGTCTTTAGATCTATATAATCCCAGAATTCTATGCCCTGAATTCAAATGACAGCTTGACCATTTATTACTTGTCTGACCTTCTGCAAACCACTTAACCCCTCTTTTGATCTCAAAATCCTCACTGGGAAAGTTGGATGAGATACTGTCTAAAGATCTTTCTAGATCTAAAAATCCTAAAATCTAACCATCATTCATTCATACCAATGTGGAAGTGTTCTACCCCTCCTTAAATTTCTCATGACACTTCATTTCTACGTCATCTTTTTAACTGTTACTTCCTTCATTGAATTATTTTGCATCTCTTTCCTCCTAAATAATATGGCTAATTCTTTGACGACAGGTTCAGTGCTTTATTTCAGCTTTGCGTACACCATGCCTAGAAAAATGCCTTATACATAGAAGGAGCTGCATTTATCTGTGCAATTAAGCTAAGTAATATTGCAGATGATTCAAGGCATATATCTTCAACATCCTCCGAACTCAAATTGAATTGATTGCTACTTTTGGACACAATTATAGGATAACAGGTTTCATAATTAGAAGAGAATTTCAAGGATAACTATTGTAATCTATTCCTTTCAGAGATGATGTAAGTAGCTTGCCCAAAGTCAACCAAGTGGTAAGCAGCATAGCTGAGATTGTAATTCAGGTTTCTTGACTCCAAATCTAGGACTTTTTGTTTTAGTTTTTAAGCTGTAGGATATCCTAGAGCACAGAGTGATGAATTCATTCAGAGCAATACCTTATAGTGATTAGTTTGGCTGTGCTAAAATGGATTGGAACAAGGTGATGAAGGAATAAGGAAAAATAGTTAGGAAGCTAGTGCAGTATATCGGAGAGATAATGAAAGGCTTAATTATGGTGTATGTCATTATTAGACTTTAATTTCCTGTATACCTACATGTCATACTTAAAATTCCTTTGCCCAAAGAAACATTCTTTAAACTGTCCCTTTATTGGCTGTGGGGAAGGTGTCATTTTTTTAAGTGTAATCACCTATGGAAAAAGAGAAAGGAAGGAAGAAAAGAAAAAAGGAAAGAGGATGGAAGATAGAAAAAGAGAAGAAGGGAGGGAAGATGAGAAGGAAGGAACAAAGGAATGAAGGAATAAAGGGAGGGAGAAAACTCATGTCCACAATAAGTTTAACAAAGAAAAGACATTCTCTATTTATGGAAAGGACAATACCTCTTTTTCTTCATGAAACGTAATTATATTTGTGGATGTGTTTCTCCTGAAATATATTCCCCTATTTTTTTCTTCAAAAATGCAAACTCCCAAAATAAAGCATCTTTCCCTGCCTGCCAATTTTTTTCCCAAAAACAGAACTTCCCTACTATTGAAATACATGCAAGTAACTTAGTGAATTTTACTTGTTTAAGATTACATTTTCCTCACCATTTTTTGTTGAGATAAAGTTATCAATGTAAAAAAAAACATATACATTTCATTTTAATATCTTTTTCCCCATTATTCTTTTTCTGAAGTAATGGAATAAACTATATAAAAATATTTACCGATAGATTTGCAAACAATGCACAATTCAGATTATATTACCTTAACGTATAGATAGTATTGACTTCAAGGTTACCCTGACACATTTTTCTCACAAGAAAAAAATAAAACCTACCAGATGTTTATCCCTCAAACAAAATACAGATGTTTACCTTTCTCTCACCCTATTTCCACCACAAATATTTTTGGCCTTGACCATTCCCAGGATCATTCCTGCATCTTTAAAATGCCATTTGACTCCATGTGACCTCACTACCTACTCAGCTTTGTTCTTTGGCCAGGACTGGAGAAACAGAAAACACTAATGTACCAAAGGTAATTGGATCATGGACTTAGATCTGAAAAATACTTCAAAGTCCCTCCATCTAATCATTTTACAAATGAAGAAAATGAGTCTCACAGAGGTTAAGGGACTTGCCCATGGCCACACAAATAATAAATAGTGAAGTCAGAATTTAAACCAAGATCCTTGGTTTAAATTTAAATGATCGAGTTATTTTCTTCTCCTCCTCCTGCTCCTCCCCCTCCTCCTCCTCTTCCTTTTTCTCCTCCTCCTCTTCCTTCTTCTTCTTCTTTCTTCTTCTTCTTCTTCTTCTTCTTCTTCTTCTTCTTCTTCTTCTTCTTCTTCTTCTTCTTCATTCCACTCCCTATGTGCAATCAGATTAACATAAGCTTATTTACAAATACACAATAGTTTGTATTTTTAATTTTTTTTCTCTGAGGTTGTTAACTTCTGTGATAAATGTTCAACAACCACCTTTTTTGATTCAAGGATAGACTAGTCAATCTGGTGCCTGCCACCTGCTGCCTCTTATTAGGCATAAGTTCTACCTCAGAAATTCAGTAATGGATTAAAGTTATTTAAATTGAGTTTGTAATTGTAAAGGGAAAAAATGATGACTTTCTACTATTCATGAATTACCACAAAACCATTTACTTTTGAGACTAGTTTAATTGATTCAGTTGATTTCAATTTTCTTTGGGAATAATTATCTTTCTCCTCACCAAATAACTTTCTCCCAGCTCTCCTTCAGCTGAATCTATTTTGCTCCTGAGTGTTTCAAATTACAAATTCAGCAAATTCTACTTTCGGTTTTCTGGTTTTAAACTTCAGAGATAAATGTATTAGATGATTCAATTTCATGAAATATGGTCATTACTTGAATTTCCTATACCCTTTGGGAAGTATTCAATTGTCTATGACAAAATCATGAGTAGTACCTTATAACCAGTTTGAGACTACTCTTGATCTCCACAACACTAAATCGGATGGCCTTGGGAGACTGGCTTCAAATGTCAAGATCTTTTTCATACGGTGGTTCTGTTTTTAGAATCACAAGATTCACAAATGAAAAGAAATAGATGATTTAGTTCAAATAACTTACGTCTATGTGGGGAAACTGAAACAAACAAAAAGATATAGTCACTCAAATACTCCAAATACTTAAATATCTATATTTATACCTATACCTATATTAAATATCTATATGTATGTCAAATATATAAATACCTATGAGATCATTGATTTCAGGAATTCCTTCAATTCAGATTGCAACCATTTAGGCCTGCCCATTCTATGTGATGAGCACATATTTGTGCCAATATTTTCAGCAAATCAATAAGCATGTGTTAAGTGACTACTGTGTTAGGCACTGTGCTGATACAAAGAAAGGGAAAGTATAAGTCCTGTGCTTAAGGAATTTATAATCTAATGGGAAGACCTCAAGCAAACAAATATGAGCAAATAAGTTTTATATTAGATACATTAAAAAATGAAGAGAAGGCACTAAGATTAAGAGGTATTTGGAAAGACTTCATGTAGAAGGTACAATTTTAGTTGCAAGTTGTCAAAGGCCAGGGAGGCAGAAATGAGAAGTTAGAACATGCCAGGCATAGGAGAGAGCCAGAGAAAGTGCCTGAAGGCAAGATATGGAGCTTGATGTTTGTGAAAAAGCAAGGAAGCCATTATCACTACATCAAAAAGTACATGGTAGGGTGGGGGGGAGAAATGTAAGATGCAAGAATTGTGAAAAGGTGTGTGTTTGTGTGAATGGCTAGGTTTTGAAAGAATGTGAAGTGATTTTATAATTGATCCTGAAGGTGCTAGTGAACCATTTCAGTTATTTGAGAAGAGGTGGTGGTAACATGATTAGACTCAGAACAAGTACTCAGAAGGGAAGGAGGAAATCCAGCAGAGACTGGTGTTTGAAAATCCTTGAGAAAATAGAATATCAAGAAGAAGGTTATTAACCATGTCAAAGGCTAGAGTGGTCAAGAAGAATGAGGACTGAGAGAAGACCATTGGGTTTGACAATTAGGAAAGCAAACTTCAGTTGAATGATGAGATCAGTAGCCAGAATGTAGAGTGAAGAAGAAAGTGAGAAGAGTGGAAGTGGAAGTAATATTAGAAACACTATTCTCAAGTGTTTTAGCTACTGAGGGCAGAAGAAATATAGGACATTAGTTACCAAGAATGGAATGACCAAGTTAGGGTTGTTTTGAAGATGAAGGAGACAAAAGTGTGATTCTAGGCAGTAGAGAAGGAATGAGCAGACAAGGAGAAACTGAAGATAAGTGAAAGAGTGGGTATAGTTGAGAGGGTAATCTGTTGAAGGAAACAAGAAAGAGTGGGTTCACTTGTGCTGATAAAGGTGTTTACCTTAGCAAGGAGTAGAGCTACCTTTTCATTTGAGAAAGGGGTAAAGGTAGAAAATAGTGGCAGAAGACTTTGGAAAGATATGAGATTGAGATGTGATGGATAGGAGAAGAGACAGTTCTCAGTCATGCCTAATTTTTTTTTCAGTGAAATATGAAGGAAAATTCATGACTGAGAAGGTATGGGGAGTGGTAGGATCATGTTTGACGATGGATAAAAAGGTATGCAAGAGAATACAATAAAATAGTAAATTGATAAGGGGAATCTAGAAAAATTGCATAGTAGCAATGAGGTCTGAGTTAAGGCTGTGCCAGAGACTTCCCTCAGGTTTCCCCCATCAGTGTGAAGGTAACAGTAGAGGACTCTGGCTGTCTGCCTGTTATCTCTCACTCTTGACATGTGACCAGCCCATCTTGAGTTCCTATCATGCCAATCCTTGACAACCTCCTTTTCTGCTTTAGAGTTCTTATTGACTTTATGCTATATCCTTCTCATACCCACTATGTGTAACTATGTGTAATCCACCAGTTGACTTTTGTATAATATGTATCCTTAGTTCTTCATAAATAGTGGCATTCCATGTCTCACTGCTGTATTTTACAGTTGTAAAATGTTAGTAATGGGAAAAAAAAGTAGGCCTTTGCTTTTATTGGTGAGCTTGGGGTCAATGAAACAGCTTTTTTAATTACCTGAAAGGTCACATAACAATTAGTAGGGGTGTGATTTGACCCTGGGTCTCCTAATCACAAATACAGCATTCTTTTCACAACTTAGCACAAACCAATAGGCTTTTGTGATGTCCTGAGAGCTGTTACTTGTCAACAGAAGGTAACATGGGGAACTGGGACTGTGACTTCATTGGTCTATGAAACTCCTTGTAGGGAAATCTCTTCTGCAAATACACACCACTTTTCTAAAAACTTAAAGTTTTATCTAAAACCTAAAGTCTTATAAAGTTGCTTAGATTACTAAGAAATTAAATAATTTACCCAAGTTTCACACAGATAATGTTTAAAGGTAGGACTAGACAACAGGTCATCCTGGCCTGTTCTCTAGCCACTATGCCAAGTTGTTTGTGAAAAGGTTAAAAGACAAACTTTTAAACAGAAAAAAAATACAATCGATTTAGAAAATCCAATGGAATTCTTTTCAATAATAAAAGCTAACCCCAGCACTGAAATGCTATCCCTAGCATTTTTTAACTTTGTTCTGTAGTTTGACTTTGTTCCACAGATCATAGAATGATGTATGATCTAATTGGTACTGTATAGGGGAGGTCTTTCTTCTGATGTAACTCTCAGTTCTCCCTTGCCTCAATAAATAATCTTCATGGATTCTTCTAGCCAATAAAAGAAAGAAACTATGATATTAAAAAGCTCAGAGAGACATGGTTTCTGGGTAAAATTAGTTTTTTTTTTACTATGTCTAGAGAGCAGTCAATAAAAACAGGCTCATTGCCCCCCCGAAAGCGAATTTGTGGAATCTTCAATATTAATAGTCTTTTTTAAAAGGGTGCATGTGAAGGTGAAAATCAACTCTGATAGGTCAATAAGTAATAAAAGAGAATGAATATCATAATGGAAGGTGAGCTATATTATAATGACAGTCTTTTCAGGTATGTGACTTGAATTACTCAAGCCTTTATCAAAGAGACTTTTCAATTTCCATATCTCCTGTCTGACAAAAGGAAGAATCCCCATTTTCCCAGATTTCCCACACTGGTTAATTTCTGGATGAAGAAGGAGAAAAGAGGAAATAAATATTGCTCTGGATTCAACAATTATTTAATAATCCTAGAGAGAAATAATCCTTTCTCTCAACAACAACAACAACAAAAAAACAAAAAACCCTGAGAAGACTGTATTATAAAAAGTGAATACCTGTGTCAATGAGATAAGGATTTAACAAAGAGATACCTTCAAAACATATGGTTGTTTGACCCATTGAAAATCACTTACCCACTGAATTGTGCCATCCAAACTGCCTTCCCTACACACCTCCAAGCAAGTTCTTAACACTATTAGCTGCATTACAGTAACTTATTTGCATTGATTGATGGAATGTCCTCACCCAGGAGTTCCATATGCCAAAGAAATCACAAATCAACATCAACAGTGTGATATTAAACATTTTTTTTCAGGACTGAAGATACTTTATTATTTTTTTTATCTTTTTTCCTTTTTTTGTTGTTTCTTAATTACCATCATATATATTTCTTTGTATGTACACACACACACACACACACACATATATATTTACTTATTAAAATTAGAGACATTCTTATCTTTTTTTTTCCTTTTTAGGAAATTAGGGTTAAGTGACTTGCCCAGGGTCACACAGCTAGTAATTGTTTGGTCTGAGGGTAGATTTGAACTCAGGTCTTTCTGACTTCAGGGCCAGTGCTCTATCTACTGTGCCACCTAGCTGCCCCCTTAAAATTAAAGATTTTCTTAAAAGCTCTCAGAAAGGTTCTCCCATTTTTGTGTTAAGATCATATAGGAATTTTTGATACATGCAACCAAAACAAATTATGTATTTTAATAATGACATGTAGAATAATTTTAACATCATAATTCTACAAAAATTTCCCAACATGCTATTGTTAGAGAAACAGTTCCATACTTAATGGATTCAATAAAGCCCACTGTATGGCTTTCTCTTTTATATTCAATCTTCACACTTTATCTTTTGTAATTCAACTTAATACTTTAGTTATTTTTCTCTGTATTACAGAAAAAAAAATTGCCTAGGTAATTTTGAAAAAAAAATGTACTTTAGCAAGTTTTAAAATTCTAAAGTTCTCCCAGAGATATTTGGTAGGGTAATTTCTTATTTCCACTGCATTTTTAAGATTAATTGGTCTGATGTATCTGTTTAAGGGAATTTAAAATATGTGCCATTTATATTTTCATTTTTATAAGATTTTTAGTTTTAAATTTTTCTCCCCTCTTCCCGTCCTTCCCTCCCCAAGATTTCAATCAATTTAATATAGGTTATACATATGCCATCATGTAAATACATTTACACATTAGCAATGTTTTGTAAGAAAAAAAAAAACAAGGGGTAGAGCCAAGATGGTGGAGTGAAAACAGTGACTTGCTTGAGCTCTCCCCCAAACGCCTCCAAATATTCATAAAAAATGGCTCTAAACAAATTCTGAAGCAGCAGAACCCACAAAAAGACAGAGTGAAATGAATTTCCAGCCAAAGACAACCTGGATGATTGATTATAAAGTTGTATTGCGCCAGGCTGGGAGCACAGCGCAGCACAGTGTCGGAGTGCAGGCCACAGGGAACCTGGAGCAGGCCTCAGAGGACTGAAACACAGGCAGCTGTGGAGGTTTCCAGACTCCTCAATCCATGAATGCCAAAGACAATTTAGAAGGTCAGTGGAAAAAGTCTGTTTCTGTTGGTGCTGAGAGAGGAAGGCGGGGTTAGAGTTCCATTCCCCAAGAGCAAGAGCGTGGCCCTTGGGGTGGGGGGCAGCTGCTTCCCGAGCTCCTAGCCCACAGACTGAGGGGGAATCCAGTGGCTGATCAGAGAGGGATTTCAGGGATCTCTTCGCCGGTGCTGAGGCAGGAATCTCTTGCTTTGCCTGTGTTTGGATCTAGGTCACAATTCTGGGCAGCGGTGCTGGGGTGAGGAAGAGCGCTGGTGTGGAGGAGCTTGTAGTGTCTGTGGAGAGGAGTCCTTCCTCACAGTTACAGGACAGAAAGGAGTACTTGAGGTCACAGGGCAGGAAAGGAATAAACACCTCGCCCCTCATCATACCACCTTGGAAGAACTGAAAAGTTATAGGTCCCTACAAGTATCTCTGAAAACAGCTGTACAAACCCCTGAAGCTTTGCACAGTACACTCTCCACATTGGAAGCAGACTCTTACCTTAAGAAAGAGTTTAAAACTCAAGTAATTAGCCAGGATCATGAGCAAGCAGTGCAAAAAGAGAAAGACTATATTTACTTTAGTGAAAAAGATCACAATATACAACCAGAAGAAGACAATAAAGTCAAAGCTCCTACATCCAAAGCCTCCAAGAAAAATATGAATCAGTCTCAGGCCTCGGAAGAGCTCAAAAGGGATTTTGAGAAGCAAGTAAGGGAAGTAAAGGAAAAACTGGGAAGAGAAATGAGAGTGATGCAAGAAAATCATGAAAAACAAGTCAACAGCTGGCTAAAGGAGACCCAGAAAAATGCTGAAGAAAATAACACCTTGAAAAACAGCCTAACCCAAATGGCAAAAGAGGTCCAAAAAGCCAATGAGGAGAAAAATGCCCTAAAAAGAAAAATTGGCCAAATGGAAAAGTAAGTCCAAAAGATTTCTGAAGAAAATACTTTCTTAAAAATTAGGATAGAGCAATTGGAAGCTAGTGACTTTATGAGAAATCAATACACTGTAAAACAAATCCAAAAGAATGAAAAATTAGAAAATAATGTGAAATATCTCATTGGAAAAACAACTGACCTGGAAAATAGATCCAGGAGAGAGAATTTAAAAATTATTGGACTATCTGAAAGCCATGATCCAAAAAAGAGCCTACATATCATCTTTCAAGAAATGATCAAGGAAAACTGCCCTGATATAGTAGAACCAGAGGGCAAAATAGAAATTGAAAGAATCCACAGATTTCTCTTGAAAGACATCCCCAAAGGAGAACTCCTAGGAATATTGTAGCCAAAATCCAGAGTTCTCAGGTCAAGGAGAAAATATTACAAGCTGCCAGAAGGAAACAGTTCAAGTACTGTGGGAACACAATCAGTATAACACAAGATTTAGCAGCTTCTATATTAAAGGACCTCAGGGCATGGAATATAATATTCTGGAGGGCAAAGGAGATAGGATTACAACCAAGAATCACCTACCCAGCAAAACTAAGTATAATCATTCAGGGGAAAAAAATGGTCATTCAGTAAAATAGAGGACTTTCAAGCATTCCTGATGAAAAGACTAGAATTGAATAGAAAATTTGACTTTCAAATACAGGACTCAGGTGGAACATGAAGAGGTAAACAGGACAGAGAAATCATAAAAGACTTATTAGGGTTGAACTGTTTACATTCCTGCATGGAAAGATGATATTTATAACTCATGAGACCTTTGTCAGTATTAGGGTAGTTGAAGGAAAAAAATTATATGTATGTATGTATGGATAGATAGATAGATAGATAGATAGATAGATAGATAGATAGATAGATAGAGGGCACAGGGTGAGTTCAAGATTAAGGGGTCATACCTGGAGAATAAAATTAAGGGGTGAGAGAGGATGATACTTGGAGAAGAAGAAAGGGAGAGGTTCAATGGGGTAAATTATCTCACAAGAAAAAACAGAAAAGTCTCTTACAGTGGAGGGGAAGCAGGGGAAGGTGAGAGGGAATGAGTGAATCTTATTCTCATAGGATTTGGTTTAAGGTGGGAATAACATACACATTCAATTGGGTATGGAAATCTGTCTTACTCTACAGGAAAATAGGGGGAGAAGGGGACAAGAGAGCAGGGGGATGATAGAGAGGAGGGCAGATTGGGAAAAGGGGTAATCAGAAGGAAATACTTCTGAGGAAGGACAGGGTCAAAAGAAAGAATCGAATAAATGGGAAGGCAGGATAGGATTAAGGGAAATTGAGTTAGTTTTTCACAACAGGTCTACTATGGAAGTGTTTTGCATAACTGCCCATGTATAACCTATATTGAGTTTCTTGCCTTTTCAATGAGGGTGGGTGGGGAGGGAGGAAGAGAAAAAAATTGAAACCTAAAATTTAAAAAACATGTTTAAAAAAAATGTTATCACATGCTACTGGGGAATAAGAAAAACAGGAGATGGGGTATAGAAGTCCATCCTGCCTTACAGGAAAATAGAAGGGGAAGGGGATAGGAGAAGGGGGGAGAGATAGAAGAGAGGACAGACTAGGGGAAGGGATATTCAGAATGCATGCCATTTTGGGGTGGGGGAAGGGTGAGATGGGGCAAAAATTTGGAACTCAAAATCTTGTGGAAGTGAATGTTGAAAACTAAAAATAAATAAATTTATATAAAAAAAAGAAAAAAAATTTAAGGGAGAAAAGACCCCCCCCCAAAAAAAAGAGAAAAAAATAATATACTTCAATCTATATTCAGGCTCCATAGTTCTTTCTCTGGATGTCAATAGCATTTTCCATCATAAGTCTTTTAGATTTATCTTGGATTGTTGTACTGCTGAGAAGAGCTGAGGCAGTCATAGGTGATCATTGTACAACATGGCTGTTACCGTGTACACCGTTCTCTTGCTTCTGCTCACTTCACTCAGCACCAGTTCATGTTGGTCTTTCCAGGTTTTTTCTGAAATCATCCTGCTCATCATTTCTTACAGCACAATAGTACTGTATTACATTAATATACCACAAGTTCTTCAGCCTATCCCCAACTGATGGGCATTCCCTCAATTTCCAGTCCTTTGCCATTATAAAAAGAGTTACTTTGTACATGTAGGTTATTGCCCCATTTTTGTGATCTCTTTGGGATACAGATGTGATAGCAGTATTGCTGGATATAAGGGTACACATGGTTTAACTGTCTTTTGTGCATAGTTCCAAATCATTCTCCAGAATGGTTGAATCAATTCACAACTCCACCAACAAAACATTAATGTTCCAATTTTCCCATATCTTCTCTAACATTTATCATTTTCCTATACTGATATATTAGCCAATCTTATAGGTGTGAGGTGGTACCTCAGAATTGTTTTAATATGCATTTCTCTAATCATCAGTGATTCAGAACATTTTTATATGACTCTAGATAGCTTTAATTTTTAATTTCATTAATTTATTTTGATTTATCAACAATCACTTCCATATGCTTTTGAGTTGAAATTATTCCTCCCCCTTCCTCCCCCCCACCCTCCCCAAGACGGCGCACAATCTGATATAGGCTTTACATTTACATTCCTATTAAACATATTTTCACATTAGTGAAGTTGTAAGTAAAAATTAAAACCAATAGGAGGAACCATCAGAAAGATGAAACAAAACTCAACAGAAGGTAAAAATGAGTGATACCAATTCGACTTTCATAGTTCTTTCTCTGGATGTGGACAGCATTTTCCATCCCGAGGCCCCTGGAGATATCTTAGATCCTTGTAATGCTGAGAAGGATTCAGTTTAACAATATTAGTCATCACAGAACATGGCTGTTATTGTTTACAAAGTCCTCTTGGTTCTATAGATGGTTTTAATTTCTTCATCTGAGAACTGTCTGTTCATGTTCTTCGACCATTTGTCAATTGGGGAATGGCTTGTGTTCTTATAAATTTTTCTTAATTCTCTCTATATTTTAGAAATGAGTTTAAAGGCATCTATTGTCATATCAAAAAATGTTCTAAATCGTTATTGATTAGAGAAATGCAAATCAAAACAACTCTGAGGTACCACATCACACCTATCAGATCGGCCAACATGACAAAACAGGAAAATGATAAATGTTGGAGAGGATGTGGGAAAATTGGAACGCTAATACATTGTTGGTGGAGTTGTGAAATGATCCAACCATTTTGGAGAACAATTTGGAGCTATGCCCAAAGGGCTACAAAAATGTGCATACCCTTTGATCCAGCAATAGCACTTCTAGGGCTATATCCTAAAGAGATCAAACAAATAGGAAAAGGACCCACACGTACAAAAATATTCATAGCAGCATTTTTTGTGGTGGCAAAGAATTGGAAATTGAGAGGATGTCCATCAATTGGGGAATGGCTGAGCAAGTTGTGGTATATGAATGTAATGGAATACTATTTTGCTATAAGAAATGATGAACAGGCTGACTTCAGAAAAACCTGGAAAGACTTATATGGTCTGATGCTGAGTGAAGTGAGCAGAAGAAAGAGGACTTTGTACACAATAGCAGCCATGTTACGCAATGACTAAGAATATTAAACTGAACCCTTCTCAGTATTACAAGGATCTGAGACATCTCCAGAGGCCTCGGGATGGAAAATGCTCTCCGCATCCAAAGAAGGAACTATGGAAGTCGAATCTCTATCACTTATTTTTACCTTCTGTCGAGTTTTGTTTCATCTTTCTGATGGTTCTTCCTATTGGTTTTAATTTTTACTTACAACTTCACTAATGTGAAAATATGTTTAATGGGTATGTAAATGTAAAGCCTATGTCAGATTGTGCACCGTCTTGGGGAGGGTGGCGGGGGGGAGAAAAAGGCAGAAAAATTTTCAACTCAAAAGCATATGGGATAAAGCAATCCAGGACTCCTAAAAAAAAATGGGCCTTTATCATCTTCTCCAACATTGATCATTTTCCTGTTTTGTCATGTTGGCCAATCTGATAGGTATGATGTAGTACCTCAGAGGTGTTTTGATTTGCATTTCTCTAATCAATAACGATGTAGAGCATTTTTTCATATGACTATAGAAGGCTTTAATTTCTTCATCTGAGAACTGTCAGTTCATATCCTTTGACCATTTATCAATTGGGGAATGGCTTGTGTTCTTATAAATTTGGCTTACTTCTATATGTATATTTTAGAAATAAGGTCTTTATCAGAGAGATTTTTTGTAAAAATTCTTTCCCAGTTTTCTACCTTCCTTCTAATCTTAGTTGCATTGGCTTTGTTTGTGCAAAAACTTTTCAATTTAATGTAATCAAAATTATCCATTTTGCTTTTCATAATGTTCTCTATCTCCTGTTTGGTCATGAATTCTTCTGTTCTCCATAGGTCTGATAAGTAAACTATTCCTTGTTCTCCCAGTTTACTTATGGTATCAGCCTTTATATCTAAGTCCTGAACCCATTTTGACTTTATTTTGGTATATGGTGTGAGATTTGGGTCTATGCCTAGTTTCTGCCGTACTCTTTTCCAGTTTTCCCAGCAGTTTTGGTCAAATACTGGATTCTTTTCACAGAATCTGGAGTCTTAATGTTTATCATACAGCAGGTTACTGTAGTTATTTACTACTATGTCTTGGTATCTAATCTATTCCACTAATCCAACTCTTTATTTCTTAGCCATTACTAAATACTTTTGATGATAACTGCTTTATAATATAGTTTTAGATACAGCAACTTCTTTGCTTTTACTCCATTGATTACCTTGCTGTTCTTAAACATTTGTTCCTCCAGATGAATGTTATTATTTTTTTCTAGCTCCATAAAATAATTATTTGTAGTTTGGCATGACACTGAACAGGTAAATTAATATGAATGGAATTTTTTGTTTTTATCATATTATCTCAGAGCGTCTGTGAGTGATCCCCCCCCCAACTATTTAGATCTGAATTTATTTTCGTGAAAAATGTTTTTGCGTTCATATAGTTCTTGGATTTGTCTTGGCAAGTAGAATCCCAAACGTTTTATATTTTATATTTTCTACAGTTATTTAAAATGGGATTTCTCTTTCTAGATCTTTTTGCTGAGCTTTGTTGGTAACATATAGAAATATTGTTGATTTAAGTTGGTTTATGTTATATCCTGCTACTTTGTTAAAGTTGTTAATTATTTCAAGTAATTAGTGGATTCTCTATAATTCTCTAGGTATACTATCATATCATCTGCAGAAAGTGATAGTTTTGTTTCTTCAATGCTTAGTCTAATTTCTTACATTTTTTTCCCATGTTATTGCTCATGCCAACATTTCTATTACAATATTGAATAATGCTGATAATATTGTGCATCTTTGTTTCATCCTTGATCTTATTGGGAAGGCTTCTAGATTATCACCATAACCGATCATACTTGCTGGTGGTTTTAGATAGAGACTGCATGTCATTTTAAGGCAAGCTCCATTTATTCTTATATTCTCTAGTGGTTTAAATAGGAATTGGTGTTGTATTTTGTGAAAAGCCTTTTTTCTCCATCTATTGAGATAATCATATGATTTCCATTGATTTTGTTATTGATATGGTCAATCATGCTGATAACTTTCCTAATACTAAACCAGCCCTGCATTGCCGGTATAAATCCCAGTTGGTCATAGTGTATTATCCTTTCTCTGGAGGTAGATAAAATTTTTCATCATAAGTCCTTTGGAATTTTCATTTTAGTTCTAAAGGTTCGTGAAAAAATATTTATATTTTCCAATTATCTGTAGATTTTATTATAAATCAAGTTATATTCTTCAATAATTACACTTATTAAATGTTTAATCTACCAAACATTTAGAAAACAATTAATTGCAATACTATATAAACTATTTTGAAAAACAAGTGAAGGATTTTTACCAAATTCCCTTTATGACACATTATTTTTCCAGAGAAAGAAGTGATAAATTCTAAGAATGGTTTGAAGCATATTTTTTCACTGCATTTTGCTTGCTTTTTTGTGACATGGATAATAGGGCAATATGTTTTATGTTACTTCACAAGTATAAAAGGATATCATACTGCTTACCTTCTCAATGGTTTGCAGAAGGGCTAGAAGGAAGGAAGACATTTGGAACTCAAACAAATGAATATTTAAAAAAAACTGATAGGATGGATGAATAGATAGATAGATAGAAGGAAAGAACTGATTTACAGGAAATTGACCTTGAAAACAAAATGACCTGGGTATAATATAAGTCTTATCTCTATCCCCAAAGTTCATATCTTCCATTTTCAGTTGCTGGCTAGACATTCAACTTGAATGTCACACTTTTACTTTAAATTCAACATGTCCAAAATAGAAGTTACTAACCTTTTCTCAAAACACAATCATCCTTTCATCTTGTCTGTTTGAGTGGGTAGTAGCATGTACTTAGACTTGAAACCGTGAAGCTATTTTTGACTCCTCTTGCTCACCAAGACCTGTCAATTCTATTTTCTCAATATGTTTTGTTCTCTTTCCTTATACCACTTTCAGATCTTTTTCACTTCTTTCTGAGCTATAACAATAGTCCTCCAGTTGTTCTCTTTGTCCTTATTCCAGCTCATTCTCCACACAGCCAACAAAATAATCTTCCTATTGGAAAGAACTGATGTATCTCACTCCTTTGCTCAAGAAACATCAGTGGGTATCTATTGTCTTGTAGATAACTAAGATTAATTTCTACATAAATCTATCTGCAATGTGCTTTTCTAGTTTATTTTCACATAATTCTTGGTCATATACTATAAATGCCAGTGGAATTAGACTATAAAATGTCCCTAAATATTGGCCTATATTCTTCTACCTCCATGGAACTCTATTCATTCTGCTTTTGCTAAGAAATATGCCATCCAACTCAAGTCAGCTCATTTCTAGACTCATCATCAACATCATCTCAAAGAAACCACCTCTGAAACCTTCAACTGAAAATGGTCTCTCCCTCTGAAGATTTCCTTAGAAAATTTTGTTTAGCTTTGCTCCACTGTCCTGGTAATATTTTACCTTAAATTTAACTTATTTAATGTTGTATTTCTGTGCCAAACATTTAATGATAAGCAGATTTTAAAAAAATGTTTCTATATACAGTAAACCTCCCCCCCAAAAAAACTTTGTGAGAGGATCCATCCATGTTACTTCATTGGTAAAGGGAATTCTCAATGTGGAATCTTCCTCTACCAATGCAGATCACCATTGATAGAGATTTACAATCTTAGACAATTGATTTGGGGATTGAGGTTAAACAACTTACCCATGACCACACTACCATTAAAGTTCAGAGGTAGGTATTTAACCCTTGACATATTGAACTCTTATAACTGGATAATACTTTATTGCACTATTTTGTGTAGCCCTGAGAACAGTAGATCTGAAATTATTGCCATTTTTAATTGAGTGAGAATTAATGCTGATTGAAAGAAAAGATACTTATTTATCACAAGATTGGAGTTGTACACCTGAGGATGAATGGGCATTGAGAGATGATATTTCTTGCAGCACCAGGGAGCAAATATTGTCACCAAATTAATGAAAGCAGAGTATGTGATTCTATCCTTTCCTATTTCTAAGAGGAAACATATATATATACACATACATATTCATGTACATATATATGTATATGTATGTATGTATGTATGTATATATATACACACAGACATGCATGTATGCACACATGCTTTGTTGGTGTAGATATATATGTGCATATACATATATACACATACATATATATGCATGTATCTATATCTATATCTATCTATGAAAATCACATAGGAATAATGAAAGCTAATCTTTACAAGCTATAAAAAAAATGAGCAAAGTTATCACTATACCAAAATTGTCTTTTTCACTTAATTTGTTTGTCTACTGATGCAGTCTCTGGCATATTGTAAACCTATCTTGATGAAATGTGTGTCTATACATGATCTCTACACAGGAGAACAAACTGACAAAGGATATCTTGAAAGCTAGTCTTGTCATCATTTCAAGCTGTGCCCTGGTGCAAGCCTTTGATTGAGTTTGGACCTTACCTAATTTAAAGAGATACATACCATTGGTGACACTTTTTTCATAGAAGTGACAAGCAATGTAGAATTAAATTACATTTTGAGAGATATGTCACTTTCTTTTTCTGTCTTTGGAAACGTTTCACTTTAAAAAAATGTTCACTCAATGAACATCATTCTCTATCTTGTCACACTAGAAAATTCCACATTGAGGTTTGTGAAATATAAAACTGAAAAAACTATGAAGACTAGGTCAAAATATATCATTATTCTGTTCACTTAAAGATGGAATTGGTGCCTTGAATCTCGTTTAAAGCTTCTACTGTAATTCTACTGTAATTCTTTATGGAACAATATTATGCTATTGTAATAATCATGTGGTAGATCAGGATATAGCTGTTAAATATACATTTAAACCAATAAAGCAGGACTATGTCATGGAAGGGATTGATTCCTTAATACAGGAAGCAGTTATGAATAAAAGAAAATGGAAATAGATTATGGCTGGTGAATTTTCATTATGTTTCTTTCTTTTAAAAACTTGTGCTATTTTACAAGGAATTTTAGGATGAAATTGATGAAATGTAGAATCTCATGGCTTTTGTTTAAAAAAAATAAATATGCAAAGGAAATTTTTAAAAATGAAGTGAGGGAAGAGCAGAAAAGTGTAGGGGACCAAAAGTTGCTATCTATATTAATTAAAATCTGGCTTCTATCATGCAAGCAATCATATTCTTGTCTAAGATTTTTTTTTTTTACTTTCTTCAATATGATATGTGCTTGGAAATACTTTCTATCTCTCATACAGACATGATTTTCCATTTCAGTTAAACCAAATCCAGAGAAGGCACTATATGCTATGACACAAAGAAACAGCTTTTTTTTTTTTTTGATTGAGTTGTTTAAGTTCTACTGAGCAGGTATGAGTAGTATAAAGATTTATAAGAAAAAAATACATAAAAGCATTGGGAAATAATTTCCAGAATTAACTTCCAGACTGCCACACCTTGATGGTGTGAAGGAAAAAGAACTAACAACTGAGGCAGCAGGAAAGGGACTCATGTAAGAGGTAGAGTCCAAGTTATATTTGGAGAAAGCTGGGGAGTTTAAGAGGGATAGAAGAATTAAATTCCAAATGTATAATCTAGTTATGTAGGTGGTATATGTACATCCCCTACTCTATACTATGTAGTTCAAAATCATTGCAATTTTGTCTCATTTCTTAATTGTGTGCTGAGTATACAGTATGTACAGTACTCTGCTCATACTCAATGCTCTGCTTTATTCACTGTGCAGCTAGCTGGCCCAATAGAAAGAATGCCGGAACTGGACTCGGGAAAAGTTGAGTTCAAATCTGACCTCAGTTATGCCAAATTGTGTGACTCTGAGAAAGTTATTTATCTGTGTATGACTCAGTTTCCTCATCTATAAGATGGAGACAGTAATAACATTTGTCTCCCAGAGGTGTGAGGATAAAATGGGATAATAGTAGTAAAGTGCTTTGTATACCTTAAAGAATTATAAAAATGCTAATAGTAGTACTAGTACTAGTAGTAAGAGTAGTAGATTACACAAAATGTTAATTAAATAGAAAGTAGGAAAAAATCCAATTCAGAGTCTTCTTTGAAAAACAAAACATAACTAATCAGATTTCAAGAGCTAAGAAATATTTTAGGTTTAATCAGTCTTTGGTAACACTTGTATCTTAGTTTTATCAAGTTTGATTAAGAAGATATATCATATTTATAGGACACTTTATTGAAGAACAAAGAACAAATAATTTTAATCCATCCCTTAAAAATTCATTAAATAATTTATATCTGAGCTAAAGGTAAAAAAGCAGACCAAGAGTTTTTTGACCATACAATTTTATGCAAACATTGAGATTATACCTTGGAATGGCCTATTTCATCAATTTTGGTTGTTCAACATTTACCTCAACTCTTATGTGTAGCATGACATATTATTACACACACACACACACACACGTACATACATATATGTATGCATATATTCATACACATGCATGAATATACTATGTGTATATATGTATGTATGTAAGTATACACACACATACACACACACACACACACACACACACACACATATATATATATATATATATATATATATATATATAAAGAATGAATTTGAGGAAGTAATCTTGAACCATTTTAAGATTAAGGATTTAAATATTTTCATGTGGCAAAAATCATATCCTTAAATAATAATATATTGCAAGAAAATGCAATGTATATGTGTATATGTGTATGTAATATATCCATATACCCCTTTGAAATCTGCTATAGAGAACATGATAATTTTGATGATGATGATGATGATTCACTGAGAATCAAAAAGAATGAAATAACAGACTATGACAATTCATAAAGATAGTGTGTTTCATCAAAATACATACATTCTGGCATACACAACACCAAGTCCAGAGCCATGACTAGTAGCCAAGCTAGGACTGGGATGAGTTTCCCAAATCCCAGTCTAATGTTTCCACTACTTCTCCTATATCATTCTCCAATATAGACTCAGAACTTCAAACCAGAAGGCATAATTAGGAATCTCTTTTTAAGACTCATGTTTTTAAGTAAATAAGGTTTTGTTATCTCAGTATTACTGTTATAATATAATAGTAAGAAATAAATATTACCCAATTACATTTTAATCTTGTTTCAAGCATAATTAAGATTATTGTGTACTGCATGCAACCTATAGGTCCCATGTTTAATGCTTCTGACCTAGTCTACCTCCCTTTTTCCTGGTGACAAAACTGGGGACTTAACATAGGGAGTAAGCATCAGAGGGAGAATGTAAACTTTCTGAAGCTAGAATTCATACCTCATATCTTTATAAAATCTTCTTCAAGAAATTGCAAACTTACTCAAGCCGTGCTTTAATTGAATGGAATATGAGAAAGAGAAACAGAAAAAGAGAGAGAAGAGAAGAGAAAAAAAGAGAAGAGGAGAAAGTTCAATTTTTCACTACATTCTGTATAAATGAATACAATGAAATCTCATATACCATCATTTGTATTAGACAGATTTGGCTACTTAGTAGCCAAATCACACTTCATCGTATAAAGCTTAATTATATTCAGTTATATAATTACATTCAGTTAGTCAAGTGTCTAATCCTAGGAATCATTTAAAGTCAAGTTCACACAAAATAAGTAGAGCTTTGATGGGATTTGAAGCCAGGTCCTAAGAGTCCTCCACACCCAACGTTTTTTCCATTGCACCTCAACACATCCCAAATTTTTGACTTAGAAGTACCTCACTATATCCCAATTTTTTGCCTTAGAATCACCTCAATATAACCGAAATTTTTGTCTTGGAAACCACCACTGAAGCCTTTTACACCAGATCAAACCAGATGACCTTGAATTCAGAGCAAAGGGAAAGAGAAGGAAGAAGAAAGAAATAAAGAAGACATGCCAGAGCTAGGATCTACCATTTCAAAACCATTTCTCCCTAACCAAATCTTTGCTTCTCTCACTTTGCCTCTTATGTTTAGTTGACTTCCTACTTTACTCTTCATGTCAACTGAATATTATCTCCCTTCTACATAGAGCTTTAGAGATAAAACAACAATAACAACAATGACATAACACCATCAATAACATCATTGTAAAATAGTACTAGTGCTACTATCTTTGTTTTATAAATGAGGGTATTGAAAGTCATAGAGGCTAAGCTATTTACCCAAGATCACATAGTCAATCAGTAGTATATCCAAGGCAAAAATCTGATTCTTATGACTTGAATACCAACAAATACTCTTGTTACAGAAGTGTACTGATTCAAGGAGTGGTTATTTTATATAAAATCTCTAGTTAATGGGTATCAGAAAGCCATGGGGTTATTTTGGGGGTTTAACACCTGCGCCCATAGATATTTCCATCCAGACTTCCTTTCTAGTATGAAAATAATAGTAGAATCTAGGAAAAGGTATAATGAAATGAAATTTTGCACAGTTGTTTCCATGGAGAGCATATTGTTCATTAAAATTAGGGCCAATTTTCCAATAGAATAAGTACCTATTAATGTCTAGATAGATGCATGCAGTGAATGATTTTGTCAGGTAATGAGGCTTTTTCTGAGGATTATGAGAGGTTAAGGAAATATCAGAAATGAATCATGCAAAAGCATTGTAAAATACTTCCATTTCATTGGATATCTATTTGCTGTAATGTGTTTACTAACAGGATGATATATGACTGACAGGGCAGTCAAGAGGAGGAAACTAATGTGAAAAAATACCATTTCATTTGCCAAGAACCTATTTTGTGCAGGGCACAGTTGGCACTGGGAATAAAAACAAAATGAAGTGGTTCCAGTTAAGCTTTCAACTGGGGAGGCTGACATTCAAGGTGTGGCAGTCTGGAAGGAATTGAAGTAAATCATCCTAATGAAAATATCAAGGAACTCTAAGAGTGACAGGGGATAGCACATGCCAAGGAGATCAAATATCTGCTTGCTATCACTAACTAGCATCACCTTCTCTTAGACCTCAATGGAGATAACCAAAGAGCATAAACTCAAGACTTTTGGGAATAGCTATACCACTGAGCCTGCTTCCAGTCCAGTGTTGACAATTATCATTGAGAGGAGAAATAATTTTGCAAAGGGACGTGCAATTGTGAAAGAGATCTTCAATGCCATCACCAACACCAATGGGTAACCAACTGTTTCTGGTGAGGGCGTAAGCCCAGGGGCCCCAGAAGAGGCAAAAACCTGCAGACCAGCATTCCTGATTTTGACCACCCCTGTAGTCACCATTCCAATGTAATGGGACATTGGTCAATGAATTCAGTCTCCATAAGACTGCACAGAGAGCATTAATATGCTTGGCTGACACAATTCTCTATGTGAAAGAGGCTGGGAAACATTTTAAGAAAGACTTTGGAATATGCATAGAAATTCTTTGAATTTTTTAGTTCCATTTAGTTCCACTGAAATGGCACAACTGATATTGGTGGCTATTTCAAAATGCCTTATCAGCCTTAGCCTTCCTTTCTTAGTTCATATAGGGAGGAAAAATATATATTTTATATAAATATATACATGCACATACTCAGTTTGGAATATAAATTTATCTTACACAATAGGGAGATAGGAGGGGAAGGGGATAATGGATATTCAGGGGTTCCACCCATGAATTCACATTCACAGCTATGATCACTAAATGTGCATTTTCCTCACTCCTATTTTCCTCGGTTTATTCTTTCTCTCTGTTTTATTATATCCCTCCCCAAAAATCTGTCTTGCTTTTGATGACTGCCACTCATTAACTACTCTTCTCCTTGTAGAAATATATATAAAATATATGTGTGTGTATTCCATATGTATACACACACACACACACACACATATGTGGGTGTTTATGTATCTGCATGTATATATGTATACACACATACACATATACATATATACACACATACTATCTATCTATCAATATACATATATACACAAAAATATAGCAGCAAAAATATTTACAGCACAGTACTTGGCATATAGTAGGCACTTAATAAATGTTTTTCTAGTCATTCAATCCTCCATATATTTATTCTAATGCAGATGCTATTCAGGATTTAGTGTGCAGCAAGATTTGTGTTTGTGGCGATTCTGCTTCCGGGAGCCAAGATGGCAGAGTGAAAAGGTAGTAGCTCTCACTCTCCCCTATCAACCTCTGAAAACACAGAAAATATCACCCCAGAAAAAAAAAAAAACCTGGAACCCCTGAACTAGAAGAAAAACGGGAGCAGCAGTGCAACAGCCCAGCAAACGGGTCTCCCAGTGTCTCAGCAAAAATAAGGGAGGCAGAACTACAAGGGGCCCAAAGCAGATAAGTTCCCTGCAGCATTCATTTGAAAGGAGGTGAAGAAAACAACCTAAAGGCTTTCCAAAGCCCCAGCCTTGCTGATTTCAACCCCACACCAGGTGAGCTGTTAGAGCCCTGCAGCCTCCAATTGTGAAGAAATCCTGAAGCCCAGGTGGTAGAGCAGGCAAACACCAACACCTGTACCTCCTAGATCCTCATTGAGGGTGGGGAACTGGTGGAAACCAGCTCAGAAAAACACCAGGAGCCTTGGCACTCATACAAAGGAATCTCCATCATTAGCAGAAACAAGGGAGACAACACTGCAGGGGGCCCCAGGCAGATAAACACCCTGCAGCACCCATCTAAAAGGAGCTGAAGAAAGCTAAAGGAAAGGAAAAGCAGGTAACCGAGAATTGCCTGAAAGTTCCAGCCTTGCTGATTCCAGCCCAACATGAGGTAAGCTGCCAGAACCCTACAGCCTCCAATTGCCAGCATAAGAGACCCCAGGATGCAAAGCCAGTGACCAAGACCTAGGCTCCCAACACAAGAAGCTTGGGTGATTACCCTCTGTTCCCCAGCAGGAGAGCTCAATCTCTTTAAAGGCCAGGGAATAAAGAAACACCATGAGTAAAAAGAAATGTACCATAGATTCATATTATGAGAAGAGTGAAGATCAAGACAGAAATTCTGAAGAGGACAACAAACCCACATCTGCAACAACAAAAGGGAATATGAACTGGTCTGAAGCCCAAAAAGCCTTCTTAGAAGAGCTCAAGAAGGATTTTAATAGTCAAATGAGAGAGGTAGAAGAGTCCTTCAAAAATACAATTGGCCAATTGGAAAAAAAATACACTGAAGAAAACAAGTCCCTAAAAAACACAATTGGCCAATTGAAGAAGGAAGTACAAAAACTAACAGAAGAGTACACTGAAGGAAACAAGTCCCTAAAAAACACAATTGGCCAGTTGAAGAAGGAAGTACAAAAACTAACAGAAGAAAACAATCTGTTAAAAACTAGAATTGGACAAATGGAAACTAATGTCTCTATGAGAGAGCAAGAATCAGTCAAACAGAAACAAAAAAATTGAAAAAATAGATGAAAATGTAAAATACCTCATCAGTAAAACAAGACCTGGAAAATCGACTCAGGAGAGACAATTTAAAAATTATTGGACTACCTGAAAAAAAAGAGCCTGGACAGTATCTTTCAGGAAATCATAAAGGAAAACTGCCCAGAAGTCCTAGAACCAGAAGGGAAAATAACCATAGAAAGAATCCACTGATCACCACCTGAAAGAGATCCCAAATTGACAACACCAAGGAATATAATAGCAAAATTCCAAAATTACCAGATGAAAGAGAAGGTGCTGCAAGCAGCCAGAAAGAAACAATTTAAATATCATGGAACCACAGTCAGGATTACACAGGACCTTGCAGCTTCTACATTAAAAGACCACAGGGTGGAACATGATATTCCTGTAAGGCAAAGGAGCTTGGAATGCAGCCAAGGATCAATTACCCAGCAAAAATGAGCATCATTTTTCAAGGGAGGAGGTGGATATTCAATGAAATAGGAGACTTCCAAACTTTCCTGATAAAAAGACCAGAGCTCAACAAAAAATTTGATCTTCAAGTACAGGACTCAAGAAGGACTTAAAAAGGTAAATGGGACAGAAGATACAATATGTTGTTAATGGGGGGGCTGTTTAAACCCCTACAAGGGAATATGAGACTTGCAACCCTTGAGAACTGTATTGTTATTACACCTTGTTAAAGGAGTATACATAAAGAGGGTGGATATTAGTTGACTTTGATGTAATGATAAAAAAAAATCTAATCAAGTGGGTTAAATGGATCCAAATAAGTGAATCAATCTGATCTTAGAGAATGTACTGAGAAAAGAGGAGGCAGACAAGGATAAATTACATTACAGGAAAAGACACAAAATCCTATTACAGCAGAGGGAAAGAAGGGAGGGGGAGCATTGTTTGAACCTTACTCTCATCAGATTTGGCTCAAGAAGGGCATAATATAATCAGTTAGGTATAGAAATCTAACTTGCCCTATAGGCAGTAGGAGGGAAAAGGGGAAAGAAAAGGGAGGGGGAAAGAAGGGAGGGAAAAGCAGTAAGAAAGGGGAAGAAAAGGGAAAGGGATAATAAAAGGGGGAAACTGAAGGAGGCGTGGTCAAAAGCAAAACACTAGTGAAGGGGGAAAGGAAAAAGGAGAAAGAAAAGCATAAATGGGGGGAAAGGATGGAGAAAAAGACACAGATAGTAATCATAACTGTGAATGTGAATGGGATGAACTCTCCCATAAAACGGAAATGGATTGCAGAATGGATTAAAAAACATAATTCTACAATACATTGTTTAAAGGAAACACATTTGAAAAAGAGTAAAAGTAAAATGCTGGAGCATAATATATTATGCGTCAGCTGAAGTGAAAAAAGCAGGGGTAGCAATCCTGATCTCAGACAAAGCAAAAGCAAAAATAGATCTAATCAAAAGAGATAAGGAAGGAAACTACATCCTGCTAAAAGGCACCATAGACAATGAAGTAATATCATTACTAAACATATATGCACCAAATGGTATAGCATCCAAATTCTTAGAGAGAAGTTCAGGGAGTTACAGGAAGAAATAGACAGCAAAACTATACTAGTGGGGTACCTGAACTCCCCCTCTTGGCACTAGATAGGTCTAACCACAAAATAAACAAGAAAGAAGTTAAGGAGGTGAATAGAACATTAGAAAAGTTAGGTATGATAGACCTCTGGAGAAAACTGAATGGGGATAGAAAGGAATATACTTTTTTCTCGGCAGTACATGGCACATACACAAAAATTGACCATGTACTAGGGCATAAAATCCTCACAATCCAATGCAGAAAGGCAGAAATATTAAATGCACCCTTTTCAGTCATGACGCAATAAAAATTATATGTAATAAAGGGCCGTGGAAAGAGAGACTAAAAAATAATTGGAAACCAAATAATCTAATCCTAAAAAATGATTGGGTCAAATAACAAGTCATAGAAACAATCAATAATTTCATTCAAGAGAATGACAATAATGCACCAACATACCAAAACCTATGGGATGCAGAGAAAGCAGTTCTTAGGGAAAGTTTTATATCTCTAAATGCTTACATAAATAAAATAGAAAAAGAGGAGATTAATGAATTGGGCATACAACTAAAAAAAACTAGAAAAAGAACAAATTAAAAATCCTCAACTAAATACCAAATTAGAAATATTGAAAACCAAAGGAAAAATTAAGAAAATGGAAATTAAGAAAACTATTGAACTAATAAATACAACTAAGAGCTGGTTTTATGAAAAAAACCAATAAAATAGATAAACCTTTTGTTAATTTAATTGAAAAAAAGAAAGAAGAAAACCAAATTACTAGTATCAATAATGAAAAGGGTGAAGCTACTACCAAGGAAGAGGAAATTAAAACAATAATTAGGAATTATTTTGCCCCACTATATGCCAACAAATTTGACTATCTTAGTGAAATGGATACACATTTACAAAAATATAAATTGCCCAGATTAACCAAAGAGGAAGTAAAATACTTAAATAACCCCATCTCAGAAAAAGAAATTGAACAAGCCATTGATGAACTCCCTAGGATGTGCATACCCTGCGATCCAGCAATAGCACTTCTAGGGCTATATACCAAAGAGATCAAACAAATGGGAAAAGGACCCACATGTATAAAAATATTCATAGCACCTCTCTTTGTGGTAGCAAAGAATTGGCAACTGAGAGGATGCCCATCAATTGGGGAATGGCTTTGCAAGTTGTGGTGGATGAATGTAATGGAATACTATTGTGCTATAAGAAATGATGAATAGGTGACTTCAGAAAAACCTGGAAGGATTTATATGGTCTGATGCTGAGTGAAGTGAGCAGAACCAAGAGGACTTTGTACACAATAACATCCATGTTATGGGATCACTAATATTGTTAAACTGAACCTTTCTCAGTATTACAAAGATCTAAGACATCTCCAGAGGCCTCGGGATGGAAAATGCTGTCCACATCCAAAGAAAGAACTATGGAAGTCGAATCGCTCTCACTTATTTTTACCTTCTGTTGAGTTTTGTTTCATCTTTCTGATGGTTCCTCCTATTGGTTTTAATTTTTACTTACAACTTCACTAATGTGAAAATATGTTTAATGGGTATGTAAATGTAAAGTCTATATCAGATTGTGCACCATCTTGGGGAGGGTGGTAGGGAGGAAGGGGGAGAAAAATTTTCAACTCAAAAGCATATGGAAGTGATTGTTGATAAATCAAAATAAGTTAATAAAATATTTTAAAAAAGGAGCTGAATAAATTCCAGTGCTAATTAAAAAAAAATTGTGTTTGTGTTTGGCTTTGATTTTTTTTCTTTTTAAAAAAATTATTATTTTTTAGTTTTCAACATTCACTTCCAGAACATTTTGAATCCCAATTTTTCTCCTTATCTCTCCCCTCCCCCACCCCAAGATGGCATGCATTCGATACCCCTTTCCCCAATCTGCCCTCCCTTCTATCACCCCCTCATCCCTTTCCCCTTCTATTTTCCTGTATGGTGGGATAGATTTCTATACCCTTTGCATGTAAATTTTATTTCACAGTTGCACATAAAGTTTTTTTTGCCATATAGAGCTTTTTTATTATCAAGTTTTAAAAATGTATTACTTTAGGTAAGATTATATTTTTAAAATTGTATTTATTTATTTGTTTTCAGTTTTCAACATTCACTTCCACAAGATTTTTCAGTTCTAAATTTTCTCCCCATCTCATCCCTACCCCCACCCCAAGATGGAGTACATTCTGAATACCCCCTCCCCTAATCTGCCCTGCCTTCAATCCCTCCACTTCCTTCATCTCCTTCCCCTTCTATTTTCCTATAGGGCAGGATAGATTTCTATACCCCATTGTCTTTATATCTTATTTCCCAGTTGCATGTGAAAACAATTTTTTAACATTTGTTTTAAAACTTTGGATTCCAAATTTTCTCCCTTCCTCCCTCCCCATCCATCCTCATTTGGAAGGTGACCAACTTGAGACAGACTATGCATGTGCAGTCATGCAAAACATTTCCATAGTAGTCATGTTGTGAAAAACTAACTATATTTCCCTTCATCCTATCCCACTGCCATTTATTCTATTCTTTCTTTTGACTCTTTCCCTCCTTAGGGGTTAGAAGTGATTGTTTCTGATTAGCCCCTCCCCCAATCTACCCTCACTTCTATCATCCCCTACTTCTTTTATGCCCTTCCCCCTATTTTCCTGTAGGGTAAGATAGATTTCCATACCCAATTGAGTGTATGTGTTGTTCCCTCCTTAAACCAAATCCAATGAGAGTAAGATTCACTCATTCCCTCTCACCTCCCTTCTCTTCCTCTCCACTTTAAAAGCTTTTTCTTGCCTCTTTTATGTGAGATAACTTACCCCATTCTACATCTCCCTTTTTCCTTCTCCCAGTACAATCATCTCTTACCCCTTAACTTTATTTTTTGATATCATTACTTCATATCCAACTCACCCTATGCCCTCTGTCTGTATTTATATTCCCTTGAACTACCCTAATACTGGGAAAGGTCTTATGAATTATAAATATCATCTTTCCATGTAGGAATATAAACAATTCAACTTTAAGAAGTTCTTCATGATTTCTGTTCCCTGTTTACCTTTTCATGGTTCTCTTGAGTCTTGTATTTGAAAGTCAAATTTTCTATTCAGCTCTGGTCTTTTCATCTAGAAGTTTTGAAAGCCCTCTATTTCATTGAATGACCATTTTTTCCCCTGAAGGATTATACTCAGTTTTGCTGGGTAGGTGATTAATCATTTTAATCCTATGTCATCTGACCTCTGGAATATCATCTCCTAAGCCCTCCAATCCCTTAATGTAGAAGCTGCTAAATCTTTTGTTATCTTGACTGTGGCTCCACCAAACGTGAATTGTTTCTTTCTGTTCTATTCTATTCTTATAATATTTTCTCCTTGACCTGGGAACTCTGGAATTTGGTGCTAATATGCCTAGGAATTTTCCTCTGGTGATCTGTTTCAGGAGGTGATCTGTGGATTGTTTCTATATCTATTTTATCCTCTGGTTCTAGAATATCAGTGCAGTTTTCCTTGATAATTTCTTGAATGATGATACCTTGAAAGATGTTTGATCACGGCTTTCAGGTAGTCCAATAATTTTAAAATGGTCTGTCGTGGATCTATTTTCTAGGTCAGTTTTTTTTTTTTTTCTCAATGAGATATTTCATAGTGTCTTCTATTTTTTTTTTCATTCTTTTGGTTCTGTTTTATAATCTCTTCATTTCTCATAGAGTCATTAGTTTCCTTTTGCTCCATTCTAATTTTTAAGGAATTATTTTCTTCAGTAAGCATTTGGACTTCCTTTTTCATTTGTCCAATTCTGCTTTTCAAGGCATTCTTATCCTCATTGGCTTTTTGGACCTCTTTTGTAATTTGGGTTAATCTGCTTTTTAAGATGTTATTTTCTTCAGTATTTTTTGTATCCTTTAGAAAGTTGTTGACTTGTTTTTCATGATTGCCCTGCATCACTCTCATTTCTCTTCTAAATTTCTCCTCTACTTCTCTTACTTGCTTTTCAAAATCCTTTTTTAGCTCTTCTATAGATTGAGACCAATTCATATTTTTCCTGGAGATTTTGGATGTAGGAGCTTTGCCTTTTTTTGTCTTTTTCTGGTTATTTGTTTTGATCTTCTTTGTCACAAAAGAATGATTTTTTAGTCTGAGGATTTTTCTGCTGTTTGCTCACATTCCCAGGAAATTATTGACTTTTTAAACTCATTGTTAAGGTAGGGCTCTGCTTCCAGCATGGAGAGTGTAGATAGTTTCACCTTTCCAAAAACGGAGTTTGTGGAAATCACTCGGATTTGTGAATTGAAAAATTGTATGATACAGATTGAATGAGGGGAGAAATAATATTCTGAAGGCTGCCTCTAATAAAGAGGGAAGATGAAGAAAATCCTCTATGAGCAAATTGCTCTATATTTACCACTTTTGCTATTCATCAAGGAAAATAAATACACTTGTGCAGCTGGAAAGTAACTACATCATAGAGGCAATATGGGATGGTGGGAAGATTATTAGGTTCATAATTTGAAGGCCTAAATTGATGTTGTCTCTCAGGATTTTTAAGTTAGGCTTAAGTGTACTCAGTAATGCTAATGAATGTGATGAAATTAATTGTATAGTCCCAAGGGAAGCATTTATTAAATTAGAAAGTTATATAGCAGAGTAATTAGGAGAAACTGGTTGCTCAAAGAAAAATGATAGAAAACTCATGGGGAGGAAATGATTACCCCAAATTCAAGTTCACAGCAGAGAAAAAGATGAAAATTATAGATAATCTGATATGGAATGAGGTGTAGTGGATAGCATATGGAAAGAGTCAGGATGTTTTTAAAATCTTTACATTGATACTTAACTGGCTTTGAACACCTCAGAAAATCAATAAACCTCTCTTACCTTTAATTTCCTCATTTTTAAAATGGGGATAACATCAACTAACTCTGAAGGTTGTTGTGAAAATAAAAAAAAAATGAGATGAAGTATAAAAATGACTTTTAAACTTGAAAGTCCAATTTGCATGACTATTGTCCGGTCTAGGTTTTCAGACAGAATTTCAGATAAGTCAGAGAACATTTAGAAGCTATCATGTCACAATCATCTCTGTCTTCTGGCTTCCTTGGCTTTCTTTTAAATATATTTACTAAAATTTATCATTCATTTTAAACATCCCTTTCTTGTTAAGTTTTAGGTTTCAAATTGTCTCCCTCCTTACAACCCCTCTCCCATCAACTGAGAAGGCAATAAATATGATATAAGTTATACATGTGAAAACCTATTTTCATATTAGCCATATCATTAAAAATAAAATTTAAAAAAAAAAAGAAAGTGAAAAAAGTGTATTTCAATTTGTACTCAGAGTTCATCAGTTCTCCCTCTGGAGATGAACGACTTTTTTTTTTTTATCATGAGTCATTATGAATTATCTTGCATCATTGTATTGATCAGAGTATCCAAGTATTTCACAGTAGATCATCAGTATAATATTGCTTTTACCATGCACAATGATCTGGTTCTTGTAACTTCAATTGCCTCAGTTCCTATAGGTCTTGCCATGTTTTCTTTTTCTGAAATCTTCCCCCTCTTTATAATTTATTTTGGATAATAATACTACATGAGAAACATATGCTACAACTTTTTCAGAGTTAGTAAATTGAGGAATAAAATTATATATGTATGTATCCCCTCAATTTCTAGTTCTTTACCATGACAAAAAGAGCTGATGTAAGTATTTTTGTGCATATAGTGCTTTTCCTTTTTCTTTGATATTGTTTTTGGGTTATAGACCTACTAGTGGCATATTCAGCTTTTATAACCTTTTGGTTCTAGCTCCACTTTGTTTTCAAGAATAGTTGAACCAGTTCACTGGTTCACTGATTCATTAGTGTATTTTTCCCCCTCAGTCCCCTCCAGCATTTGTAATTTCTAATAGGAGTGAGGAGGTACCTCAGGCCATCATTATGGAAAGATATCTGTAACAGAAATTTTTTTGGTTTTAAAATTTCTTCTTCTAAAAGTCAAGTATCATGTTTTATTACCAGTCTCAGAGCTAAGCATTTATTTGTTTTAATATGTCTTTCTTCAATCAATAGTGATTTAGAGCATTATTTAATGTAACTATAGATAGTTTTGGTTTCTTCTGAAAACTGCCTTTTATCATATTTTGACAATTTACCAACTGAAGAATGGCTCTCATTTTTATACATTTGACACAGTTCAATACTGAGGATATATTTGAGAAATGAGACTTTTATCAGAGAAATCTGTTGTAAATATTTTTGATGTTACTTCATTGTCTGTAGGAACTTTTAACAAGTATAGTTTCACTAATTAATCCTTTTAATTATACCTATTTCTATTTTTATTTTTGTTTTGCCTGAGATCATTTTGCCTTTTTTTAGTTCAGCTGAAGCATGTTAGGTTCCATTCCAACACTTATTTTTACTCCGTGTGTGTCTTTTCACTTCAAGTGTGTCTCTTGCAAACAATGTACTGTTGGATTCTGGTTTCTAATCCATTTCCCTATCCACTTCTATCTTATGGTTGTACTCATCCAATTCACATTCACAGTTATGATTACTAACTGTGTATTTCCCTCCATTTCATTTTCGTGTATCTCTTCCTCTCTCTTTTTATCCTCTTCTTCCTCAAAAATCTACTCTGCTTCTAACCACCACCTCTCTTACTCTGTCCTTACTTTTATCATCACATCTACCTTATTTCTTATCTCTTTCTCCTCCTATTTCTCTATTGGGTAATTTAATTTTCTATGTACCAGTGTGTGTGTGTGTGTGTGTGTGTGTGTGTGTGTGTGTAAACATATATACATGTGTATTTATCTATTTATTATATATGTTCCTCTTTCTTTGAATCATTTTTGAAGACAGTGAGGTTCATGCATTACTCACTAACTTCTGCATTTTCCTTCCAAATTGTTCATTGCATGCATCTTTTATGTGAAAAAAATTTTCCCACTCTACTTCTCTCTTCTCCTTTCTCCTAGTGCATCCCTTTTTCTCACCCCCCTTTTTTTTAAGTCATTCCAACATAATCAACTCATATACATGCCTTCTGTTTATGTAAGCTCCTTCTAACTGCCTTAATAGTGATAAAGTTGTTAGGAGTTACAGGTATCATCCTTCCATATAGGAATGTAAGGAGTTTAACTTTATCGATATATTTATGTTTATTCTTTTATGTTGATCTTTTTATGCTTCTCTTGAATCTTGTGTTTGAAATTCAAATTTTCTTTTCAGCTCCGGTCTTTTCATCAGGTATGCTTGAAAATCATCTATTTACTTAAATATTCATTTTTTCCCCTTGACGGAATATATTTAATTATGCTGGATAGATTATTTTATTGTTGTTGTTGTAATCTGAGGTTTTTTGCCTTCTGGAAAATCATATCCCAAACCCTCTTCTCCTTCAAAGTATAAGCTGATAAATTTTGTGCAAGCCTGACTGTGGGTCCACAATACTTGAATTATTTGTTTCTTTTTGGCTGCTTGAAGCATTTTCTTTTTAACCTGAGAGCTCTGGAATGCAGCTATCATATTCCTAGGAGTTTTCATTTGGGATATTTTTTTCTGGAGGTAAGTGGTAGAATCTTTTAAATTCCATTTTACCCTCTACAGCTAAGATATAAGTGCAGTTGTCCTTGATATTTTCTTCAAATATGATGTCTAGGCTCTTTTTTTTTAGATCATGGTTTTCATGTAGTAATATAGTTCCTAAATTATATCTCCTCAATCTATTTTTGATTAGTTGTTTGTCCAATGACATAATTTATACTTTCTTCTACTTTTTTTCATTTTTTTGACTTTGTTTCTTGATGTCTCATGGAGTCATTAGCTTCCACTTGACCAATTCTATTTTTTTTTAGTAGTTGGGGTTAAGTGACTTGCCCAGGGTCATACAGCTAGTAAGTGTGAAGTGTTTGGTCTTAGGCCAGATTTGAACTCAGGTCCTCCTGAATTCAGGGCTGTTGCTCTATCCACTGCACCACCTAGCTGCCTCTGATCAATTCTACTTTGTAAGGGATTTTTTTTCATGAGATTTTGTACCTCTGTTTCCACTTTGCCAATTCTGCTTTTTAAGTCTTATTTTCTTCAGTATTTTTGTGCCTCTTTTACCAAACTGCCAATTTGCTTTTTCACCATTTTTTTGCACTACTGTCATTTTCCCCCCATTTTTCCCTCTATCATTGATATCTTTCTTTAACTCTTCCAGGAATTCCTGTTAAACTTGTCTTCAATCAGCATTTTTCTTTGAGGCTTTGTTTATGTCTGTTTTTGATACTGTTGTCTTATGCATTTGTGTCTTGATCTACCCTGCAAATGCAGTAGCTTTTTATGGTCAAATTCTTTTTGTTGTTGTTGTTTACTCATTTTTCAATCCCATTTCTTGACTTTGAACTTCATGTTAAAGTTATGTTCCACCTTCCTGGGGGTAGAAAGGCACTGTCCCAAACTCTAGGCTTTTTGTGCTGCTGTTTTCAGAAATAGTTCTGGGTGGGGGTCTGCAAGTTTGTGGTGCTTATTAGGTGTTGTGAATCTAGGAAGAGGTGTGGTTACTATTTTCCTGGTCCACACTCTAGTGTTTACCCAAGAAGTACCCCTGGTTCTCTATAGCCAACAGCTCTTAGGCTTCCTCTGCCTTGGAACTGCAACCAGGGCCCTTGTCCCTTGTGACTGACCATAAATGCTTCTGTCTGCCCTGAACTGCAACACAGAACTGAGTATGGGTAATGTAGTTGCCAACCAGTACTACTTGTACCAAATGCCAGCAAAAGGTACCTTGTAGTCTTGTCTTGACCAATTGTCCATTCCCTTTATTTTATCTGGGCTCAGAGCTCCTATGGCTGCTCCTGACACTTTATGTGTGGGCCTCATACAGGCTTCCACTCTGGTATTTCAAAGTTCTTCTGCCAATCTTCTAAGTCTTCTTAGGCCAGAAAAATACCTCACCCTGGCGTTTTGTTGGCTCTGCCATGACAAAATTTGATTTGAGGCATTATTTGGAGTTGTTTAAAGAAGAATGTTGAGAGAATTCAGCTAGATTGCCTATTATGCACTATTTGGGCTCTACCCCTGACTCCTTCCCTGGCTTTATTCAAGTTCCAGCTAAAATACAATCTTTCACAAGAAGACTTTTGCAAAACCTGTACATATTTTGTTCACACATAATTGTTCGAATGTTGGTTCCTCCATAAAATTGAGGGTTCATTGATGGCAGGGACGGTTTTTTTTTAACCTACATTTGTATCCTCATCACTGAACACAGTGTCTACTACATGATAGTTGCTTAATAAATGTCTATAACTATGACTGGAAATAACAATTTTTATGGATTCAGAGTTCTTGGTTCAAATTCTACTTTCATTTTTACTACTTGCATAACTTTGAAAAATTCACTTGAACTCCCAGGGCCTTGGTATCCTCATTTATACAATGATGAAATTTTAATAGATGAACTTGTAGATCATTTCTCTTCCTACATATATAATCTTCTGATCCCATGGCATAAGATTCAAGATGAAATAAGGTGAGGTGTAGTCCTCCAGAATGAAATTCTGATGGCAGAAATAATTTAAAAAAATGGATTAGAGAGAAAATGGAGAAATTAGAAAAATCATTTGGAAGAATAGGGACCTAGTGGATTAACTTAGTTGTTTAAAAAGCAAGTAGAGAAATAGAGGAAAGATATTGTCATTGAGAATGAAAACAAATGAATAGCAAGATTCTATCATAGTATTGTGAAGAGATACAAAATCCAGAATGCAGTGATGCTGGAAATCATTAATAAGTCTTGGCCTCCTCTCTCTCTCTCTCTCTCTCTCTCTCTCTCTCTCTCTCTCTCTCTCTCTCTATCTTGTCTCTATCTTAACTGTCTCTAACATGGATTTGTATCAAACTGGAGAGAGTGTGGCAGGAATATTCGATTGGTTCTAGATTGTTCCACATTTTTGTCAATAGATGAAGACTTAAAGGACATGGTGGTCAAATTAGCTGATGATGTGAATTTTTAGGGAGAAATTGATATAGTCTCACTGTAAGGTTAAATAAAAAAAGCAAACTATGTAATAATTAGAATTCTCCAAAAGTAAAATGAGCTCCTTCAGGACATAACACAATTCCCTTTACTGAAGATCAGGAACAGAAGAACTATGAACAATGGAGAGAAACAATAAGGAAACATATTGAGGGTGAATGAAGAAGAATTTCCTAATAGTCAAACTTTACCTAAAATTGAATTAAGTTTTAGGACAGGCACATTTCCAGACACTAGAGTAGGAAAAGTGGAGGCTAGATGACCTGTGGTTAAAGATATTATGAAAAAATATGTTGTTCAGATATGGTTTTGGACTAGACATTTGACCTCCTCTTCCAACTCTGGGATATATTGGGAAATAAGTATATCAATTTCTAAAAATTCTCAACTTAATCAATACTCAATTTTGGTTTATACAAGTAATGAATTGTCAAGGACTTTGAGAGGCAGAGGTATAAAGGATGGATTGTTGAAAAGAGGAAGTTGTGTAAAGTACAGAGAATAATGCCCCTATGATATTTTTAGCTAGATATGTATAGTAATGAATTTTCTTGGGGGAATGGGATGGAAATAGACTTTCAAGGACTGGGGGGGGGTCAATATTAACATAAGAGACATAAGCCACTTGAGTATACATTTGTTCTACTGTGCTTCTTGTCATTTGGTGTAAGCAAACACTTCTGGATCAAGTAAAACAGGAGCAATGGAAAACGTGTGCCTTAAGGAAGCAATTCTCTTGTCTTTATGCTTTAATGACTTTTAGACACGGTAGAAAATTGATCTACAACACCACTCTGAACTTGCATGGAAGTCAATTAGTGTGGCTTGTGGTCTATAGAACATTCTCACACATAGTTTATAAGACCACTATTGTTTTGCATGAATACCATTGTCTTTTTAATAAAATAATTCCTTAAAATATTTTGCATGACTTTGCACAGGTATCATAATCCTTGCCTTCTTAATTGGTAGGGGAGGGAGATGTATCAAAAATAAAAATTATAAATTAAAAAATAAAGTATTACCTAAAATAATATAGTGATTTCAACCCCATTCAGTTAAATTTTGGATTTTTTTCTAGTTTTCTTAACTAATTCCATCAAATAAATTTACAAGCAAAAGGAAAGAACATATAAAATACAGTATGTATGTATGTATATATATATATATATATATATATATATATATATACACACACACACATATACATATATATGTATATCTCAAAATGGATTCTCACAAGGAATCAGTGACCTTTTATAATAAGAAAAATACATGATTTTGTCTGAAGATTCTCATGTTATTCAACAGGTAAAATTATATGTTACTCAATGGCTAAATATCAACCTGATATTTGGTACTGTCTAAAGTGGGGATGGATATATGAAGTTATAAGCTATAAAGGCATCTCATTAGTTTATCTTCAATATATCTTCTGATTAGTTGGAGTCTGAAATTATGACAACACTTTTCAAAGAACATTTTATACACTTTTTTTGTCCAAAATGAAAGACATTTTTGGAATATCCCCTGGTGTGAAATATGTTGTTGGGTTGTTTTTGGATCCAATTCCAATTTTGAATTTCATAACTGAACTTTCAACACCTCTGACAATAAAATGTAATAGGCAGCTTAGTTACCATGCAAATTATTGAGGTTTTCAGGTTGGCATTTGAGTGAACAAGGAGAAAATAAAAAAACATGGTAATCTTCTTGAATGATATAACAAAAGCTGATTTGATAGATAGATACAGATATAGATACAGACACACCCATACTGTTGTGTTATACATACAAAAAGTGCTAAAACATTTTCTTTGAGCCTATTAATGCTTACTTTGATCATAATTTGATAAATATGCATATCAAATGATAACCTGAATATGTATGTAATTTCATTAGCTTAATCATATGATGGATCAGTGATTTCATTAGTATTAGTATTGTTTCCAGTAATGGAAATTGAAAATCACACTCCATCCATTCCATCCTATCCCACCTATTCAACTTTGGACTATGGCTTCTCTAAAAATCTACCACAGGGACAACA
The DNA here is from genome assembly GCF_003287225.1 of Phascolarctos cinereus. Lineage (NCBI taxonomy): Eukaryota > Metazoa > Chordata > Mammalia > Diprotodontia > Phascolarctidae > Phascolarctos > Phascolarctos cinereus. The sequence continues at coordinate 251,787,328 of NW_027555514.1, forward strand.
GCTAACATGATGGGCACCTTTCTCCAGATCTCTTAATATTATAAAGATATCACAATAATATTCATAGGTAAAGTGTATTTTTAAAGTATTAAAAATTCAGTTCAATTATCTAGAATAAAAGATAATTGAACCTTCCTATAGCATAAGGATTTAAATTTTTCGTGGATCATTATAATGTCACTAGATATCGGTATAATATATGAGTAATGGGATTAGCAACATTTTTACCTTTAGCATAAGCCTCATTCTCCTAATTCTACCAGTAAAAAGAATAAAGAGGAGGCCATAAAACATGAGTAGTGTTAGTGTGATATAATGACCCTTACTAATTTCTTTTAGTTATATTCCGTATGGTGTTTACTGTCTGATAAAAATACATGTGAGATATTTAAGAAATTGTAATGTGGGTTTCAGATGGGCACTTCCTATGTGAATATGACTCAGAAACTGGTGAATGCTGAAGACTGTGGAGAGAATAGGAATATGGCTTGGGAGATATGTGAAATGTTAATGTGACCCAGTCTATTTTTGTCCTCCTAAACCATATTGGAAGCATCCTGAAGCTGGAATGTGGTAGGAGGTACAACTAGAGAAACTTTGAATACAGAATAAAAATAATTGTGTTGAGATTCTGTCTAATAGAATCATACAAGTTACCCTAGAGTAGTCATGACAGCAGACCATGGGGCAAGACCTGGCCTAGCTGGGCTGAAAGATCAGTTTGTCTTAGGAGATGTATCAGCCGTCTATTGATAGGTTTAAAATATTGCAGGGTTGTATGTCTGTGCTCTCTATATTATATGTACTGAAATAAAGGACTATATGGGTATATATGTGTGTATTGCATTTGGGACATTGTGTAGTGATATCCATATTCCCATATAAATAGCTATTACAAAAGCTCATCTACTTAATACCAACATACTTCCACTGCCATTATAAGGGTGTGATTCAAATCATCTCCAAAGTTAGACATAAAATAATCCAAAAAGTAAAGAAAAGATGAATGATAGGTTTAACAAGCTGCTGTGCGTAACCAGCAGTGGATAACTTATATGTCATTGCCTTAATTAGGATATATGAACAGAAAATGAGACAAATCAATCATATAGAGAGGAGTGACAAAAGATAGAGAATTTTATTGGTAAATTGTTATCTAGGAAATACTTAAATGACAAGATAAAAAGTCAATATGTTGAAGAGATCTTCTATGAGAGTTGTTCGGGATATATGAGATTTGGAAAGACTGAGATTTACTTAAAGGGAAAGAATTATTTTATGTTTGGAATCATTGAGTCATAAAAACAGAGCATACACACATTAAATCAGGATACTATAATCATCTACTTTTTCTCCACCTATTTGCAGCTACCATTGAATTTACATCAGAGTTTGAATTGTGTCTCTTGGAAAAACTACCTGTGTTACTTTGTGGAAGTAGCTTAACCTCTCTGTGTTTCAATCTCCTCATTTGAAAATTTAGGCAGTATCTCTAGAGCTATAAGTCTATGAATATGAGACCTGAAAGTATTTTATGAAATGTTCCACCTTTACTATAGGTAAAACAAGGAGAATAAGGACTTTTCAAACATTTAGCCAAGTATACTTTTGGGAATTTGATGGCCCAACCAGAATTGGTGGTAGTAAAAGAAAAAGATAGCTATAAGGCTTAGTATATTTGACAGGAGAGGAAGGGAAGGGAATAAGTGTCATGTTTGGAATGTTCACTTTCAGTCAAGAAGACCCCACAACAACAAGAACAAAAAAAACCCCTCATAATTCAAGCATATTCTAGTATCACATTCATTATTACCAGGCTTAATGGTATTTCCTAAATATCTCTCCTGAGTTTAGGTCACAGAGGACATAATAATGACACAGATTACTGTCCATATTCAATGGCAACTGTGGCAATGGTGGTATAAAAAGTTATTTCTCTGGTATAATTTGAAAAACATGCATGGCTCAGTGCCTTTAAAAAATAATGCTTTTACTGCTGGTTTGCAAAAATTTTAAATTCACGGCATTTGAGTGGTTCCTTTGGGTTGTACTGTGTCCATAATGATCATGTTTAAATGAACATCAAAATCAGATTAAATTAAAATTAAATTTTGGAGTGGCACAGCCACAAAAAAGTTTATGTGATATTTTTTTTCCCACTATAAGACTACTTAAGATGTGGCAGGAGATGTCTGAGAAGCCAGGTGAGAACTGCCCTGGAATGGGTTGATAAGACATGGAGGCGGTTCTAATATCAGCAGCAGCTGCTTTCAAGGCTTTCAACACAGAGATGGTCAGGAGGCCCGCCAAATTGTCAGAAAGAGATTACAGGGGACCTTTTATTGGCACTGGGTATACTGTTGGACAACTCTATTGCTCATTCACAGTTCTGGGTACAGTACCAGGGAATAGAGGAGAGCTTTTGGTCAATCAAAATGAAACAGAGGAAAGTTCCAAGGGGGAGAGAGAATTATTAGCATTTGGGGCTGCAAGAGAACAGGGGACCTGGGCAGAGTTCTAGACCCAAGAGGAGTGACTGCAGGGAAGCAGGATCTTCTTTGGTAAAGATCAGATCACAGAGGAGAAGAGGAATGGCCACATCTTTCCCCAGACCACGTCACCTTGGAAGCACTGAAAAATAAAAGACCCCTAAAACTAGCTCTGAAAACAGCAGCATGAAAAAACCTGAAGCTTGAGACAGTGCCTCCCCACACTTAGGTGAGCAGAACTCAATTTTAAAATAAAGTTTGAAGAAATAGGCTGGAAAATGAGCAAACAGCCAAAAAAATCACCATAAAAAGACAAAACTTACTACCGTAGGAAGGTAGACCAAGACACAAATGTAGTAGACAAAACTGGGAAAACAGCTACAAGCAAAGCCTGTAAGAAAAATGTCAAATTGGTATAAGTTCCACAAAATTTCCTGGAAGAGATAAAGAGATAAGAGAGGTAGAGAAAAAAATTGGGAAAGGAAATGAGAGTGATACAAGAAAATTATAAAAAAAGATTAACAGCTTAGCGAAAGAAACACACACACACACATACACACACAAAGAAAATAATATTTTTTAAAAAACAACAAACTAAACAAACAGAATTAACTTGATCGTAAAAGAGGCACAAAAATACACTGAACAAAAGCACTCATTTAAAATCAAAATAGGTCAAATATAAAAAGGAGGTCAGGATTCACTGAAGAACATACTTCCTTACTATGCCCAAAGGTCTATAAACATGTGAATACCCTTTGACCCAGCAATAGCACCTCTAGGGCTATATCCCAAAGAGATCAAACAAATGGGAAAGGGACCCACACGTACAAAAATATTCATAGAAGCTCTTTTTGTGGTGGCAAAGAATTGGAAATTGAGAGGATGCCCATCAATTGGGGAATGGCTGAACAAGTTGGGGTATATGAATGTAATGGAATATTATTATGCTAAGGGAAATGATGAACAGGCTGACTTCAGAAAAACCTGGAAAGACTTGTATGGTCTGATGCTGAGTGAAGTGAGCAGAACCAAGAGAATGTTGTACACAATAACAGCCACATTGTGTGATGGCTAATATTGATAAACTTTACCCTTCTCAGCAATACAAGGGTCTAAGACATCTCCAGAGACCTCATGATGGAAAATGCTCTCCACATCCAAAGGAAGAACTATGGAAGCTGAATCACTATCATTTTTTTTCTCTTCTGTTGAGTTTTGTTTCCTCTTTCTGATGGTTCCTTCTATTGGTTTTAATTTTTACTTACCACTTCACTAATATGAAGATATGTTTAATAGGAATGTAAATGTATAGCCTATATCAGATTGTGTGCTGTCTTGGGGAGGGTGGTGGGGAGGATGGGGGAGATAAATTTTAAACTCAAAAGCATATGGAAGTGATTGTTGATAAATCAAAATAAATTAATAAATTTTTTTAAAAAAGAAAATACTTCCTTAAAAATAAGAATTGGAAAAGTGGAAGCTAATGACTCCAGGATACATCAAGAAGCAATGGAAGTAAAAAAGAATTAAAAAAAGATGAAAATGTGAAATATCTCATTGGAGAAAGAAATGTGCTGGGAAAATAGATTAAGGGGAGATAATTGAATAATTATTGGACTACATGAAAGCCATGATCTGGAAAAGAACTTAAAAATCATGTTGGAGGAAATTATGAAGGAAACTTCTTTATATATGAGATCCAAAAGATAAAATAGAAAATCCACAGATCATTTCCTGAAAGGAATCCCAAAACAAAAATGTCCAGTAATATTGTAGCCCAAGTTACAAGGTTTCCAGGTCAAGGAGAAAATATGGCAGTTGTCTATGAAGAAATGATTCAAATAGGATGGATCCACAGTCAGGGTCATACAAGCTTTAGCAGAAACCATGTTAAAGGACCTTTAAACCTGCTAAAGGGCCATATTCTTGGTTATTCTGGAAGGCAAAGGAGCTAGGATTACAAGCAAGAATAACCTATCCATCAAAACGGAGTGTGATAAAATTGACATTTAATGAAATGGAGGACTTTCAAGCATTCGTAATGAAAATGCCAGAGCAGAAAAGAAAATTTAACATTCAAAAATAAGACTCATGTGAAGCACAAAAAGTGAACTTGAAAGATAGTCATAAGGGACTCAATAAAAATAAATTGTTTACATTCTTATTTGGGAATTTGATACATTCAACTCCTAAGATCTTCATCATTATTAGGGCAGTTAGAAAGACTTTATATAGACAGATGTCATGGGTATGTGTCCATGATGTTGGGATATTCTCCAAAAAAATAAATGAAGAGGTGAGAAGGAGCGATGCATTGGGAGAAAGGGGAATGGTGAGGTAGAAGAAGGAAAATTTTCTTACATAAAAGAGGTACATGAGGAAGAAATTTTGTTTCAGAGGATAAATTGTGGAGTGGTTGGCAATGCTTGAAGTTCACTCTCATCAGAATTAGTTCTAAAGGGAAGGAGAGAGAGAAAGAGAGAGAGAGAAGGAGAAAGAGGAGGAGAAGAAGAAGAAGGAGGAAGGGATAAGAGATATGAGAGGAAGGATGATAAAAGGGAGTGATAATTAAGGGGGACAGTGGTGAGAAACAAAATAGACTGGATAAAATAGACTTCGGAGAAAATAGACATTAGAGAAAATAGGATGGGGAGAAATATACAATTAATAATCATAACTATGAGTGTAAATGGGGTTAGTTAACCCATAGAATGGAAGCAGATGGAAGAAAAGATTGGAAACCAGAAACCAACAATATGTTGTTTATAAGAGACACACTTGATAACAGAAAGACACACATAAAGTTTAAATAAAGTGCCAGAGCAGCGTCTAATATACTTGAGCTAAAGTAAAAAAAAAAAGTGAGGGTAGCAATCACAATCTCAGACAAAAGAAAAGCAAAGATAGACCTAATTGAAAGTGATTATCAGGAAAACTGCATTTTACTAAAAAGGTACATTAATAGCCAAATAATATTTAAAAAAAGCAAATCAGATTTCTTTGATAAATTCTTTATTGAATATATAAAGAACTGAGTCAAAATTTATATAAAACAAGAGACATTCCCAAGATGATAAATAGTCAAAGGATATGAAGAAGTGGTTTTCTTTTTTTATTATTATCATTTTTGCTTGGCAATGGGGTTAAGTGACTTGCCCAGGGTCACAAAGCTAGTAAGCATTATGTGTCTGAGGCCAGATTTGAACTAAGGTCCTCCTGACTTCAGGGCTGGTGCTGTATACGCTGTGCCACCTAGCTTCCCATAGAGGTGATTTTCAAAACAAGAAATCAAAGCTATCTACAGTCATATAAAAATATTCCAAATCACTATCATTTGGGGGGGGGAACCCTTAGGTATCACCTCACAACTATAGAAAGTGGCAAATGCTGCAGGGTGTGTTGGGAAATGGCTCACTAATAAATTGTTGGTAGAGGAGTGAACTGGTCCAACCATCATGGAAAATAATTTGGAACTAGACCCAAAGAACTATGATATTATACTTATCCTTTCCCCCAGCAATGCCACTATTGAATATATGACCACAAGGATAAAAGGAAAAGGACGTATAAGTACAAAATATTTATAGTAACTCTTTTTGTGGAATAAAAATTTGGAAATTGAGTGGATGCTCATCAATTGGGGAATGGCTGAACACATGGTGGCATATGAATGTGATGGGATTTGATGATGATGATGATGATGATAATGTGTCTTATTCTTCATGACCTCATTTGGATTTTTATTGGTAAAGATACTGGAGTGGGTTTGCCATTTCCTTCTCTAACTCATTTTACAGATGAGGAAACTGAGGTAAATATTGTTAAGTAACTTGCCCAGAGTCAGACAGCTAAGAAATGTGTGAGGCCAAATTTGAACTAGAGGAGATGTATCTTTGTCACTCTCAGACTCTTACTCTATGTGTTATGCCACCTAGATGCCCCTGTAGTAGAGTACTATTGTCCTATAAGGATTGATGAGGGAGGTAGTTTCAGAAAAAACAAAAATAAAAACGAAACAAAACACAAACATGGCAAGACATATATGAACTGAAGCAAAGTGAAGTGAGAAAACCTGGAATTTATTGTGCACAGTAACAGCAATGTTGTAATAACAATCGACTGTGAAAGCTTGGCTACTCTAATTAATACAATTATCTAAGATAATTCAAAAGGACTCATGATGGAAAAAATGCTGTCTACCTCCAGAGTAGGAACTGATGAACTCTGAGTGCAAATAGAAGTATAATTTTTCTGGGTTAATTTTTTCATGTTTTGTGATATGACTAATGTGGAAATATGTTTTGTATGATTTCACATGTATAATTCATATCTTTTTGATTGTCTTCTCAATGGTTGGGAGGTGACTAGAGGGAGGGTAAGAATTAGAAATTCAAAATTTAAAAAGAATCATGTTTAAAATAAACTAATTTAAACACACACAGATAAATCTATAAACACAATGTAGAGGGACATAAAATATATGCTTAAGAAAGGTCCAAAATACTGCCAGAACTACAAAGCACATAAGGAGAGTTTGGCCACAGCTTAAATGCTGGGCTATCCAAAAGGAGCAATGCTTGTTTTCTTTGACTTCTCTGAGCAACAATAATAGAAATAGTAGATGCCATTTATGCACTGACTCATTGAATGCTTTAAAACAACCCTCTTTGGAAATTGTAATTTTCACGCCTTTTTTTTTTAGAAGTGAAGAAACTGAGGTGAAGTGATGCTCTGCTTAAAACAGTTAAGTGGCAATTTTCCAGTTCTCTCATTCCAAGTCCAGTGACTAGATTAACACCCCTCCCCCCAACTACTACTCTTCTTGTAAGAGCTAGAATCATCCTTCTCCCAGCTCTGGGTAGTACAGGTGGCAATAATTATCATCAAAATAGGACCAAAGAATTGTAAACAAAACCAACTTAGAAAGCATGTAGTTGGTAGAGAACCCCCATTTTCAGAAGATTGCATTTTAGAAAAAGAAAGACTTTATTGCTTTTCATGGTGGAAATGTTATAACAAAGATTTATTGTAAAACTTATGGTGATTTATAAACAGCGTGTTTTAATTGTTGTTGTAAGACTGATGTGTTATGGCTGCTGCTTTTCTTTGTTTTAGTTCAATAAATCTCTTAGTTCAAAATCCCCAAAGTTATGGATGACTATTTTAGCACTTCAGCTATATTTTCTTATTGTTTTTTGGTAGGAAAAGGACCATGACATGAAGAGTATTAAATTATAGACCTCCCAGCTCCTGCTTCTTTCCATGTAAAAGAGTTCATTAGTTCAGTTTCTAAATGTTATTTCACATATGTTGTGAGAAGTAAAATTTAGAATGTATATGTTATAATATAACTTGTACTCATTGATTACTTTTATTTTGGTTAAGTTCTGAATATGCATTGATGGAAGGAGTTCTTCATGCAGATTCAATCCCAAATGATGTGGTAAAACAACATTTTAAGTATTTAATGATATTCATTCGTAAATCTAAAAGGCACCTTAGAGACCATTAAATCCAATCCCCTCATGTTACAGATGAGGATATTAAGGTATAGAGGTATTAAGTGACTTTTAGGAGTTTACAGAGCTAGTAAATGTATTAAGTAGTACTCAGACTCAGGTTTTTCTAACTCCAAGTGCATCATTCTACTCATCGTGTTGCATAGATTCCTCCAATGAGGTTATAATTCAGCACATTAACATCATATAGAGGTGGCAAGAGTGCCCCATTCTTCCTCACCTCTGCCTCTGAGAATTACATTTCCTTCAAACTTCAGATCAACCTCCTATATGAGACTCTTGCTGCTGCCACCAGCTGTTAGTGCTTTTCCCTGACCCCACTTAACCCCCTCCAAAACAAAATAAAACAACTTTGTATTTACTTTATATATGTAGGCATAGGGATGTCTGCTCTCATCCTTAATTAATATAATAATAAAAATCCAGGCAACTGAAGTGAATCAAGGATATGAGCTAAGAATCAACAAGTCTTTAATCAATTTGGGAGGTGTGAAATGCTTTTATCATTGGATCAATGATGTCACAGAGGATTATGATTGGGAGAAATAATTAAACACTTCTCTAGGCTTAGATACAACACAACAAACCAATTTGAAATCATCATTTCAACAGGAGGTGGTTCTAATGGTGGTTGGATCTAGCAGCAGTTGGCCCTGAGATAGAATTGCTCTTGATGCAGAGAGTGGTTTTCTTTCTTTCCCCATCTCTACATTGACCAAATGTTGTCCTTGTGAACTTTGAATGATAAAAGATCTTAAGCTCCCATGGATGCTTGTAGCAGCATCCCCAGATCCCAGTCAGTCATGGCAGCATCCGTATCCTGAGCAAGTAGACACAACAATTTTAACCAGATGCCCCAAGAGCATTGATCTTTAGAGCCCAGCAGACAGCTACACCTATGGGGGATTTCATAGTGACTCCATGTGGGGCAGTTAGGTGGCACAGTGAATAGAGCATCAGCCCTGAAGTCAGGAGGATCTGAGTTCAAATCCAGCCTCAGACATGTAACATTTATTAGCTGTGTGACCCTGGGTAAGTGACTTAACCCCATTGCTCAGCACCCCCCCCCCAAATGATTCTGTGAAAGGAGAAAAAAGATTTCTAGTAACCAGAAATTATAAGCTTACTATTTTTTTCATAATTTTCTCAATATCTGAACACAATCTCCCCAGGGATCTTATGTATTTATGAGAAGAGTGTGACTTTTGAGGAACAGGGCAGAAGTTGATGTTTTTTCCAAAGACTGCCTCGGTTCCTCATCTGAAAAATGATAATGGAATACATTGTCTCCAAAATAATTTTTAGCTCTAAATCTATGATCTCATGATAATCTTAAATCCAATGAAACTAAAAAGGCTTTGAGTTGTGGTATATTGATGGATTGCATATTTATCAGCTACAAATCAGAACATGCTTAGAGGAACTCATGAATGACTATGTTGGCTCCAGGGGGATCAATTGATCACAGCAAAACAAAGTCCAACTGCTAAGTTGCAGAGGAGTTGTATTTGAATACATCTGACAACATTCTTGCAGAATTGTGCCAGGTTTTCACCTTCATCCTATTTATTGCCCCTAGGATACAAAATTTATAAAGCCTTCACAGTCTGGCATCAGTCCACCATTCCAGGTGTTATTGGCTATAGGTATCTTGGGACAAGAATTGGAACAGAAAAGAAACATGTCTGTCCAAGATGTACTTAGCCATAGCAATAAATGCACATCCAAAGAAGGAGATCGAAATTTGTCCAGGAGGTAGCCTTTATTTATTTAAACTCAGCCTCCTGTGCCAATGATAGTTGTGTTCCTTGTCTATGTCATAAACTGAAGGGGGAAGATACCACCCCACATTGTCTAGGTATTTTTGCACCCAGGCAACCAGGGAAGTATCTCAAACTCCTAATTTTCAGTCCCCTTAGCCAAATAAAACTAGATGGCAGTTTATTGTAGCTGGTGAGGGAAAACAAAAACAAACAAACAAAAGAAAAACCCAAAACTAGCCTATAAATGTACGGATGGGGCCTTATACTCTTCCTTTTTCCATCATAGTTGGCTTATTGTAAATTACTCCTCCTCAGTCTCTATGTTTGTTTACTTACTATTCTCCAGAATTGGTCTTCCATCTTTCACATTTGAACTGGCTCTCCCTCATATCTAGAATGCACTTCATCCTTAATCCCATCTTTTAAAATTCCTAGCTTTTAAGCAATTAATCACCCTCCTTTTGAATTTAAATTGATATTCTACTGATAGGTACACAGTCCATCAGTCGGCCCCAACTCAAAGGCATTTTAGCTTGGTTGCATTGAGGATGATCATATAGATTTTTTTTTATCTAGAGAAGGATTATTAAGAATTATTAAGAAAAGGATTATTATTATTCTTTGAAGGGCTTAGATTTTATGCCTCCCATAATTATTCTTTCACACATATATTATATTACCTAGCTGTATCACTTTACTATCTATTAATAACAAAGTCACATTATACCAGGACTTAAAGTTCTGATTAATCTGATTCATCCAGACCATATTGATATACCCTACAAGCAAAAGAACCAGTTATTTAAGCTATCTTCCATGGAACTCTATCACTTCAACAAGGCCACCACCTCCTGAACCTAATCTAATTTTGTGTTCTGCTCTGACTTTCAATAATGGTCAGAGATAGGCTCTTGAAGAAGCAAATGATCAAGATTTCTGGAAGAGATGGCCATGGGAAACGTTCCAACCAAGCCAATTTGTATTAGAACAAAGACAGAGTACTATTTTTAAAGAACATGTAAAATACCAACTATGCACATATGATATAACACTCCTGCTACTACTCTGGAGTCTTGTTTAATGACAGTTGCCCATATTTAGCCTAGACCAATATCCCTCACAATGCTACTCTCCAGGCATCTTTATTCTATTGTTGTGAAATTCCAGATCAAAACACAGCTCCCTGACCAATACTATCCCACATGGATAGTAATGTCCTTAAGTGTCCTTTCCTTTCCTCTCCTCTCCTCTCCTCTCCTCCCCTCTCCTCTCCTCTCCTCCCCTCTCTTCCCCTCTCCTCCCCTCTCTTCCCCTCCCCTCCCCTCCCCTCCCCTCCCCTCCCCTCCTCCTCTCCTCTCCTCTCTCTCTCCCTCTCCTCTCCTCTCCTCTCCTCTCTCTCCTCCTCTGTTCCCCTCCCTCTCCTCCCTCCTCCCCTCTCCTCTCCTCTCCTCTCCTCTCCTCTCCTCTCCTCTCCTCTCCTCTCCTCTCCTCTCCTCTTTTCTTTTCCTGCATCACCAACATTTAGCGTAGTACCTGGTTTATAGTAGGTTTCTGGGTATAGATAGAGATGCAAAAAAAATGAAAGAAAGAAAAGATCATCAATAAGGAATAATGAGATACACAAAATAAAAAAAATAGTTCAGAAGACAGAACAAGCACATAAATCAATTTTGTTATCCCTTTGTTAAATTCAGTAGGTATTGAGCAAAAAGAAATTCAGTTAAATTATAAGAAAGAGGATTTGGTCTATTTTTAAAAAATATGCTTAATTATAAAGGTACTATAATGGTACTAAACCCTTGGGCAGGTTCCTGACAATGAATCAGTATCAGAGAATCACTGACTCCACATGAGTTGGAAAGAACCTCAGAGGTCCTCTAGTTCAATTTGTATTACTTATAAAGGAATCTTCTACTAACATGTATATACTTATCATACAAGAATATATATATGAGGAGCCATCCAGCTCTGGATGGAAGAAATTTAGCAAGAGGAAATCCATCAACTCCTAAGTCAAGCCATTGCACTTTGAAGAGCTCTAAGTATTAGGAAGTATTTTTTTTTCCTACCTGACTTCTTCTAAATTTGACTTTTGACAATTTCTACCCAGCATCCCTAGTTCTGCTCTCTGAGGCCAAGCATAGAAAACAAAGTCTATTCTTATTCTATATGACAGCTCATGAAATACCTAACTGCTCTCACAACTGCCTAAGTATCTTTTTCTGCAGATTTAGATGTCCTGCCCTCTATCAACCAATCCACATAACATTATGAACTTTAGGCCTTTTACCATCCTGGTAGCCTTTTTTTAGTGACGCTCACCAGCTTTTCAACATTTTTCCATGAATGAACACACGTGCATTCATACATCCAAGCACAATTGTCTGTGTGTGCTTGTTTACTAGGTGTACATAAATGCACATTTTATGTTATTTTTCTACGTATAACTTTGCAGTCAGGATAATCTTTTGAAGCCTTAGAATCAGAGCTGCCTCTAACCAGATTGGATTCTGTGAAAGCCCCCTTTTTTTGTAAAACATAATCCAAATTCAGTTAAGAAAATAATCATAAGTGATTGGATACCCTGGGCTTTAAGCAAGGAGAAACAATTTCCCCATGCATAACCACAGAGGACATCCACGCTTGGACAGTCTTGGAGGCCTTTAAGCAGGAGAAAGCCTTAAATCAGTCCAAGCTGTGGAAACAATAGCTTTCCAAATATTGTACTTGTGAGCAGCCTCAGTGCCACAACAGGCCAATATAACAAAGAGACTGAATCAGACCACACTCAGGATCTCAAAGGAAAATATACAGTGCTGCTACAGCCCAGATGCCATCCTTCTCCTCTTGGTACACACACATCTGTTGCAATAACAGCTGGTGTGAAGAGTCTGCTTTGCTGATGGGGCATTCCATTAACTGCTGCTGAGTTTCATTAAAACCCAAACTGATGGGACACTGGAGGAGGCCTCTTTGGGCATCATTTGCTGTATCCCACGAGATTTCTCACATATTTTGCTGCCTTGTCAGTGTTTGCTGGGGTTTATACATGGTCAGCCTAAGAAATGTACCAACATGTGCTTTCTTTTAAAGATCTGCTTTTCAGTGGCTGCAGTGCCCACACCGAATTAACATATTATGTTTTCCTTGTGGCTATAGACAATTGGCAACTAATGTTTTTGTGTCCTGGGAATTAGAAAACTTCCAGTTCAACAGGATCACAATGAGGATTCTCTCACAGCCAAAAGGATTAGAGAAGTTCCTCAATTTTTCTTCTTTTGTCCTTCATCTTTTACTCAAAGGAGTGAAGACCTGAATTCAGAGACCTCTCTGACACTTTCTTAACTATGTAACCCAGGGTAAGTCATTTAACCTCTTTTTGTGTCAGTTCCCCCATCTTATGATGGGCATAATAACATTGTCTACCTCCCAGGGCTATTGTGAGGATCCAATGAGATAATACATTTAAAATACTTTGCAAATGTTTAAAGTTCTATATAAATTTCTATTTAAAGAGAATCATTTCTTAGTTGGCATGGAGAATTTCTGTCAAAGAAGACCTTTTCTGTACTATTACAAATAATAATAGCTATTACCAGAAATGAAGTCCAGAATTATTCCTAACGTGCAATGAACAATCAGGAACCTAGTATTGAGAAAGGCTTTTTTTCTGGAGGCTGGACAGTGACTTAGATTAGAAGAAGTGGTGGGGAGAGAAAGCAGTTCAACCATGCAATGCTAAAACAAATCCTCAAGTTCTATCTCTCTCCCTCTTTCTTCCTGTTTATTACTTTCTTTTTCTCCTCTCTTCCTCTGTGGTGCTCTCTCTCTCTCTCTCTCTCTCTCTCTCTCTCTCTCTCTCTCTCTCTTTACATGCTTGGAGTAAACACTCCCCTAACTCCTGGAAGGGTTTTTCTCATTGGCCAAAATTGTTTACCAGGGTGTGGCCATTATGTATGCTACAGATTCTTAGAGCCACAGGAGAGAGCTGGATTAATCAGGTGGAAAAAAAAAGGCAGATGAGGAGCCCTCGCACCAGAGGTGCTAGTCTTCCCTGAACACAACCTACACACCAATGCAGCCACACATGCTGAAATGTAGCCAAGTATGGATCAATTCTCTGCTGCTTGTGCTAATTTTGGCTTAATAATTAACAACAAGAAAACACAGGTTCTTTATCAGCCAGCATTATACCATCCATACATGGGACCATTGGTTACAGCAAATGGAGAAATTTTTAATATTGTGGATAAGTTCACTTACCTTGGCAGTATACTTTCCAGGAATGTACACAGAGATGATGAGGTTGATGCACTTCCAAAGCTAGCTTAGTGTTTGGGAAGTTCCAAAGGAAAGCCATTGTGCTGATCTCACATGCTTGTGAAACCTGAACAGAAACCAAGAGCACTTGACAAGATAAGGTACTGGACCTTTCTCAAGCTAAACTGTCAAGCATTCAAAATGTATTGCAAAGAGCACAACTCTAATGGGCTGGCCACATTGTTTGAATGACAAACATATTTTTGCCTGAAATACTATTTTACAGAAAACTCACATGGAGTTCAGAAGTGATAAAGGGGAACTTTTAAGGTCTCTCTGAAGAACTTTGGAATCAATTCTATGACATGGGAGTCACTGGGAAAGGACTGCCCAGTATGGCACACCCACAACAAGTAAGTTACTTTGTTTTATGAGTGAAGCAGAATTTCAGAAGCTCAAAAAAGAAAAAATGAGGTGCACAATTTTAGAGACATTTCCACTCCAAATATTCAAGAATACTATTTGTATAAGCCTGGTATAGAGCCTTCTGAGCTTGTATTGGTCTCATCATTCACCATAATATACACTGTACCCTGACTCCAACATAATAATGACATTTTGGTCCTCTCTGAAAACAAAGGACAACCAACCAAGCACCAACCAGAAAGATAGATAATTTGACCCATAATCTGTACTGATCATGTTAGCTCCAGCATCACTAAAAAGCATCATTTCAAAGTGAAATCAGATATTACAGAGTATATACAAATGGACTTCAGAATGCTACAATATATTGCTTAAAAGAAACGTACTTGAAGCAGATGAACACACACAGAGTAAAGGTAAGGGGCTGGAGAAGAATCTATTATTCTTCAGGTGAAGTAAAAAAAAAAAAGCTGAGGTAGCAATCCTGACTCCAGAAAAAGTGAAAGCAAAAATAGACCCAATTAAAAGAGGTAAGGAAACTACGTCTTGCTAACAGATACAAGAGACAATAAAATAATATCAATACTAAACATATATGTACCGAATAGTACAGCTTCCAAATTCCTAAAAACTTAAGTGAATTACAGGAAAAAACAGACAAGAAAACTATACTAGTGGGGGACATCAATTGTACCCTCTCAGAACTCAACAAATTGAACCAAAAAAAAAGAAAGAAACTAAGGAGGTAAATGCAATATTAAAAAAGTTAGATATGACAAATTTTTGGAGAAAACTGAATGGGAATAGAAAGGATTATACATTTTGCTCAGCAGCGTATGGTACCTATGTAAAAACTGACCATATAAAAGGCCATTAAAACCTCAACATCAAAAGTATAAAAGGTCAAAATATCAAAAGTATTCTTTTTGATTCATAATGCAAGAAAATTACATTCAACAAACAGCAGCGGAAATGCAGATAAAAATTAATTGGGTACTAAATAACCTAATCCTAAAGAATAAGTGTATCAAAAAACATATCATAGAAAAAAATTAATAATTTTATTAAAGAGAATAAGAATAATGAAACAACATACCAAAATTTATGAGAAGTAGACAAAGCAATGTTTCTCTAAATTCTTACATCAACAAAATTTAAAAAGAACAGATCAATGCAATGGGTATGCAACTTAAAAAAGAACTAGAAAAAAAGAACAAATTAAAAATCCCAACTGAGCACCAAATTGGAAATCCTGAAAAATCAAAGGCAAAATTAATAAGATTGAAAGTAAAACCAAAACCAAAACTATTGAGTTAATAAACAAATCTAGGAGCTGGTTTTATGAAAGAAAATAATATAGATAAAGAATTGGTTAATTTAATTTGAAAAAAGAAAGAAGAAAACCAAATATCCAGTATCAAAAATGAAAAGGGTAAAATCACCACCAATGAAGAAGAAATTAAAGCAATCATTAGGAAATATCTTGCTAAGTTATATGCCTGTAAGTCTGACAACCAGAATGAAATCAATGCATATTTGAGAAAATATTAATTACCTGTATTAACCGATGAGGAAATAGAACACCTAAATAACCCCATCTTAAAAAAAAAGAAGTTGAATAAAACATTAATGAATTCCCTAGGAAAGCAATCCCCAGGATCACTTGGTTTCATGAGTGAATTCTAACAACAGTTAAAGAACAATTAATTCCTATACCATATAACTATGTGGAGAAAAAGGTAAAGAAGGATGTCTACCAAATGTCACTTATGATACAAATATGGTGTTGATAAAACAGAGAAAGAAATGTATAAACCAATTCCCCTAATTAATATTGATGCAAAAATTTTGAACAAAATACTAACAAGGTCCTTACAGTAATATATCACAAGTATTACACACTATGATTAGGTGGGATTTATACCAGGAATTTCTGTGTTGGTTCAATATTAGGAAACTATTACCATAATTGACCATATCAATATAATATCAATAGTATAAATGATATGATTATCTCAATGGAAGCTGAAAAAGCTTCTGACAAAATACAATACCCATTCCTATTAAAACAATCAAAAGCATATGAATAAAGTAAATATTCCTAAAACTGATAAGTAGTAACTATCTGAAACCATCAGCAAGCATTATCTGTAATGGGGATAAGCTAGGAGACTTTCCAATAAGATTAGCGATGAAAGCAAGGATGCCCATTATCACCACTATTATTCAATATAATGCTAGAAATATTAGCTATAGCAATAAGAGAAGAAAAATAAATTGAAGGAATTAGAATAGGCAATGAGGAACCAAAATTACAGCTCTTTGCAAATGACATGATGGCACACATACAGAACCCTAGAGCATCAATTAAAAAATTACTTGAAATGATTAACAACTTTAGCAAAGTTGTAGGATATAAGAAAACCCATATAAATCATCAGCAGTTCTTTATATGACCAATAAAGCCCAGCAGCAAGGGATAGAAAGAGAAATTCCATTTAAAATAACTGCAAGCAATTTAAAACACTTAGGAGTCTACCTACCAAGACAAACCCATGAATTATATGAAGACAATTACAAAACACTTTTAACACAATTAAAGTCATGTCTAAAGAATTGGAAAAATATCAGTTTCTCATGGGTAGGTCAAGCCACTATAATAAAAATAACAAGTCTGCCTAAACTAATTTAATTATTCAGTTCCACACAAATCAAACTACCAAAAAATTATATAATAGAGCTCAAAAAAGTAATAATAAAATTCATCTAAAAAAACAAAAGGTCAAGAATATCAAGGGAATTAACAGAAGAAAACACAAAAGAATGCTGCCTAGAAATACCAGATCTCAAATTATATTGTAAAGCATTAAGCATCAGAACTATCTGGTACTAGCTAAGAAATAGAATGGTGAATCAGTGGAATAGATTAAGTAAATAAGACACGGTAGTCAAAGACCAGAGTAACTTAATGTTTGATAAATCCAAAGACCCAGCTTTTGGGATAAGAACTCAGTATATCACAAAAAAAACTGCTGGAAAAACAGGAAAACAATCGGACACAAACTAGATTTAGATCAAAAGGTGACATCATATGCAAATTAGAAGAACAAAGAATAGTCTACCTGTCAGATCTATGGGGAGGGGAAGAATTCATGACCAAATAAGAGACAGAGAGCATTACAAAATGTAAAATAGCTAATTTTGATTTGAGAAATTGTCAAAGGATATGAACAGGTAGTTTTCAGATGAAGAAATCAAAGTTATTTATAGGCATATTAAGAAGTGCTCTAGATTACTTTTGGTTAGAGAAATGCAAATTAAAACAATGCTAAGGTACCACCTCACATCTATCAGATTGGCTAATAGGCAAAATAGGAAAATGAAAATTGTTGGAGACAATGTGGAAAAATTGAGACATAAATGCACTATTGGTGAAGTTGTGAACAATTGAGAAGTTAAGAGCAATTTGGAACTATGTCCAAAGGGCAACCAAACTATATATCCCCTTTGATCCAGCAATACTACTACTAGATCTATATCTCAAAGTGATTATAATCATATTTGTGCAAAAATATGCCCAGTAGCCCTTTTCATAGTGGCAAAATATTAAAAATTGAGGAGATGTCCATCAATTGGATATGGCTGAACAAGCTGTGGCATATGAATGTAATGGAATATTATTGTGCAATAAGAAATAATGAATAGGCATATTTCAGAAAAACCTGGAAAGATTTGTATGAACTGATGCAAAGTGAAATGAGCAGAGCTAAGAAAACATTGTACACAGAATCAGAAAAATGGTATAAGGATCAATTATGAATGAGTGATCTCTACACAAAAACTCAATGATCCAAGACAAGTACAGAAGACTCATGAAGGTGAATGTTATCAATATCCAGATAAAGATCTGATGGACTCTGAATGCAGATTGAAATATTTTTTCACTTATTCTTTCTTGTCTTTCTTTTTCTTTTGATCTTTTTTTTTTCTTTCACAATTGTGACTGATATGGAAGCATTTTTACATAATACCACATGTATAAAACTATATCAAACTGCCTACTATTTTCAGAAGAGGAGAGGGGAAGGAGGGAGGAAAATTTGGAACTCAAAATCTTGTGAAAATGTATGCCAAAAATTTCCTTGACATGTAACTGGGGAAAAATAAAATACCATTAAAATAAATAAAAAGAACAAGATAAATAAAGCCAAAAAAGAAAAGAAGAGACTTCATAAAGTATCTAGTCTAGCCCAGTAATGAGCAAGAGTCAATGTATATCAGTGGTGATGACAAAGAAATATAACTAGACCTCTGTCCAAAATGAAATAGCGTGCTGTAGGAAGTGCAGGCAGAAGCCCAGAAACCAATGGAGGCAGTTTGAAGTACTGGTTAGGAAATATAGGATGAGGCATGGAAACATGGCCTAGATTATAGTTTTAGAACTCATCCAATCTGACATGTTTCCATTTATCTCATATTCTTTTTTAAAAAATGACTCTTGTTTTTAAAATAATTTTAAAATGTGATAAACAAAACCAAACCCTGAATCTTTCTACACAGAATATACAAACAAGGATTGTTTATGAAGCTATGACTATATTACTTACAATTTAGAAAAAAAAAATTAAATATAACAGAGTAGTAACAACACTGCCTTGATTATTTGATTCTTTCCTTTGCTGAATGTTGTTCTTTCTCTTTGTATTTTTACAAATATTTCATTGATTTTCTTTTACACTTTCTTTTGAGGAATTACTACTACTACTACTACTACTACTACTACTACTGCTACTACTACTACTGCTGCTGCTGCTGCTGCTGCTACTACTACTACTACTACTACTCCCCTGTCCCACTGTCATTTCTTCTATGATAACATAAAATAACCTTTCCTTGTAATAAATGAGTAAAATTAAGGAAAACAGATTAAACATTAGTTGCATCTGAAAATACATATCTTAATCTGCCCTTTTAGCCCATCATCTCTTTAAAGTATATGCTTACTAGGGTTATTATATAAAATGACATATGCAATTTGTTGGGCTTTAGGGGGTACAATTCCAAATTACTATCTGTAATGATTCACCTTTACAAATAAGGAAAATGAGGCCAAGAATGAAATACTCAGAGGCAAGAGAGAACTAATTTCAAATTTTGATTCTGACACATTTAAATTTTTCGTGAATGAAGGGAAGTTATTTTATGCTCCTAAGTATATTTCTTTATCTATAAAATGAGGAGGTTCAAGTTATTGATTTCAAAGGTTCATTCTAGCTGTAAAGGCTGTGAGAATTGCCTGGCACCCTCTCTTCACTTGTTCCAATATCAAAAGATGAGAGAGTTCATTTTTCCAATGTCAAATACTCTTTTCTTATCTTTGATCTCATTCTCTCATACTTTCTAAGAGATTGCCCTTTTGGTGGAATGATTTTTGTTGGTTTCTTTGTTTCATTTTTCCCTACCTAATTTTGAACTTTTGCTCATCCACTGGCTCTTTCCTTGACGCTTCCTTAAAAAATGAAACAAAAAACCCCCCAAATTTCTCTTGATTCTACCATTTCCCCAAGGTATCAAGGCATCATCTATTACCTTTCATTTCTTGCCTAGGCAAGCTCTAGGGGGAAAATGTGCATACAACATACATATGCATATGTGTGTAGATAGATAGATAGATAGATAGATAGATAGATAGATAGATAGATAAGGATATCTTTCTCTCCTACTCACTTTTCAACCCCTTCCCATTTCTCTGCTATCCCCACCACTGAGCTGTAACTGCTTTAAATAAGTTTAATGAAAATCTTTTTACTGCTAAATCAAATTAGCCTTTTTTTCAAACTTCATTTCACATACTTCTCAGCACTATATGTTACTATTGATCAACTTCCTCTTCCTAGTCATTCTGTCCTCACCGGGTTTTCATGACAGACCCTGCTCTATTGTATTTCTCTTCACATGTGTCTAATTGATCTTTTTCAGTCTCCTTTGTAACATCATTTTCCATTTTCTGTCCCTTGTGTATGAGTGTCCATCAAGGACACTGCCTATGCACTTTTCTATTCTCTTTCTTTCTCATTTCAGTAATTCCTCTAGATTCCACTCATCTCTCTGCAAAGAATTCCCAAGATACTTATGTAGGTTTCATCTTTCTTTTGAACTCCAGTAATATATCTTGAACTTTTTAGTTGTCTCCACCTGATTGTTCCGTAGTTTCTTATGCTTAACATGAACAAAACAAAAATCTTTCCTCCCAAATCCACACTTCCCAGGTTGACTATTTTAGCAAATGTCTAATGATTGATTTGAACTCACATCTTTCTGATTCCAATTCCAACACTTTCTACTGTAACACCAAGCTACCTCATTTAATAATTAATAGGCATTTAATTAATGTTAGTTGACTGAAGTAGTACCCAAGAAATTCTAGTGATTTCTTATCCCCTTTAAGATATAGTATCTATCTATCTATCTATCTATCTATCTATCTATCTATCTATTTATTTATCTATCTCTGTATCTGTATCTGTGTCTATATCTATATCTATATCTATATCATCTATATCTATATCTATATTATCTATATCTATATCTATATCTATATCTATATCTATATCTATATCTATATCTATATCTATATCTATATCTATATCTATCTATATCTATATCTATATCGTATTTAAAGCCCTTCATAATCTGGCACCAGCCTCTTTCCAAGTATGTTGCACATTATGCCCCTTGTTATCTCCAAGCTCTAGCCAGACTGACCTACTTTCTGTTTTTTTTTCCCCTCATTGAACTTCTGTCTCAAGCTATAAATGTTATCCCTCTTCATATCCTGCTCTTGGAAACCTTAGCTCCCTTCAGAGTTCAACACATGTGCCAACTCCTTCAAGAGGACAATGCTGACTCCCTTAATTGGGAATATCCCAAGTGGTAACAGTAACAAAAGAGTGTATTTATTTTTATATAACCTGTATTTACTGATACATCAACATGTTGTATGCCCCTGTAAAATGTAAGCTTTTTAATTAAGATGAGGAATAGTCTCACCCGGTGGCTGGGAAAATCAAGTAGAGACTTCCTATATGCTTATCAATTATTTTCCATTGATTCACAAGATTCTAATGTGATGTTCATTCAATTTCACTCCACCAGTATTTTTAAGTGCCTACTATAGATAAAATACTGCATTAAGTTCCAAGAACCAGGTAGAAAAATCAAAACAATCCCTGTCTTACCTTAAATAAAGTCATTGGCAAACATTTGTTAAGAGCCTACTATGTTCCTGACACTGTGCTAAGCACTGGCATTGCTTCTTATCAATCTTGTGAATTCACTAGTGATACTAATTCTATATGGAATAATGTGAGCATGAACTTCTTTATAAGAAAGTGAATTTCCCTAATTCTGACTAGGTAAAATAGCTTGTGACACACAAATCACAGAACATGCTCATGACATATATTGAGTAGTAAGATTTAGAAAACATACCCTGATGACTTGTCATTAGCCAATGGTGAAAATGTGATGGAGATTAGAGAGGAAATGAGAAAATCCTAAAATAGTTTGACTGTCCTAAGGAAATGTTAAGACAAGAGAGACAGGGCAGCTAGGTGGCACAGTGGATAGAGCATCAGCCCTGAAGTCAGGAGGACCTAAGTTCAAATCTGTCCTCAGACCAAACACTTGACACTTACTAACTGTGTGATCCTGGGCAAGTCATTTAACCCCAATTAACTAAAAAAAAAAAAAAAGGGAGAGCCAGGACTTTTGAGTTTTTATAAAATAATTATCTGAAATCCAACTATCTCAAGAATTCAATATTTAAAATATTATTACAAAAATAGATAGTATAATGTAGTCTGAAGGTAGCTAGCCTAAGATTCAAGAAGATCTGGGTTCAAATTTGGCATCTTATACTTGCTTGCTGTGTTTCTCTGGGCAACTCATTTAAACTTTCAGTATCCCCAGACTTTCAGAGACTTTGAATTTAAAAACAGTTCCTGATACTCACCACTTTCCTAATGCCCACAACAAATGAATCACAAGTCTTGAAACAAGAGAGTGAAGAAGAAAAAAAAACCCACAAAAAAACAGTCTATAACAACTGGAGGGAGGAGCAGCCATCTTCTTAGTCATTATAAAGACAAGTCAAAGGAGCCTAGATACAAGTGAAAAGCAAAGATTTGGAATGATAAGAATGACTAAAGGAACTGAAAAGTCAGGTGCTAAAGCAGCTGAGAGTAAGAACAGTCTTGTCAAAAAGACTTTATGAAGGCATTGGAACAGGATCGTGTGATGGAAATCTTTTGTGATTAAAGAAGGGCATTTTTATAAAACACTGATGGCTAGAGGAAATGTAGCTTATATCTTTTTAAGATCATTTTATAAATACATAAATGATGAGACATATTTCAACAAAACTTCTCATCAGATGATCCAAGACTACCATCCAAGTAAAGGTTCTGTGTTTTTCTTTTTAAATAAAAATTATGATGAACAAGATTAAATCAACAACAGGAAATGTCAAGTAGTTTGATAATAATAATAATGAAATAAATTCACATTTCAGAGAAGTTTGTAGCCTTGATTTTATACTGGAACCATTTATCCTACCAGGTGATTGTAAGTAAAGGATTTTATCATTACTAAAGGGCCATAGGAGTGTGAGATACCTGTCTTATTGTGAATGAGTAATGAAACATATATTATCACTGAGTCATATTATACCACTGTTACAGGAGAAAGATACCTGTTGTGGACTTTATGAAGCAATAATTCAGTAATGGTATCTTAATTCTTTAAATACTGTCTCTGGTATTTTTGTTTTCATTTTTTTTTTATTTTTGACCAGAACAGTTATGTCAGACTTAGTGGAATTAAGAACACTAAGCTATGCATAAGGGGCAAAAGATGTGGATAAAAACTCAAGCTATTTCCACTACTAAAGAGCACAATGGCACAGTATATTTCTGTAATTCTCAATATTAATAGCTATGCACTTGACTGTTTTCAAGGAGTTTTCAAACTTACAATTTCATATTATCCCCTCAACAACTCTATCACACTGGTATTATTATCCCCATTTTACAAATCGTATAATTGCAGATCACATTGTAGTGAGATGGGCAAAGCTCAACTGATTCAGGTATGTATTTTAAATATGTCTCATTTCTTTATTACCAAGCTTGGGACTCCTTCAATGTTATCTCCTCCATGGGGCAAGTCCAGCGTTCAATCATATTCTCTAATACCAAGTGGATATTTTGATTGTTTTAAATCACTTCTTCTGTTATTCAAAATTAAATAAACATTGTCTTTGCTACTGTGAAGTAGGTGACAATTATACTATCTTATAGGTTTACAGTATGCAACTGAGATGAGGGATAATTAGGCTCAAATTCTCTCCCCTAACTACCATTTTAACTATTCAGATAGATAAATGAACTTAGATCATCTATTCTCTTTTCAGCATGAAAAGAAAAAATACGCTTGATATGAGCATACAACAGCAGCAACAAAAATCATTCCTCTTTTTATTCTTTAAAGTCTGCCATGCAGGTTCCTGATTCTCCCTGACATTCCCTTGGAACATGATTATTCTCAAGACAAAGAAATGTTATATGCATTACTTTGTCATAGTTTGCTACGTAGAAATACAATGCCTAAGATATTTTGGATCCCATGACTAGAAAGGCTCAGAGACATATTCATCAAAACTTTTCGTTTCTCAATAATGCCACTTGTATCAATCCCTTCATTTTTTTTTTTATTTCCAATGGCTACCATGCTAATCTACACCCTCTCCAAATGATGTTTAGATTACTGAAAACCTGAGGATTAGGGAAAATCAGAGTTGGAAGTTGACCTGAGGAGTCATCTAGTCCAACCTGTACATGGACAGCAATCCACTCCAGAATATTCATGACAAAAGGTCAAATTGACTCTGCTTATTTCCTTCCTCTTCAGGTAGTCCATTACATTTTTTAAATATATCATTGTAAGGATTTTTTCCCCCTTCATTGAGTAAAATTGTGTCTTGCTGCATTTTCATACTTTGGCAAAGTTTAACCTTCTGTGTCTAAGCAGGACACATATTGACCCCTAAATACTTAAACGCATTGATAATTGTATTTACTGAGTTTTCTTTAAACTAAAATCATTTATTTTCTTTTTTGTTTCTCAGGGAATTAGAAGGCATTTGACATGGTAAGCACTTAATATTATCATAAAAAATAAAATGCATGATATTTAATAAGGATGCAAAAACTGGTTTACTAATGTGAAGTTCACTTGAGAATAAATTGTACTTTTTGTCAAGCTATTGACTTTTTACAACAAAAAAAAATTAAAAAAATAAACTAGTAGATAGGATAAAGATGAGAAGATATACCTTGCAATAAAACTTCTAACAGAGATATTCAAGCAAACATTTGACATTGGATTCACTGATTGATTAATGGATTGGAACACAGAAAAGACGGTGATATGAACAATAATCATTTCATATTAATGTGTAAGAGCAATCACCAACATACAGAAGCCTGAAAGTGAGGGAATGATCATCCTTCTATGTAGAGACAGAAGAATAGCATTGGATTACAATAAAAACTTATTTGTAAAACTCTTCCAAATATAGAGGAAATACAGTTTATGAGATATGTTACATTAAAATATAGAAATAGTTAAATGTAGGGAAAAGTTAACTTTGCAGAAAGCTTGGTTTAAGCCTTTGTTAAGCCAAACCATATAATTTGAAGATGAAACTGAGTCACACATTAATGAAATGTCAGCTTTTCAAGACCTCATTATTTTCTTTATGATTGGCAGTGGAAACAGTCAATTTGAACTCTACTGCAAGTTCTAATTGAACAATTTGGATACTTATTTGAACTCTAGTATCTAAGTCTCTACTTTGCTAAATGAAGAAAGGGAAATGCCTCTAAAATAGGCAAAAACATGAAAAACTAACACAAAGAGGAAGAAAATCTGTCCTGGAACTGATCATTCTAAATTTACTTAGGAGAGAAACACAATAAGAAGTTGGATGTTTTAAGGAAAGATTAAGATGTAAACCTAAAATAAGAGCAATTCTACAGCAACTACAAAGATAATTTTAGAGGAAGAAAAAACAATTAAAAAAGAAAGCAACAGTTTATAAACTCTAACTAAACACAAAATATAGAATTTTTGAAAATCAGAGAATAAAAAAAGTGAAATAAAACTGTAATTTGTAAATGAAACTAGGAGAATTTGGGGAATTAAAAATAAGTATCCAATATACTAAAAGGGAAAGATATTAAATCAAATTTAAAAATATAAAGATATCACGTGGAAAATTCAAAATAAATGAAAAAAATGAAAGTATTTAAATTATTTAGTCACCTTATAAAAAAACTGGTAAATCAAATTGATCAATGTGTTCAAAAATATTAAATACTCAATTTTATGTAATTTGTACAATACAAAATAATAATAGTCACAACTTAATAAAAGAATTTTAAAAATGAATAACTAAAGGAGGAAATAAAAACAAAAAACACACAATAGGATCAGATGAATTGATAAGTGAATTATATATACACATCTGATTAATTCTTGTGATTCTCTACAGCTGCAAATTGTGGGAAACACACTATTCAAAGCATCACCAGTGTGGGTTGTTTCATTTGCTCTTCATTTCTGAAGAGGACTAATGCCATCACAGGTGATGTGTTGGCTTGAGCGTGAATTGGAATTGGGTGAGGCAGAATTGCACACAATCTTCAGCCTTACTCTGTCTTCCAGAGTCATCAAAGTCCAATGGCAAGAAAAATGTCAAGTCAACTGGCAATGGCCTGGGATACAGTGGAAGTTCCTGCTGTCTTTGATGTCTGACCAAGCTCTAAGCATTGCAGAGGGCCTCTTTCAGACACCTTCATGGACATTGGAACAAATTATTTTCATCCACCTATTCTATCAGGGGAAGTTTTCATTTGCTTGGAGTAGACATCCCCTAACTTACTGACAGATTTGAGGCATGTATGTTACCCTTAACCTGGTTTATGACCTCTGTCAAAATAGTTTTGGTGTGGCTACAGCACATGCTAAAACTTTTTGGAGCCACAGATGAAAGTTGAGTACACAGGTTAGGCTCAGCAAGCCCTCACACCAGAAGCGCTAGTCCTCCTTGAACACCACATACATCCCAATCATTGTAAATAATCCACAGAGTCATGAAGAAATTGTCAGAAATATGATTCCAGCATATTATTAATTCTTATAAAATTTACCATCTAGGAAGTGCAAATCAGAAATAGACATAGAATACTTAAGGAATCAGAGTGTATGATTAAAAAAAACAGTGCAATGTATCATCCTGGTACCCACAAAATGATAACAGATTGGAGGATTGCATTCTGCAAAATGAATGAAGCCTCTCTGGACAACTTATGGGAGGGCTCATGCAAATCATGTAGGATGGGAATATAACCCTCCCCACTTTAAAATAAGCTAATTTTAGTGTAGGGATATTTTCTTTCTTGTATCCCTAGGACCAATCTCATAAGACACACTTAATAAAGGCTTATCGGAATGTATGAATTTCTATATGGTTTGGGGTCTATATAATGGGAAGGTATCACCATAATGATGAGGTCATTAAAGCATTAGAAAATTGAAGTATGTTTTATCTACTGGAGATCAGTAAAACTATTTGAAATACTTCATGTGCTTCCTAGACATTGTTGACTCTCATTTGTACTTGACTGTTTGTACATGACTCCCTCGTTGCATATTTGTATATTTTTCACCAAAGAGTTTTGTCACTTCTCTGTGCCAATTAATTTTTTTTTAAATCCCAGTTCAAAATGTGGCAAATCCAGGAAGGTCCCTTGGATAACTGTATTACACTCAAAGTGTTTTTTCACTTTATATCTTCTAATTCATTTTTCATTACAATTATATTCCTTTGCATGTTTCTTTGTAAACCATATGAAGGCTTGTTAAAACGGACAGTTCAATCTTTAGGTCCTTATAGGCAGATAATTGACATTTAAAAAAAATCCTTTCACACTCTTAAAGTATCCTTTAACACCCTGGCAAGTGGAATTACCATAGGTGCTGTTACTTCTTGTGCCAACCTATTTAGAGAGTGAGAGAATTTTGAGAGCTCTAAATAGGTCAATGTTTACCAACTTATTCTCCCTTCTCCTCCTACCAAAATTCACATGCCCTCAATATGCACTTAGATTATTAATATTTCCTCCATCACTTTCTTAAGTCTAGACAATCAACAAAACACTAAATCAAGCCCCAATTTGTAGTATTTGCAGATTGATAAAGCGTATAGTGCACAGTGAGAATTCAATACCTCTTGAGAGCTGGTATGAGTTTTCTTCCTTAAGCAATTGGACAAAAGGTAATTTCATTCTCATCTAGGTCTACATTTGAGAGAAAGTCATTGACACAACTCTCTACCAGAAAATCTATTATTAGACTTTTCCTTAAAGACTTTCAATGAGAAAGAACACACCACTGTCTAAGGTAACTCATTCCACCTTTGAATAACTTTGTTAGGGGATTTTGTTTTAATTTGTTGTGTTTTTCCCCCTGAGATAGAATCTAATTTGTTCTTTTTGCACTTGCCACCCACTACTATTCATTCTGTCTTCATGTGTCAAACAAACAAGTCTCCTTATGTTTGATCTTCATATATCTGAAGACACTTATTATATGTTCTTCTGGTCTTCTTTTTCACTAGGTAGACATGCCAAGTTCCTTCAACCACTCCTTATATATCATTGATTTGAGGACCTTACCAATTTATATGCCCTCTACTGGGTGACCTCCAATTTATCAATTCTCTTCTTCATTTGTGATGCACATAAATACATATAATTATTCAGATGTGGTCTAATCTGGAAAGAACATGAAAGGCCTATCACATACTATTCATGGCAGGAAAATTTCTCTTAATGAAGTTCAAGCTTGTGAAAACTTTTTTTTTTATTCCATGCATTATAATTACTAATTGAGTTTTCAGACTACTAAAACTCTCAGATCTTTTTTAAGGAGAAAAAAAAGAAGTTATATAATCTTTACCACCTCTCTATACTGTGTTTGTAAAAAAAAATGTTTTGGGAAGATCTGGGTTTCAATCCTGCCACAAATACTAACTAAATAATCATGAGCAAATCACTTGGCCTCTCAGCCTCAAGATCCACATCTACAAAATGACAATAATAAAAGTATCTATCTACAGATACTATCTATAATAGATAGAGAGTGTATTTAAGTAGATTTTTATTTTGAGAATCAAATGGGATAATATATGTACAGTGTTTTGTAAAACTTAAAACATTATATAAGCACAATATAGTTTACTATTATTTTTATTATTGCTGTTGTTGGATCAATGTTAACAATATATTTCATATATTAGTCCATTTTTATATTACATGTCATACAACATGAGTCTATGAATATATAACATGAAAACTTTGTAGAATTTGCGTTACCTTTGTCTCCCAAATTTGTTCCATCTATAAAATTGATGAATATGACATGTACGTCTTTATCCTTACTTTTGCTGAAAATGTTAAATAGCGTGGAGTCAAGGAGACACGTCTGTTGAACTGCCAGGAGTCCTCAACCTATATTGATATTTAAATATTAATAACTTCTTTACTTATCAAGCTTGTCATTCAACCACTTCCAAATCCATTTAATTGCATTATCAAATACCATGTATCTTTCCCCTTTTCTCATGGGAACATGGTATGACCATGGGCAAATCACTAAAGTTTCTTTCTTCACCTTTAAATGTGAATAACACTTTCACTACTTCCCTCTCTGATCTATTGAAAAGACTAAATAATGTTGTGTATATAAATTGCCTTTTAGTCCCTAAAGTGCTGTACAAATGTCGTCTGTTATTATTACTGGTAGCAGAACTATTTTCAATACAATTTGTTTGTTGTTGAAGTCAAAGAAAAATTTTAAAATATATAATCAGGAACAGAACATATTTAAAAAGATTTAAAAACTCTAGTTCTGGAAAGAATTGAGATTGTAAAACATTATCACAGAATGATACATGTAGAAGAGACATCAAAATCATCTCATGAAATGCATCAATTACTAGATGGTAAACTGAAACCCACAAGAGTAATACTAGTTGGTCCACAGTCATATTAGCTAGTATATATTAGATTCATGCTTTGAAATCAGGTCTCCCAAATCTGAATACAGTGGTGTTTCCCATATTATTCCATTCTACTCCATTTAGACTCTATTTGCCTCTTGATATGTGTTTTGAGATCTGTCTGTAACACCTACTGGCTATGTGACTCTGAGCAAATCTCACAGGGGTCTAAGAAACATTCTAAAACTATGGATTGTAGAAAAGCTGCCAGCTTACCTCAGTAGAGCAAGTTTCCTCACCTGGGAGTTCCCTATGCTAATGATATCACAGATCCATTGACTCTTCCTACTCTTATGTGATTGGGCATAAGTCAGTAATAGAGGAGAAAACAACAACAACAAAAAAAATAAACCATAGAAACAAGCAAACAAAACCAAATAAAAAACAAAACAAAACCCCATTCTCCCATTGCAAGTTCATCTTGCTTCAAATAATTTTCTAGGGAAAAGGAAGGAAGACAACTTTACTGTGCATTAGCAAATTTAAAGGGTCAAGTTGAGGAAGTTAGATCACAATTAACTTTATGTTAAGAGGTTAATTTAATAACTCAGTTGTTTTTTTCCTGCAAGATTGCTGAGTCCTGTGATAGTGATAGAGGGCATTATGAGGATTGATGACAATAGTTAATAATTTATTTATATGGCACCTTAATGTCTGAAAAATCACTTTTCATATTATTTATATATATACATATATACACATACATATATATACATATATGTGTACATGTATATATGTATATACAAATATTTTTTTCATTTGATCCTCACAATATTTCTGTGATTTAGTTACTATAATTATCCCTTTTTTAATATAAGGAAACTGAGATTGAAACAGATTAAACACCTTAATAATGTCCTATACCTGGTAAGTGTCTGGGTCAGAATTCAAACTCAGATTATCCTGACCCCATGTCCAGCATATCCACTGTGCCATGTAGGTGCCTGAATGGAAGAGACAGGTTTTGTGTATGTACAACATAATTTTTTTCTTGATCGCATTCTCTGTGTTCTCTGTATATTCTTGAACTTACAACATTTTTACATGGGTGATTAAAAAAAATAATTAGCTGTCTCATGTTCAATTAATTTGCCAGAGCCTTAACATTATAGAGTAGTTATAATAAAGTTGGTAACAAGGTAAAATTTCACATCATTTAAAAGTTTATCTGTTTCACAGATTTATACATTTTCCTGATTCTAAAAGATATTTATTAAACCCCATTAGATTTTTGTACTGTATTAGTCATGGAAGCCAAAATTTTGTTCTTGGCAGATTCATGTTCTAGGGGACACTCCTTTCCTTGCCAGGTCTTTCCTTTCAATAAACACTTCTGAAGTTATTCTTCTTCTCTCTTTCCCTCTTTTGAATATCATCCATCTGTTTTGTTTCTCTCCCTCTTGTAGAAGTTATTCAAATGGAACACAAATGAGATAAAAGATGTAAAGTATCTTATAAACATTAAAGTGCAAAGTAAATGGAAGTTATTATTAGTACTGTTCAGACTGCTAGAGCATTCAAAATAACAACATTCTATTCACTGCATAGGATGATATTTTAAATAATATTACATAGAAAAATAGATTTATATGTCAATCAGCAAGCATTGGTTAGGCACTTGCTAGGCTCTGAGGATACACATATCAAGAAGGAACCAACACCTATATGCAAAGAGCTTACATTTGAATGGAAGAGATAAATATACACACATATACATATATATGTTTTATATATATATATATATATATAATATATAAAAAATATACACACATATATACATGTATGCATGAATACACATATATATTTTATATCTTATATATAACATATAGCTATAATATAAATATAATGTGAGTAAAATATAGACAAAGAAGGTGAATACAAGGCACTTTGTGAAGGAAGATACTAGTAGTTGGGGGTATTAAGAAAAGCTTCAAGCAGAAGATGGTTTTTGAGCTATGTGTTGAAGGAAATGATGCAGTGAGTAGCTTGCTGGATTTGGACTCATAGAGTTGTTCAATCATTGAAGTGTCTGACTTCACAACCCCATTTGGGGTTTGTTTGGCAAAGATTGTGGTTTGACATTTCTTTGTCCAGCTCATTTTACAGATGAGTAAACTGACGCAAATAGGCTTAAGTGACTTGCCCAAGGTCACACAGCTAGTATGCATCTGAGGCCAGATTGGAATTCAGGAAGATGAGTCTTTCTGACTCCACACCTGGTGCTCTATCTTCTGCCCCACATATCTGCCTCATAGTCATGGACACTTAGGTTCAAATCCTGTCTCCAACAAGAAACATCTTTGTGATACTGAATGAGTCAGTTAACCTTAAGAGTAGGACACTTCACTTATGAAAGAGCATATTTGGGCTGTTGTAAAAGTGAACAAGTCATCACCAAAGAACATATTAAGCCCTGCAGTGTACTTATTACTGGGAATAGAAATACAAGCCCTCCCCAACCCCCAAAAAGACAGTTCTTGCCCTAAGGAGCTTAAATTCATAGGAAGAAAATAAAGGGGATGGCGAAGTTCTCATGAGAAGGCATAGTGACAAAGCACAGAGAATTACAAGAGTCAGAAGACTATAACATAAGGCACATAAAGCACTTTGAGAACTTTAAAGTACTCTAAAATGTCAATTGTTCTTTTTTGCTCATTTTGTCATTTGAACCTCACAACAATCAACCAAGGTTAAGTATTCTGAATGTTGTTAAACCAGTTTTGTCTCAGAGTAAGTCACAGATTTCCCCATGGCCATTCGGGTGGTGGGGAGGAAAGGTATCCTAGATGGGAGTCCCACATAGACCTCTCTTGATTCCAGATCCAGACAGAATCTTTTCACTATCATATATTGCTTCTTGCTATGCCAGCAACATATGGTATTTTTCACTTCATGTTAATACCCATGTCATTCTAAATTTGGTATCATGATATTTATTAAATGTTGGTTCTTACTGAAAGATATTTTTTGGATTCCTCTACTTTCATTTTATCTTTCTACTAACCTGTGCTTAATTCTTCACCTATCTATGCATCATATATTGGATTCCTAGGAATTCATGATTCTCAGCGCACTCACCTTTACTTCTTTGAATTTAATCTATCATCAGGTTCTAACACTACCAGAATGATTGGGGCCCTGAGAGTATTCAAGTAATTTTTCATTCTATCTAAGAAATGACTTAAAGTTAATTTATATTTTTTTTTCGCAATCATTAAGGAACATGTTTCTCAACATCAATCTTGATATAGGTTGTTAGGTATGGCATGAGTCCAATCTAGAATTCTACCTGTCATGCAGTTATTTGATGACAGGGGAAGAGATGGTTTAGACATGGAGGAAAAACATCTCTGACACAACTGTCAAGTTTGCTGATTGGGAAATTCTCTTATAAAACAGAGCTACACATAGGAGAGAAGCAATGCTGTCAGTGGCTATTTTATGTCTAATTTTAGTTTATTTCTTTTTCACCAGGAAGCAATGATTGCATAAGAGATCTAATATAATAAAGAGGCTTTGTCATGACTACTTGTCATACATTGTCATTTAGAGTCAAGAAAACAGGTTTCAATCCCACTTCCCTTGTCCTTACTGTGTGACCTTCAGTAAATAACTGCCCACTAGCCTTTTTTTCCCCTGATTCCAATATCCAATAAATATTTATTAAGCATATACTATGTGATAGGCACTGTGCTAAGTGCTGGGGATATAATTAATAAAAGAAAGACAGTCCTGTCCTCAAATAGCTTACAACCAAAGTGGGGTGGGGGAAGGAGATGATACACAAAAGGAATCAGGAAAGGGGGCAGGGAAGACCAAGGGTTACCTGGCCAAGTTAAACTTGGCAGAACAGAAGATGCAGAGTGGAGTGGACTTAAAAGCCCACTTTCTAACCTCTATAAAGGAAGACATTACTAGTTTTGTAGCCCATCCTGCAGCACTACAATTGGAGAAGAGAGGAGCCTGGGGATGGGAGTAGAGTATCAGATGCCTCCTGAGTTAGAACCATTATGATGATATTCAAAATGTTGAACTTAACCTTGGAGGAAGCACCTTTTTTTCTGTGGAATTAAAACCAGCCAGGCAGTAGAAGCAGAATGGAGGGGCCTTAATATGTCAAAAACTGAACCAATAATTTTTTTCCCCAAAATTCTTTTCTCTTCTGAACTTCCCTATTGCTTTCAATGAAACCATCATCCTTTTAACCATGTGAGTTAACAATCTTGGTGTCATCCCAGATTCCTCATTTTCACTCAGCCCATTTTCCTCCATTTATATTGAGGTTCTGACAAACTGCTTTATTGTTTTTGGTTTTGTCCACACTCCTCCATTAGACCTCTCTCTTCCTCTTATCTCTTTTTTTTCAGGTGGGCATAATTGGGGTTAAGTGACTTGCCCACGGTCACACAGCTAGTAAGTGTCAAGTGTTTGCTCTGAGGCTGGATTGGAGCTCAGGTCCTCCTGACTTCAGGGACCATGCTCTATCCAATGCACCACCTAGGTACCCCAAGTTTTCTATTTTTTAAAATAATCCAGTGAAATATGGTTTTGATAATTTGTGTTTTTCAGTATGATTTGGGATCTGGTATTACCAGTCTTTCCTTTCATTTTTTGTTTTTACATTTTCTGCATGTGCCCCTTGATACATTTCATATTCCATTCATTCAAATAAATTTTAATGTTCATTTAGCTCTATAAAGTATGCATTTGCTAATTTCACTTGCATATGCCTAAATCTCTGGATTAATTCAGTTAAAACCATCATATTCATTATATTTCTGTAGCCCAGTAATGAACATTAAATAGCTTTCCAAAAATTTAAGGATTTTAAAAATCAAAATCAGTAAGTACTTGAATTTAATACCTGCATGCCTTTTGGTAGGTTGATCCCCCCAAATATGTTGCATTTTGTTGTTAACTTTAAATGGAATTTATCTTCCTATCTCTTCCTCTGGGTTTCAATTATATACAGAAAAGCTGGTGCTTTTTGGAGAACTATAATTTTTGGGTTGTTTATCTATACCTCTTTTTAATTGATTAAAATACCAGTGACATAGGTAATAGGTAATATTTACATTTTCTTTCAAATAATAAGTGAGGAAGGAACTAAACACCCAAAATTACAAAATCGTGTATGACATTTCACCAATACCACTCCTAGAATTCTATGCCAAGGGAATCTAAGGCAGAGAAAAAAATAACCATATTTTAAAATAACAACAGCAAAAACATCTCTTGAAATGGAAACTATGAGGCTTTTCATCAATTGGGAAATGGATGAACGTATTAAGTTACATGAATATAATGGAATTCTATGGTGTCACACATACATGCACACACATATATCTTTATATATGAATACATAAACATATAAATATGTACATATATAATATTAAAATACTTATTTTTCTTTCTCATTACTAATGAATAGTCCTAAGTGATTCTGAATATCGTTATTGTAGTACTTTGAAGCATGCCCCAATATTTTCTCTTTAGCCTAAAATTTGGAAGCTTGACATTTACATTTGTCCACAAATTAAATTGGGAATTACTTTTTAGTGGTGATCTGCACTTACATTATGATATCTAGATGAATGTCAATAACTTCTGTTCCCTATGGCCATTTTGTGTTATCTTATCAAGAAAATTAATTTTTCTATAACTTCTTACTAAATATGATTTCTTTTTGACAATTTGTGCCCAGCATGTAAGTTATTTGAGATCTAATGAGGATTGGCTACTAAAAACTAAAGAAATCTCATATGGTATTCTAAAAATTATGTAGTGATTAACTTTCTGGTTATTTAGGTATCATGATGCATTTTATCTATGATTTGTTAAAAATCCAGGAAAGAGATGATGTCCTCCTAAAATGACATTTCTGGAAAACATAATCGTTTGTGTTTTATGGGCACTATCATGGTGCAAAGTATTATCCAGTCTTCTGAAAATATAGTGAATATTAATAATACTAATAATGCATGTGGATAAATAAGTGCATAGTATTCATATGCTAAATTATTTATGAATTGCAAAACATGTTTTAGAAATTATCTGATTTGATCCTCACAATAATCCTTGGGGGGGAGGTGCTATCATTATCCTCATTTTACAAACAAGGAAACTGAGGCAAATGTAGGCTAAATGACCAGACCAGAGTTACATAGTTAGGAAATGATGAAGCAAGGTTTCAATTTAGATCTTCCTCAGTTCAAGTCAAATATGGTAATCATTGAGCCATTTATTTATATATTTATTTATAAAGCCATATATTTATATATAAACTTTAAAGTTATTTACAAAAATATCTGTTTCCTCTAAAATAGATTCTGATGGTAACATTATTCCCCTTTTTATCAATGAAAAAATGAAAACTCAATGATTTTCAGTGACTTCCCAGTGTGTCACATAACTAATGACTATCAGAGGCGTGATTTTCATCCAGGACACAGTAGATACAGTGCTGGTCTTGAAATCAAAATACACACCTTCTGAAACCAATATAAAACAGTGCAAATGGAAGCTTTGGGGAAATCACTATTACTTAAGAATAAAATAAATTCAAAAAAAGTTTTATCTATTTAATGCAATGGTAGTTTGAAGTTAACACTGACAATCTGTTTTAGGAAACATAATTTGTGTAAATTCACAGCAGAAATAATGGCCACAGATTGATGGAGGATCAAAAGCATAAGCTTTTTGTTATAAAATTGTCAGTATCAATTTTGAATATGACCATTTTCAAGTGAAATAAAGTTAAAAATGAAACATTTGATCCTGAAAAAAATGGATGAGAGGTTAGTAAAAATGCCATGATTTAAATGCCAAAGCCACAAGACAATTTTCCTAAATAATACCACTTCTGTCTTTGAATAAAAGTGTTATTCTGTTACTGAAATTCTTGTTTTCACTGCAGACAAATTGATTGGAGATATGAAAGAGGCACAGTAAGCCTGGAATCATACTGTGTTGTTCAAAGGCTGTCAATGTCTATCTCAAATTTAATGTTTTCATTTGAGAAGTATGTTATAAAAACCATGGTAGTTAACAATTTATCTGATGAAACCTGCTGTAGAATTTCAGCACTTTTCCTTGTTTTAATTATTATGCTCTCCATGACTTTGTGAAGTAGGGACTCATGTCCCTTTTATAGATAAGTAAGTAGCAGAATAATCTTTGATTGCCTGATGTTATACTGAGAAGATTATATCTGAGTTCTTCATGCTTCCAATCCCCTGAATGTCATTACCCGAAGGGTATGTCCTCATTCCTCTTCTCATCTATCTATCTTCTCTTCCTCTTACCCCGTAAAGGTATGATGTACGTATTCTTAATTTAAGTGGAAATTGGGATTCTAGAACTACTTTAGGAATTTAATCATTTTTTTAAAAGGGGAAAAACATTAACAGTAAATAAATACAAGCCAAATTTTCAGAGGTATAGAAAATCTTCCATTATCTCCTTTATTATTCACTCAGGATCATGTTCAATCATCTCCTCAGTTTTCCCCAAAGTGTTGTTTTTGATGTAAATTTCAATCAATTCAATCCATCTTGTTCAACATAAACTTATTAATGTACTATGGGCCAGGCACTGGATAAGATGCTGAGGATATAGAGTTCCTGTTATCAAGGTGCTTTCATTCTAAAGAGAAGTATATACCAGTACCTAGATAAGCAAATAGAAGCTTAAATAAAATTATACAAGTATAAGAGTGACAGTAACAACATTGATCTAGGAGGACTTGGAAGAGCTCATTGAGTCAAAGCTGATGGGTATGATGGTGGATATTAACTTTTTGTAGCTAGCATAGTCTGACTTGTATAAGTGAACTCTTGTATAGGGGAAAGATCCCTTGCATTACAGACAGAAGACATGGGTTCAAGCACCAGCTCTGCCCTATAAGAGAAGTCAATTATTTTTTTTCTGTCTATAAAATAGGGCTACTACTGTTAATAATACCTTCCTCATGAGTTTAGTAAAAATGTGAGCTACTCTACAAATATCGTCGTCACAGAGATAATGTTGCTTTACATTTAACAGGCTAAAAGCGATATTTTTAATATCCAGCGTAAAAAAGAATAGAACGTGCTTTAACAAATGGTAATCATTAAAACTAAATTACATCTTTTCATAAGCTTATCAAGTAATATATTGAGCATGATTTCTAATTCTTATTTTGCTAAATATCTTTTATTATAGCAGGCAAATCATTTAACCAACCCAGAGCAGATTGTAGCCCGTCTTTAAAGTTATAAGGTGAAGGTGGCAGTAGATACAGCAATGCTGTTGGGTCCTAGGGCAACCTTTGCCAACCTTTGCCTGGAAGCACCACCCAGTTTCAGCACATCCTGCTCACCCCCCAACCCCACCTCAACCCCCAAGTGCCATGAGGAGAGAGGGAAGGGGGATAGGTCAAGGTAAAGAAGCTAGCTGGCCTCCAAACTTGGATAAACCCACTTTTTAAAGTTGTAGTTTTAACTATTAATGATGAGACGTCGATTCTCTGTGTAAAGTAATTTGGAAATGCATTTAACAAAACTGCAGTCACCTGCTTGGTGATGAGTTTGTTCCAAGTTTCAAGTTGGTAAACTTTTTTTATCAGTTATGTCAAGCAACTTTTCATAATTTGGTTACAGCTAAAACAATTTGACTATTGTTGGTTATTGTTTTAATGTGTAAGCTTGCCAAAAGCTTGTTTGGGTTATGCTTGCTGAGAATTAGCAAGTATATAGAAGTAATTTCTAAAAATTAGCTTTTTACAGCAAGACAAATTTAAATTTGAGATGTAAATCCAGGAAAAGTTTTTACTAAGCTGTGATTAATGAAACTTTCTGTTTGAGGTAAAAACCCGTGGGACCACAAATTATTTTATTTTGTGTTGTTTGATGGATCTTAATAATCCATTGAAAATCAATAATTCACCATCTGAGAGAAATGCTGTGGGTTACTCAGAGAGAATATGATATTGGTGGGAAGTCTACATTGGGAAAACCTGAGAGGACAATTTTAGCCTCATTCTAAGATGGGATCCTTCTGGCTCAGTTTCCTTATTATGCTCCTTTAAAAGGAATGCTACCCACCTGGCTATTCCTGAGTCTGGCTATGAGGTAGATTTAATAAGGCGTGTTTGGAAAGCTGTGAATTTTCTAAATTCAAGCACAGCTAAGGATGTTGTATCCTGAAATATTTGGGCTTATCCCTGCTTTATTCTTTTATAGCAAATTTCTATATTCAGAGCAAATAGACAGCAAAAGACATCAGTACAATGCAAGTATATGAGATCTTGCTGTTTTGACCTGAATGTTTAGTCATTCAGTACCCCCAAACCACCAAAATTAAGTCAGAAACATCTTCAGTTTGGTTTAGGGAGGAAAATTTCAGTGATACTTGAAGTGAAAGTCAGTCTTCTGG
Source organism: Phascolarctos cinereus (assembly GCF_003287225.1). Lineage (NCBI taxonomy): Eukaryota > Metazoa > Chordata > Mammalia > Diprotodontia > Phascolarctidae > Phascolarctos > Phascolarctos cinereus. The sequence goes on from NW_027555514.1 coordinate 251,826,386, forward strand.
AAAAGTCATCTGTGTAACTATTGAACCCAGGGGTGGAAAACTTCTACCTGCAAAAGTGTTACTTAAATTTTTTGAAAAAATAATAAGATCAGATAATTCTGCAGGTCAAATGTGAATGATTTTAATTGGGCTTACACTTTTACTTCTTCTTACATGTGGGCCCTGCAATCTTTTCTGTAAGATTTGTGTCTTCCAGACTGAAGGCTATTTACCTACAATTGGTAGCAAACAGTGGGTCAATGTTTCCCTATTGCCACCTGAATTCAACCTATGCTCAGTTCCAGTCAACCTCCTCTTTGGGACCCTTTCAAGGCATGGAGAGCTCAATGCCCCTTGCCAGCAGGAAGCAGTTCTGTCACTCCTTAACCCAAAAGGATTTGGTCCCATTTGTTTGAGGGAGGAATGATGGGGATGAGATCTGAACCCCTAAAAGGAAAAGACCATGTCTTTAGGATAAGGACCCCAAAAAAGAAAAAAAAACAACCCTGGACTTTCCCATATGGCTAAATCACCGGCATTTGCCTGAGACTATAATCTTGTCAACTGGCCTTTCATTACCTCCTACCTCCCTAAAGCCCCTGGCCATTTCACACCCTTAATCCTATGTAGGCTCCTTTCTCCCTTGGCCACATGACCTAGGTCTCTGGAGTCCTGTTACCTCACAATCACCCCAACTTACTGGCCACTCCCATCCAGATCCTCTTTAGACCCCTTTCCAGTCACCCAGACTACTTGGCCACTCCTAGATCCCTCTCACAGTCTTTATGTGTATAAGGTCCATCTGACCCTCCATTAAGGTTCTCAGATTCTTAAGATCTGGCCCACTTGCATTAAAGATACAAATGCTTAGATTCCTTAAGAGTCTGACCTATATGACATATTCTTTAAATTCACCCACCCCTGATCAATGTTCTAATTAATCTTGTCTTTGGCTGAAAAAAAATAAAATTGTAAGGTCAAGATATTTCTGGGGGAGGAGATAAAATGGCAGAGTTGAGAAAGCACTCAACTTAGTTCTCCCAACTTTAAAATAACAACTAAATCAAATTGTGGAGTGGCAGAACCAACAACAGGTCTAAGTGAGACATTCCAGACCAAGAAAATATAGGAGGTCAAAATAAAACAAACAAACAAAAAAAAACAGAAATCCATGTAAGGGGAGAAGAATCTGACCTGGAGCCTACATGGATGAAACAACAATGCTGTGACAGAAGCTGTAGCAGTTTCTGACCTTTTCAAGCCAGGGATGGTAAAAGGTCAGAAACAAATTATAGAGGACCTTTGTGCTAGCTCTGGATTCAGGACCAGGTGCTGTTTGGCAACTCAATTGCTTATACTCACTTCTGGTTTATAGCTCAAAGGCAGGCAGGAGTACTTTCAATCGAGAGGGATTGGGAGCCCTGAGGGACAATTTCACTTCTAGTTCCAAGGGATCATTAACCTACCCTGAAAAACTCTAGTGTTACTGGTCTCAAGGGATCAGTGACCCTTCCTGGATGATAACCAGACCACAGACAAGGAGGGCAGCGACTGTACGTCTCCTCAGATCACAGGAATGTGGAAGCACTGAAAATTTCTAAACCCCTACAACTAGCACTAAATCCAACAGCACAAAAAAGACTGATGTTAGAGATAGTGTCCCTCCTCAACCCATTCCGGGAACAGCGCTCATCTTTAACATAAAGTTCCCAGTCAAGAAATTATGTGGAAAAAGGAGCCAACAACAAAAGAAACTGATCATAAACAAACAAACAAACAAAACTAATATGATGAGAGGGAAAACCAAGATACAAACTCAGGAGACAGTACAGTCAAAATAAATACAAGCAGTGTCAAAAATGTGAACTGAGCATAAGCTCAACAAGAATTCATGGAAGAGATGAAATTATTTCATAAATAATAATGAAAAATTATTTAAAGAACTAAAATCAAAAGAAGAAATTTATGAAAAGACAATTAAAATCTTGGTAAAAGAGGCACAAAAATACTGAAGAAAATAACAACTTAAAAAACAGAGTTGGCCAAATGGAGGGGGAAAAGTGCAAAAATTCAAAGATGAATATAATTCCTTGAAAGGCAGAATTGACTAAATATAATGAGAGATACAAAATCTCATTGAAGAAAATAACTCATTAAAAATTAGAATTGGGGAGGTAAAGGTAATGATTCCGTGAGACATCAAGAAAAAATCAAAAAAAGTAAAAATAAATTTAAAAATAGGAGAAAATGTGAAATATCTCATTAGAAAAAGAATGGATCTCCAAATTACATCAAAGAGAGTTAATGTAAGAAATATTTGACTACCTGAGAGCCATGATCAAAAGAAGAGCCTAGACATCAATTTCAAGAAATTATCAAGGAAAAATGTACTGATATACTCAAATTAGAGGAAAAAAGTGTTAATTTAAAGCATCTACAGATCATCAACTGAAACAGATACCAAAGTGAAGGTTCCCATCAATATTATAACCAATTCCAGAGCTCACAGGTCAAAGAGAAAATATTGTGAACATCTGAAAAGAAACAATTCAAGAATGAGGAGGCCACAGTCAGGATCACACATGTAAAGTTGATGACTCCAGATTTATCAGCTTGTACTTTAAAGGAGCAAATGAATTGGAATGTGATTTTCCAGGAGGCAAAAGACCTGGGATTAAAACAAAAAATAACCTATCCAGCAAAAATTAGCATAATCCTTGAAGGGAAAAAAGCATAATTAATTAAATAGATGTCTTTCAAGTATTCCTGATGAAAAGACTAGAGCTGAATAGAAAATTTGGTTTTGACTCAAGAGAAGAATTAAAAGGTAAACATGAAATGGGAATCATACAGGCCACAATACGGCTAAACTTTTTACCTTTTTATATGAAAAGATGGTACATGTATCTTCTAAAAACTTTATCATTATTAAAGTACTTAAATGATTCTACAGTGAAAGAGGTGAGGAAATGAGTTTACTATGTTGGATGATATTAAAAAAAGGGAGAAATGAGAAAAAGTGATGTCCTGGTGAAGGAGGAAGGGAGAGGAAGAATGGGAAAATTACCTCACATGAAAGAGGCACACAAGGAAGAGCTTTTCCAGTGGAGGGGAAAAATAAAGGTGGAAAGCAGGCAACAATTGAATCTTACTCACATTTAAATTGGTTGAAAGAGGGAAAATCTATATATATACCTTTACCTGAAGAATAATCTTCAATTGAGGAATGGCTGAACAAGTTCTGGCATGTGACTGTGATGGAATCCTATTATGCTATAAGAAATAGAATACAGGATGCTTTTAGGAAAACCTGGGAAAACATATATATTCATACAAAGGGAAGAAGTAGGAGAACATTATACACAGTAACAGCAATATGGTAAGACTGATCAATTGGAAAGATCTACCTGTTGGGATCAAGAAAATAATCCAAGGAAGTTCCAAAGGACTCATAATGAAAAATGTTATTCAGCTACAGAGAACTGATGAAAACATAGGCAACATATTTTGTTTACTTATATCTATATAATCTATCTATACATAGCTCTGTATTTAAAGTATTTCTCTTTTATCTAATATATATCTCTATATTATCTATATTTATAGACAGAGACAGAAGCAGAGAGAGACAGAGGTAGAGACAGAGAAGCAGAGAGATAGTTTGAGTAGAAGCTGGTAGGAGAATTCAGCATCTGATAATTTGAGGCCAATGAGAGGGAATCTTTTTATTTTTATTTTTGTTTGTTTTTTATTGTTAAAGTCTCTCTCTTCCAACTAAAATTGAATCTCTCAAGGAATACCTCTTTTTCTGTTTTCCTTATTCACCATGTTAGTGAGAAATTCACTTAGTAGAGAATGGGATTAAAGAAACACATATTGAAGGACATGAAAAGTTTCTCCTAGGCAAAGGTAATCTAATATTCAGAGAAAGAATTGACCAAGGTAGAACCTTATGAATTTTGAATGATTGCAAACCCAAGAGGTACTGTCAGAGCTTTTAGCAAGGACCTGAAGAAATAGTGGTAGATAGTGATATATGCAATGGGAGTTCAGTGACACATCAAGGATCAACTAGACACGCTGAAGAAAGTCAATTTCAGGACTCTATAGTGACACTAACCATTGAAACCGACAACAGAGCCATATCTAAGTGGAACTTCATGAAGACTCAGAAAGGAACTTCCTAGAACCAGAAGATGAACATTATCCCTTTGCTACAGTTTTCCTACACATGTACCTTATTAACATTTTACTAAAAGATGAGCACATTCATCTTAGGGAACTGGTATGTTCAAGGAGAGAATATATTTTGGGGAAAATCATTTCTGTAACAGACAAATACCTTTGCTACTTCTACTCAGTAAATACACTTTCTAAAAGCTAATTATTTAAGAGTGATAATCAATGGGATATAAATCAGTGACAGTTCATGACAGAGAACACTAGAAAGCCCAGTCTCTCATGGTTACCTGCTAGAACCATGAGCAGTGGCAATATAGCTCTTCTCAGCTACTATTCAAATTCTTACTGTCATTGATGCTCAACTTCCTTTATTTCCTTCAACCAATCATAAAAATACTCTCTGTGTGCTGTCATTTTACTTTATTCAATGACACAAAGTCTTCACGATCCCTTCAAATTGAACAAGGACTTATAATAGGTTGTCTTTTAATGTGATTGATTCAGTTATGATGTTTGGGCCCTTTGTGATTAAATCAGGTGAGACTGGATCCCCACACTTAACCTATTACAAATATGTTCCATTTGCATGGGGGAAATGCCAGAGAAGTTTTAGACTGTGAACTGTCAAAGACAAAAAAGTGTTGTTTTCCTTCTGGCAATATAGATAGACATAATTTATTGGGTGATGAAACAGTTCTTTGATTTAATTCATATTTCTTTGCCTCTAAATTTGGAAAATGGAATATGAAGGAATTTTTCTTTAACTACTTTCTCATTTCAGGGAATTCTATCCATTTTGAATATGTTTCACTACATTAGCGCTGATATTAACCTTGACAGGCAGCCTTTGTTTGTAACGTTAACCAAATGAGTTGATATGACTGGCAGTTTGTGGGATGAATATGGAATTCAAAATTTGGTACTTTGTATAAGGTAATAGTGTGTACACACACACTTATACACGTATGTATGCATTGTGTACATATATGTGTATATATGTTTGTATATGCATATGTGTACACATATATACCTGTATTTATAGGTATATATGTATATCTGTTCTAGAAAGGTTTTTTTTTTTATCTCATGACTTGGCTTTTAACTCTAGGGTTTTTTTTTTTAATTCCTACTAGTGGGAGTAAAAGACTCTCACATTTAATGATTTAGTTCATTTTAAAATTAGGTGGAAAGTCAAATGTGATGAACCAGGTTAGGTCTCTTTATCTTTGCTTAAAATGAGGTATTTGACATCCTTATAAGATCCTTACATATCATTTAACTATTTGAGTTTAAACTTGTTTTGATGAAAAAAGAGGAATAATTTGGCCGGTTAGCTTTTCACATATTTGATCTAAATAATCAAATTAAATTTCTGGCAAAACCTTAACCTTTGTCACTGCTCTGATACCACATTATCACATTAGGTTTTCTGAGGGGAAGAGGAGAATATATACTCTTTTAAAACTGAACAATGGTTTAATAATAAAGACTTAATTTCTTTAATTTTATGTTTAATTTTAATGACAGCAAATGTCTCTGTTTACAAAACGACTACAAAATATCTACAATGTTGACTTGATATAATAATAATATTAATGACTAGCATTTAAAGAATGCTTTAAAAATTGCAAAGTGCTTTACTTATTTCATCTTAATTGATCCTCAAAACAACACTGTAATGTAGATGTTATTATTATCCTCACTCTAGCAATGGGAAAACTGAAGCTGAGAGTTTAATTGACTTGTACAGGGTTACACAACACAGTATTTCCTGAAATAATGTCATATCTTTTTTTATGGCAGTATTTACTTGGCAATGACTTATCACTGTAAGTCTAGTTCTCAAAGAATCAAAATTGTGAGTGTTTCAAAGGGCAGTAGAAACATGTATAATAAGTGTAATTGAGGAATTTCTTGATGTCTACCCACCCCCACTAGGGCTTTCCACTCGAAGTTATATCTATATCTATGTCTATGTCTATGCCTATACCCTATGTCTATGTCTATGTCTATATTTATGTTTATATCTATGCCTATATACATATACACATATATGTATATACACATATGTATGTATGTATGCATATATGAATGTATACACATACATATATGCACACAGAGATCTAATCTGCTATACATAAATATGCACATATGTGGGTTCATTCATATACGAACTCCTTTTGTATACATATATTCCTAGATACATGAACATGCTTATAGATGTATGGAAAAAGATGTCTTCCTCAATATAATGCAGCATCCTTCAAGTCAAAACCATTTTTCTTCTTATAGTTTTTTTTCTCCAGTGCTTGCACAAAGTAGGTACTCAATAAATATTTTTGATTGATTAATTTCAGTCTATTGTGAATGATAACATACAAAAGAACAACACAGAAGACATTGTCCAGGAAATATATTATTGAAAAAGGTAGCTGGACACATAAAAATGCTAAAGATAACAGATCAACAGTTTGAATTATCCACTGGACTCAAAGAAATGTTTTAACCAACACTTTTAGAGGTTTTAACTAACTCAATATACTTTCAGATCTATCCTCGTTGCCTATTGAATAAAATCCCAACTCATGCTAGCATGTAACACCAGTCATGGTCTGACACCTTGCATCCTTTCCACTTTTATTTTCTCATACTATCCTGCATGTGCATTATGCTTCAACCTACCCACTTTTCTTGGAACATGCTTTACATATTTACCCACTTTAGGGTTTTACCTTGCTCTTTCTTCTGAGAATAATCCCTCTTAAACACTGTCATCACTTTCTTCCAAGATACAGCATTAAATCAACTGTTTCTGCCATGTAGCCTTCTTTAATAGTAGTAAAAATGTATTATTCCTAAATGCTTTAAAAAGTAGAATAATATTGACATTGTCATCAAATAACCTAGATGTAAACAGAAAAAATAATTTAGTCAAATCTATTTTTTACAAGATGAAAATTAGTCCTAGAAAGATTAGGTGATTTATCTAAGGTTACATAATTAATTGGTAGTAAATTTGGTGGTGGAATCCCAGTTTCCTTGTCCCCCATCCAATGTAAATTACTGTCATTTATGTGTACAGAAAAAGGGCAAACTATATACATATTATATGAATAGGATAATGCTACCAATTTGCTCAACCATTTGGTTTTTGCCATGATTTTACATCTACTTTTATTTTCTCTTCACTGAATTAACCAAATCAAGCAGTTTTTTGTATATAATAGTACTGAATATTGTCTATATTATATCAAAACAATTAGTTGATAAGAGGGCAATGTGATGAATTAGAAAAAAATATTAGATATAGAGTCTGAAGATGTGTTCAAATATTGGTTTTCCCAGATAGTACATGTGTGAGTTCAGGCAACTCAAACTCTCTCAGTTTCAGTTGTTTTATATATAAAATGAGAAAGCTGGACTTAACGACCTTGACTTTAGTACTTACCATGGGGTAATATGTCCTGATGGAAAGCTCTGTCCCTCTAAGAGTTATGCCCAGATACACTCTGAACCCAGTCTGGCTTCAACCAACCTCTTCAGCCTTATTAAACATTAATCCCCATTTGCAGCCTCTGTTATCTAGTCGAAATGGCCTTCTTACTGTTCCTTACACAAAATATTCTACCTCCCAATTTCATTCTTTTGCATAGGCTGCCCATAATATCTGAGATAGATATAGATATAGATATAGATATAGATATAGATATAGATATAGATGTAGATATAGATATAGATATAGATATAGATATAGATATAGATATAGATATAGATATAGATATAGATATAGATATAGATATAGATATAGATATAGATATAGATGATATAGATATAGATATACGGAATACATATTATACATATGTATATAGATAGATAGATAGATAGATAGATAGATAGATAGATAGATAGATATGCCTCATCTCTGCCACATATGAATGCAAGTTCCTTTCTCATGTCATCTCAAGCATCAATTTCTTTATGGAATCATCGTTGATCACACCCAGTTGCTATTACTTTTGCTCCCCAAATATCACCTTGTTTTTATTTGCTGTAAATATATATGTGTGTATATGTATGTATGCATGTATGTGTGTATGTATATGTGCATACAGTTACTGTCTCCCTCAATGATATGCAAGCTCCTTGAGGGAAGGAAGTGTTTTATTTTTCTCTTTATATTCCCACTACCTTATATTGTTTGATAGAAGCTCATTAATTGTTTGAATGAATTAAAAAAAAGCAGGTAGTAATTTTAATCCATTTTATTATGTATTTATTTGCTAGAATTTCTAAGTCGACTGTAAAGTACACAGAAAGGTACAACCCTAAACAAATGGAAAATAGGTCCAATGCTCTTACAACCAAAAAGTTCTAATTGACTTACTTTAATAGGCCAACGATTATGTTATCTCATTGGGCAAATATCTGATCACTCTATTTGCTGTGAGGATTTCAGATGTTTTTGAAATAAAAATATCTAATTCCGAAGCCATTTGGAGCTTTTCATACATAATGGTGTGAAATATGAGATGTATTTGGAAGAAGATTATAGCAATTACATTCTTAGTTTTATGTGGGAAATTAATACTGATTTTCCTGGTCTTAACATGGTGAAGTGTTTTAGCCTTCAGTCTTTTCCAGGAGATGTTTCATAGTGTCATAAATTTAGAGCTAGAAAGGATCACAGAGGTAATCTGGTTCAACTTTCTCATTTTACAGAGGAGGAAACTGAGGCCTGTAGAAATTAAGTGATCTACCAAAAATTATGCTGATAGTAAGTATGAAAACCAAGCTTATAGTTTTAAGCAATGTTAGTTCTATACAAACTTATGGAAAGTTAGAGGGAAGTTATTTTTAAAATGTGTGAGTTGTCGGATGTGGTAATATATGCCTGTAACCCCAGCTGTTCAGGGAGGCTGAGGCTTGGCAGACTTGTGTGAGTTTAGGATTTCTGAACTGCAGGAAACTATGATGATCAGATGTCCACATTAAGTTCAGCAAAATGTGTTGTGTCCCTGGGAGTCAGGGGCCCTCCAGATTGCCTAAGGAGGAGTGAAGCAGCTCAGATTAGAAACAGAGTAGTAAAAACCCTTGCCATAGAAGAATGGAATCAGGTTTGTAAGTAGCTTCTACACTTCCAGTCTGGGAGAGAGACAGAGAGACAGAGACACAGAGACACAGAGACACAGAGAGAGAAAGAGAGAGAGAGACAGAGATAGAGAGAAAGACACAGAGAAAGAGACAGAGACAGAAACAGAAACAGGGACAGAAACAGAGAGAGAGACAGAGACATTGAGACAGAGAAAGAGATACAGACATGGAGACATAACATCAAAGACAGAAAGACAGAGATAAATAGTATGAATAAAAAAATAGCTAGATATATAATCAATAAATATGTTTAATTGTAAATATAAGTCACGAACATAAATCTTACACAAAAAAAATGCAGTGTTCACCTACGAGAAGATCATGTTACAAGAACATCCCTGGCTTCTAGCCATCATAAGGACATCCTTCTATTTTGAGGGAGGATCGCAACATCAACTTTCTTCTGCAAACTCCAGAGTGTTCAGAGCTCTTGACAGGATTCCCTGCAGAGAACAACAAAGGGAAATGATTTGCCAATCAGAGAGAAGAAAAGGTAAACAGTATCTAAGAAAGAAAACTTCCCTATTAATAACCTGGCATGAAAGTACATCCAAATGAACTAGTAGCAGATACAGACATAGAACCAGCCAGCCAAGTAATTAGTCAAATAACTTGCCAAGGAAGTAACAAGGGGAACAGTCACAGATGCAGGTACTTCTGCTGGAAGGAAAATGTCCCAGGCATTGAAATCTAGGTCTTTTTATGCCAAACATACAATTTGATGCTGGAGTATTGATGAAAATAAAGCAGAAGAATCATATAGACCAGATTCATAAACCCACTAGGAATAAAAATGATGACTGAGTTGTTCGTTAAATTATATGAAAGTTGTCTGATACCTTTCTGAGTTTTTTTTAACTTATGCACATAAATGAAAAATGAATGTGTTTATTGGGGACATTAGTGCTACTAATAACTATAATATTTTATTATCTTTCTTTGGAATATGACATAGAAAATGACAGTTTCACAGGTGACATTTTGTTATTTATATCCACTTAGATGGATATAATTTCCTTTTTGCCTGAAAGGATGATGGTTTGCAAAAATATGTTTTCAGAGTTGAGTGGAGAAACCCCAATGCCTTGCAAAATGACAGCTTGCAGAGTGAAGGAATAACCTGACCACAGTTTAAGATCAAGTTATGTGGAAAATTCCAAACATAGAAATTCAGTAAAACTGAGTAGGAATTAACCTTCAGAAAAATAGAAGTAGCAGTTGCCCTTTCTGTGCACTCAGATGCAGAAATTTGATATCAGTCTTTAACATACCTGACAGAGCTTCCTCATCAAAGTCTCCATAATAAATTGGTCTAGTTTTTAAAGCAGTACTTTCATTTAAATTTTATTTTTAACATTAAATTTGCATTTATTTTATTCATTTTTAACTGCCCATACCCCACACCCCAAACTGAAATTTTTGTGACTGATCCTCAACGTCTTGTTTCTGTGCCTTATGGAGGGGCGTCTTAAGATAATAGCTTTAGTGCTAGATGGAAGCTGTGGGGCAATGGCACATGACCCCTTTATTTTACAGATAAGGAGACTGAGGCAAAGAGAAATTTAGTGACTTGTCTATGGTCAGAGCTGGCCTAGACAAAGAATCCTGGGGAAATATATACTTAGTTAAATAAAATGTTCAACTTACACAATCAATAATTGTCTAAGATATGATTTGAATTTGGGTATTCCTTACTCTAAGTCTAAAACTCTGTTGGACCACAATTAGGTTCAAGTCCTAACCCTAGAAAGCCAACATTTATTTATTTGTTTGTTTATTTATTCACTTATTCATTTATTCATTAATTATTTGTTTATTTATTCATTTACTTACTCATCTATTCATTCATTCGTTTGTTTGTTTGCTTGTTTATTTGTCTATTCATTCATCCATTTATTTCTTTATTGCTTTGTTTATTTATTTGTTTGTTTATTTTAGTACTGGACAATCCACTTAACTAAGGACTTGTCTCTTCAGTACTCCTCATCCATAGAAATGGAAAAAGAGTAGAACATACCTCAGGCAGTAATTTGGGAGGCCTCAAATGAGAAAATAAATGTAAAATGCTTTCTAAAATTTAAACACTATACCAGTTATTATTATCATTATGCCTTTAGAGAGGCTGGAATACTCTCCTTTCTCAGCTGAGTTTCTTGGAATTCCTAGCTCAAGTTATATCCTACATGAGGCTTTTCATGATTCACTACAAGTGTTACTGATCCCACCCCCAAAATAATTTTGTACTTATTTTGCATATATGTGGTACTTGCCTCTCTACGTACATGTTGTGACTCCTACACCTCCTATAGAACATAAATTCCTTGAGAACAGAAAGTGTTTTGCTTCACTCTGCATCTGTCACCGTTGTATGGTCCATAAACCACTTAATAAATGTTTGTTGAAATGAATTTCTCCTTTCACTTACTTTCCTGAATGCCATCTCTAAATTGAGATAGAAGGGCTTGTTTTTTTTTTCTTTCTTTTGTGGGAGGCAGCAGTTCTTGCTTGATACTTCTTTGGATTTAGTGAAGGAAACCAGAGGTGGAACGGAAAAACAAAACAAAACCAAACCAAACCACGTTCAGAGGGACAAACACAGATAAAATTTCAACTCCAGAGCTTTCCTCATGTTGGATCAGTGGAGGAGGGGTGAGGAAATAAGCTCTCCTTTTGGATTTGAAGGGGAGGAGAAATTACCCTCTCACCGTCCTGCCCCAACTTTCTTCAAAACCCGTAAAGCAAACCCAGCAGTCCTAGTCTGAGCAAACCTTCTCTAACTCTACATTTGCTTTTTCTGGATATCATAACAGGTTACTCCAGTGTCAACACATGAAACATGTCAAAGGATGACAGAGTGATATAAATGTTACTTTTTCCAGGCAGAGTTATGATATAAAATTGACTTTTAGGTAGGAGGGTTGCTTTTAACCAGGGACAAGAAAAGCTGCCAAGTATATGTCACAAAACGTTCAAGCCAAATTAAAAAAAAAATAAAAAGAGAAAGAAACAAGTTAGCCAGTTCATCCAGTGATTGATATGCTTTGAAAGATTGTTCATTTAGGAGAAATCCCCATTCCCAGGGCTACATAATAAGATGGAAAGAAAACGGATATAAAGTCACATAAGTCATTGGCAAATGATTTGTGGAGACTGTAATAATTCTACCAAAAAATTATCAGTGAGTGAAATCAGTACTTAGGGATACTGAGCAACTGTAGCCAAGTGTGCTGTGGGCTGGTGCACCATTGATTTCCTCCACCCTGAGCCTGCCAACAGTTTGGTCCTGACCTTGAAACACCTGGCTGGAAGCCTCTTCAGGCAAGACAGCCTGTCCAATTGAGCTATGTCAGAATTCTTTTGTTACTTGCAAAAGCTGAAAGAATAGAATAAAATATAGAATAAAATCTTAACAAGTAATTTTTCTCCCTCTGATCTGAATACTTCTACTCAGACCTTCTGAAATGAAAGCCTTCCACTTGTGTCTACGACCATTGTACTAATTGGCATGGGCCATAAAATAACTAAGTAGCTCCTAACAATTTCTACTCTATTTATGTAAAACAAAAATTGTTTTAGATTGGAACAAGTAATGAAAGAAAGGAAAGGAAACTGAGTGCAGACCTTGACAAACATATCACTGTCTCATATGTTACTCTTCTAAATGATTTGTCTAGCTCTGTGTTACTTCAGCATTTCATTATTTTAAGAGCACTGTGTTTCCTTTTATGCAGATATTCCCGCTGCCAGTGCAGAACAAGGGCCCTCCAGGCTATAGTGAGGGTTCAATGTTCATTGGGAGCCAAGAATCTCAAACTCTTAGAGGCAGCATTCTGAGGAGGAGCCTCTCTGGAACATACTGAGCCTGGCCCTTAAGAAACAGACCTTGATAGTAAGATAATTCTCAAAGGCAGTAGAATAGAAGAAGCCCAGCACACAGAAGGACATAAAGCCTTACATAGACTCTTCTCTGACACTAACTCTATGCCCGTAGGCATGCTGCTTGACCTTTCTGAGACCAAATTGTGTCATTTGTAAAAGTGGAAGAGCAGGTAAAAAAAAAATCCTATTTATACTTCCTTTGGAGGGCTAATGAGATGATCCAGGGAGATCACATATGTAAGTATAGTGAAGTTCCACATAAATGACAGCTACTGTCATATTGGGTATTCATTACTTATTTCAAGGATTAATGATAGCCCTAGCATGGCTATTTCTTCCACTGATACAGATTATAATCTTTGTATAGTTTAATAAATGGTTTCAAAGTGTTATTGCGGCTGAAGGAGTGACACATATATGCACACACATAATCTATGCATTTACATACATGTGTGCATGTATATGTGTTTGCACATGCATTATACATGTATGTAGCCTCCAAAGTCTTAGGGAAGCTTTAAGTTTTAATAACTTTAGTAGCTTAAAACTGCACTAAGATTTTGGAACATCCTATATACATACATACACATACATTCACAAACACATTTATATTATTTATTCTATTTATTTTTATTTTATCAGATATTATATAACATATATTTATGTCACATATATTACATATAATATTTATGATATATTACAAATGAATATGTGCATAATATTTCTAATAGGCTAAATAGTCTATCTTTATATGTATTTTATGTAAATATTACATGCTTTATGAATAGCTATATATATATGTTTGTTTACCCACAGACACATGCAGTTAGAGAATACACAAGTCCAGTGGTTCCTTTTTTATGCTTTCCTGCCTTTCCCCCAAGGCAACAGAATTTGCCAGACACAGATGTTCATGGGCAGATATTTTAGAGTGGAGGAGAGAAAGAAAATGAATGAATGAATGATTTATTTTTCATTGATTCATCTATTTATTAAGCTCATATTGTATGCAAATCACTGTTGTAAACACTGGAAATAGAAAAGTGAGGTAGTCCCTGACTCCAAGGAACTCGAATTCTGATGGAGAAGACAACACATAGGGAAAGTCTCAGCTACAAAGCCATTGGAAAGGTCCCATGGTCCTTAGCGTGTAGCGGCAAAATAACATTAGTTCTTCTATAATGTCGTTTCCATTGATATCTTTGTTGGTGAGAACTTGCTTTCCTGGTTTCTCTGTAGCTGCAGCTATTGCCTCTGCAGGAACAGGTGCAAGGCTGCATCTCCAGGATGATGGCTGAGGGTATTGAGTTGAACCCATTGATATTCCTTGTGTTCACTGTCTGGAATGTCTCAATCAGGTTATGAGTGGAAATGGTAGTCGAGATGGACTTGCTTGGAACCTATTGCACCTTGTCTCTCCTTCAGGGTGCCTTGTTCCTTCAGCTAGGCTGCTTTGCCTGCCCTCTGTGTGACAGCTGTTTAACAGTTGGTGAGGCTGAATTGCTCTTTCCCCTTGAAAGTTGCCTTCCTGGATAATGTCTGTGAGTGACTTATGATAGCCAGACTGGTGATCGATCTATGAGCTGGTGCCATCCTGAGAAAATCTGTGCCTTCCTGACTGTTGATGATAATTGAACAGCAGCTACTGCTGGTGTTAATGAGGAAGGTGCCCTATCTCCAGACCTGTTTCTTCTTTCATTGGTGTCTGTAAGGAATGGAAGCAGTTCGGGTGTTTTATTTTTTGGTACGTGAATGAATTAGTAGGCACTGCTATTCCCAGGTTCTTGGGCTCAAGGTCTTTTATTGACCCCATTAGAATCTGAGGGGAAATGGTGATGAAAGTAGTTATAGCCAAGGTGGTAGGGGTGGTGGTTTGATTTGCTATGCATCTCACTCTCCCTGTCTCTCCATGAAGGGGCCTTTTTTCACTTTTGCTAGATTGACTTCCCTGACCTGTGTGTGGCAATTCATTGGAAATTATGTGATATGGCTGGTTCTCCAATAAGGTTGTACTCTACATGTGAGTGGTGGACTCACAGTTGGTCTGGGAAATAGAATCACCTTCTTCACAGCCCTGAAAAAAGAAACTTTTATAGGAAATGAAATTGACTTTTCTTACTTTGGTGCCTGTGAGAAAGCTGGTTACATATTTCAATATATTTTTTTCTGTTTCAGTTTTATAATGGCTAGTTAATTTAGTGTTTTTGCCTTGGCTATCTATAAGGAAAATACATTAGTATACACACACACACACACACACACACACACACATATATCTCTAAATAAACATTTTTAGAGTAACTGAACAATCAATTAACATGTATTAAATGCATTATGTGCCTGGCATTTTACTAAGGGATACAAAAAGAAGCAAAAATGAGTCTCTGCCCTTAAGGAGCTCACATTCTAGTGGAAGGGATTAAAAAAACAAAACAACTCTGAGAACTCAGTGGTTCTCAAACTTTTTGGTCTCAGGACCCATTTCCATTCATAAAATTATTGAGAATCTGCCTCCTAATAATTGAAAATAATTTTGATCTGATAAGGGTTTCTGAAAGTATCTCAGGGACCATTAGATTTCCCCAGATCATACTTTGAGAAGATTTCTGCATGTTATGCCTTGTTTGAACAATCTGTCAGAAAGTTTTCCTTATATTGAGACAACTCTTTAAGTAATTAAAATTGCTTAAAAGATATATTATGCTGCCAGTGAAATGTAAGAAAGAATGTTACTATATACATAAAATCACATAGATTAAATGCATATACATTCACACATATGCACACATACATGCACTACACACTGTACTATATGTTATCACAAGTCCTTCATTTTCTTTTTTTTAATATAAATTTATTCATTTTTAGTTTTCAACATTCCCTTCCACAAGTTTTTGAGTTCCAAATTTTCACCCCATCTCCCTCCTCCCCCCACCCCAAGATGTCATGCATTCTGAATATCCCTTCCCCTACTCTGTCCTCTCTTCTCTCTCTCTCCCCTTCTCTTATCCCCTTCCCCTTCTATTTTCCTGTAGGGCAGGATAGACTTCTGTACCCCATTTCCTATATTTATTTGCCAGTAGCATGTGAAAACATTTTTTTTAAACACATGTTTTTAAAACTTTAGGTTTCAAATTTTCTCTCTTCCTCCCTCCCCACCCACCCTCATTGAAAAGGCAAGCAACTCAATATAAGTTGTACATGTGCAGTTATGCAAAACACGTCCATAGTAGACATGTTGTGAAAAACTAACTCTATTTCCCTTAATCCTATCCTGCCCTCCCATTTATTCTATTCTTTCTTTTGACCCTGTCTCTCCTCAGAAGTATTTACTTCTGATTAACCCCTTTCCCAATCTGCCCTCCTCTCTATCATCCCCCTGCTCTCTTGTCCCCTTTCTCCCCCTATTTTCCTGTAGGGTAAGACAGATTTCCATACCCAATTGAATGTGTATGTTATTCCCTCCTTAAGCCAAATCCTATGAGAATAAGATTCACTCATTCCCTCTCACCTTCCCCTGTTTCCCCTCCACTGTAAGAGACTTTTCTTTCTTTTTTTTTGTGAGATAATTTACCCCATTCTACCTCTCCCTTTCTTCTTCTCTGAGTATAATCCTCTCTCATCCCTTAATTTTATTCTCCAGATATGACCCCTTAATCTTCAACTCACCCTGTGCCCTCTATCTATCTATATATACATACATACAATTTTTTTCCTCCAACTACCCTGATACTGACAAAGGTCTCATGAGTTATAAATATCATCTTTCCATGCAGGAATGTAAACAGTTCAATCTTAATAAGTCTCTTATGATTTCTCTTTCCTGTTTACCTCTTCATGTTCCACTTGAGTCCTGTATTTGAAAGTCAAATTTTCTATTCAGCTCTGGTCTTTTCATCAAGAATGCTTGAAAGTCCTCTATTTCACTGAATGACCATTTTTTCCCCTGAAGGATTATACTCAGTTTTGCTGGGTAGGTGATTCTTGGTTGTAATCCTATCTCCTTTGCCCTCCGGAATATTATATTCCATGCCCTGGGTCCTTTAATGTAGAAGCTGCTAAATCTTGTGTTATCCTGATTGTGTTCCACAGTACTTGAACTGTTTCCTTCTGGCAGCTTGTATCTCCTTGACCTGGGAACTCTGGAATTTGGCTACAATATTCCTAGGAGTTTTCCTTTGGGGATCTCTTTCAGGAGGAGATCTGTGGATTCTTTCAATTTCTATTTTGCCCTCTGGTTCTACTATATCAGGGCAGTTTTCCTTGATAATTTCTTGAAAGATGATGTCTAGGCTCTTTTTTGATCATGGCTTTCAGATAGTCCAATAATTTTTAAATTCTCTCTCCTGGATCTATTTTCCAGGTCAGTTGTTTTTCCAATGAGATATTTCACATTGTTTTCTAATTTTTCATTCTTTTGGATTTGTTCTACTGTGTCATGATTTCTCATAAAGTCACTATCTTCCAATTGCTCTATTCTAATTTTTAAGGAAGTATTTTCTTCAGTAAGCTTTTGGACTTCCTTTTCCATCTGGCCAATTTTGCTTTTTAGGGCATTTTTCTCCTCATTGGCTTTTTGGACCTCTTTTGCCATTTGCGTTAGGCTTTTTTTTTAAGGTATTATTTTCTTCAGTATTTCTTTGGGTCTCCTTTAGCATCACTCTCAGTTTTTCCTCTACTTCTTAACTTGCTTCTCAAAATGTTTTTGAGCTCTTCCATGGCCTGGGACCAATTCATATTTTTCTTGGAGGCTTTGGATGTAGGGGCTTTGACTTTGTTGTCTTCTTCTGGTTGTATATTTTGGTCTTCTTTTTCACCAAAGTAAGATAATATAGTCTGACTCTTTTTGTGCTGCTTGCTCATGATCCCGGCCAATTACTTGAGTTTTAAACTCTTTGTTAAGGTAGATCTGCTTCCAATGTGGAGAATGTACTGTCCCAAGCTTTGGGGGTTTGTACAGCTGTTTTCAGAGATACTTGTAGGGACCTGTAAATTTTCAGTTCTTCCAAGGTGGTATGATAAGGAGCAAGGTGTTTACTCCTTTCCTGGCCTGTGACTACAAGTACTCCTTTCTGTCCTGTAACTGTGATGAGGGGCTCCTCTCCATAACCACTAAAAGCTCCACCAAGCCAGTGCTCCTCCTCACCCCAGCACCGCTGCCCAGAACTGTGGCCCAGATCCAAACACGGGCAAAGCAAGAGATTCCTGCCTCAGCACTGGCAAAGAGATCCCTGCAATCCCTCTCTGATCAGCCACTGGATTCCCCCTCAGTCTGTGGGCCAGAAGCTCAGGAAGCAGCTGCCCCCCCGCCCAGGGCCATGCTCTTGGGGAATGGAGCTGAAACCCCGCCTTCCTTTCTCAGGCACCGACAGAAAAAAGTTTTCCCACTGACCTTCTAATTTGTCTTTGGCATTGGTGGATTGAGGAGTCTGGAAACCTTTACAGCTGCCCAAGATTCAGTCCTCTGAGGCCTACTCCAGGTTTGCTGCAGCCTGTGCACCCATGCCGCGCTACGCTCCCAGCCCGGCATGATACACCTTTCTGATCAATCGTCCAGGTTGTCTTGGGCTGGAAATTTGTTTCGCTCTGTCTTTTTGTGGGTTCTGCTGCTTCAGAATTTGTTTAGAGCCATTTTTTTATGAGTATTTGGAGGGGTTTGGGGGAGAGCTCAAGCAAGTCACTGCTTTCACTCCACCATCTTGGCTCTGCCCCCAAGTCCTTCATTTTCAGAGGATCAATGACATTACAGGGTAATGTCTTGAGTCATGCCTGAATTGGATTTAAGTGAGGTAGAGTTGTACAAAGTCGGCAGCCTCACTCTCTCTTCCAGAGTCATCTGAGTCCAGTAAATGTAAGAACAACTGGTGATGGCCCAGGATGTAGTGGATGACCTTGGTGTCATCAATGTCTGAGCAATCTGTAAGCGCTGCACAGCACCTGCTTCAGCTGCCTTCATGACTATTGGAACAAATTGTTCTCATCCACCTATTCCACCATGGGAAGTCTTCACATGCTTGGGTTAGATACCTGCTTAACTCACTGGTTTGAGGCCTGTTGGTTACCTTCAACCTGGTTTGGCCCATCTGGTTAGCCATTTAACCCAATGGTTTGCCAGGGTGTGGCTGCTGCACGTGCTACAGTTTCTTGGAGCCACAGGTAAGAGTTGAGTGTCAGGTAGACCCCAAAGATCAATAAGCAGCCCTGAAAATGCTCAGCAAGCCTTCATAGTCCTCCTTGAACACCATATGAGCCTCCACAGGCTAAATAAATGGCACCTGCATAATAAATGTCTACTTTCCCTTTATTGTTCTTCCCTTTCCTAACCCCATAACCTTTAACCCTTTCAAGTCCAGTGAAATCAACTATGTTTTATTAAGCACTTTTACATGCCAGAAACAACCATAAATAATTTCCTAAACCTTTTTTTTGTGCTTATTAGCCATCACTTGCTCTGCTTTTCCCAGTCTTCTCTTCACTTCCCTGTCCTTCACTATCTTGTCCTCCCTAGTTTGCCTTATAATATTTCTATCAAGACCCCAGCTCAGCCTATATACTTGATTCCATTTGACTTTGACTTAGGAAGGAAATTTTAGATGCTTTTTTTTTTCAAATGACATATATCTAAATTCTTTGAAGCTGGTATTTGATATGTGTTTTGATAAAAAAAAATAGGACAGAAGCAAACTATCAGGCATTATTTAGGAAGGTAAGTCAGATAATTATATACTTCTTAGAAGAAGGCAAAAAACAAAGCTTAGTCAGATAGAAGTAATCAATTATGGATTTCTAAGGAAAATGTGCATGATTTTTTGGCATATAAAAATGTGCAAACTAAAAATAAACACAAGATTTGGACCTTGGGGGTTAAAATAAGAAGGCTGCTCATGTCTCAGAAGAATGATTTCCCTGGAGAACAAATTCAGGATTGGCTGATTTTAATGAGGATTACCTCCCAAGGATTAAGCTTCAAAACTTGGCTATATACCATAAACAAGGTGCTTTCGATTCCCTATGAAAGAAAACTAGGTTTTTCTTGCAGCATGGGTACTCCATATATTCCATCTACATTGCAACTGAAAACTGTGGATCTTCTTTTCTCACTAGTTACTAAGAATACAAAAGCAAGTTCTGTTGTGCTTTGTAAGTCATCCACAGTTTATATGGGAATCTTCCTTTTCTATTCAAAAAAACCCTATATGCAAAAATGATTTCCTTCATTCCAGAATCTTGCTTCAAGTTGGATATTTAGACTTCCAAACTGGACTGGCATTTATAAGTTTTGAGCTTATTGATTTTTATGAAACATAAGCTCTTTTTTAACCTTCTATATATTACTTCTAAGTATAGAGCATGATCCCATTTTTCCCCTTATGAGCCCCAGTTAAAATGCAGTAACCAACTCTAGTCAATTCTCCTCTTACTTTCATTAACTCAACTAACCTGCTAATGAAAATGGGCTGTTTTTTATTTTAATTAAAGCCACAGTCTAAATTTTATATGTCACGATGAATATCTTTAGACTTGTCATGTTTCTCTGATCACAGAATCATAAAATTTCAATGACTAAGACTTCAAATCATAAATATAAAGGACAATGTAGTGGGGGGGGATAACAAACTAAGTTCACGGAAGAAAAGAAGAAAATGAGAATGTTTAAGTTAGGAAATGTTGGGAGTAAGAGATGATCATCAAATATTTAAAGAGTTGTTACTCAGTCACAACTAATTAACTTCCTATTCTGTGCCAGGCACCACACTAAGGCCTGAAGACAAAAAGGATGAAAGGGAATCAGCCCACTATGGCTATTGTCTAGACAAAATGTACTGAGAACTGAGTGAAGGTGGTGGCTATATGACTATAAAGGAGAGATGGATGTGAGAGAGGTGATTAAGATAAAAAAACATTTGACAATCTATTTGATATGGCAGGTAAGAATAAGGAGCTAGGAATGACAGTGAAGTTCATGAAATTGGATTTGACCTCAAGGGGCAGAACAGGAATCAATGGGTGAAAGTTGAAAGGAGAGTAATTCAAATAAGGAACTTTTTTTGACCACTATAGCTGTAAAAAAGGGAAATTCTTCAATTGGGCATGTGTGGACAATTAATACAGATGTCAAAGAAGTGACATACATAAACAACTAAATAAAATTGGAATCACTCAACAATATTTAACTAATTAATTAATATTTGTAAATTAAGTTTCAGCTTTTTTTCAATTTACAAACATTGCTCTCTCCTTCTTAGCTCCCTTCCCAAGGTAGGGAAAAATGGAAAAGGAAGGGAAAATTGTAACAAATATACAGTCAACAAAACAAATCCCCACATTACTTATATGCAAACTCAGCCAATCACCTCTCTATAAGTTAAATGTTTCATCATAAATTGTCTGGAATTATATTTGGCCATGTGTTGATCAGAGTTATTCAGTATCTCTAGTCTTTTGTTTTTAAAACATTGCTTTTTATAACATAAAATGTATTCCTGTTTCTGTTCACTTTATTCCTTTATACTTACAGATAGAAATACAGGCATAGAGATCTCTGGGTATATTAAATATATGAGGAGATATGTACTTAGAGATAAAGATGAGAAGTAACTAATATTATGAGTGGATATATATGTAGATATAGATATAAATACAGATATAGATATAAATATAGATATAGATATAGATATAGATATAGATATAGATGATATAGATATAGATATAGATATAGATATAGATATAGATATAGATATAGATATAGATATAGATATAGATATAGATATAGATATAGATATAGATATAGATATAGATATAGATATAGATATAGATATAGATATAGATAGGTATGGATATAGACAATTGTGCATGCAGATATTGGCATAGAAACAGTTACAGATGTGGACACACAGATATAGTTGTTACTATTGTTGTTGCTTTTCTTGTTGTTTTTGTCTTTTGCTTTCAAAGAGGACTAGTGACATCATGGTGTAATGTCTTGGCTCATGTGTGACTTGATTTAAGTAAGGCAGAATTGTATAAAGTCATCAGCCTCTCTCTTTCAGAGTCATCAAAGCCCAGTGGCAGGAGAAAAGTCAAGATGAAGGGAGATGGCCCAACATACAGTGGTTGTTGACCTTGGTGTCTTTACAGTCTGACCAAGCCCTAAGCATTCCAAAGCGCTTGCTTCAGCTACCTTCATGGCCATTAGAACAAATTGTTTTTGTCTGCTCATTCCACAGTTGCAGTTATAGATATGATATGTAGATATATATCTAGATACAGATGTAGGTATAAGAAAGCATACAGTTATATACTAAGTTCATGCAAAAGACACATTTGCTGTGGAGAACTTATTTAAGAACACAGGCAAAAAAAATCACTGGACAAGGAGACATGGTACGGTTGCAAAACATACTGGGACTCACATTAATGAGATTGCAGATTCATTGAAATATTTATGTGATTAGACAAGCAAAAAATGTGAGTAGGTCAGTCTCGCAAAGAAGCTGACACATGTTATATCAAGGTTGTAACAAAAGCTGCTTAGTAGCAATCTTGTAGGGAATTATTGGTCATATCCAAATGAAGTCACTTAAAGAACAGGGCAAACTAGATGCCACCAGCCATTTTAAAGTGGTAATGATGTGTTTGTTTATAAGCCTTCACTTTAATTTCTTAAAATCTAATTCATCTGAGAAATCAAAACACATGATAATGGTAAGATGGTATGCTCCCATAAATCTATGATCTCAGCTATAACATTTCAGTTATTGTTGACCTGTTATATTTTTTCTGATTTATAGCATCATTGCACTATTGAAAACAAAGCTAATTCATGAGTGCCTTGTGACAAATGTAAAGGCTTAAAGGTAAGAATAAGTCCTTAAGAATTTATATTTGTGTAAATACATATGTACAGTGTATCTATTATCTATCTATCTTTTGGCAGTTAGATGGCACAATGGATAACACATTGGATTTAAGAGCCTGGAAGACTGGAGTTTGAATCCAGCCTGAAATACTTTCTAGTGACCTTTAGGCAAGTTACTTAACATATAAGCCACAGTTTTTTTCTTCTCTGAAATGGTGATAATAATGGCACCTGCCACAGAGAGTTATTATGAGCATCATGTGGAAAAAAATGCATGCAAAGCACTTTGTAACATTTAAGGCATTATATAAAAGCTAGGTATCATCATGCATATTTATATATTTATTCATATCTGTATAGATAGATATACAAGTGTATTCATTCAGTAGCTGTATATGTTTTGCTTATGTAGATTATGTATATAACCCACAGGATCTATCTAAATATGGCTCACAGGGAAGCATGGATAAATATCTCTGAAATTTTACCCACCCATCTCCAGAGGAGATGATTCTTTGAATCCTTTCATTTTTGCCTAGTGGGGAGGAGAAGAAGGGCCATGAGGTTGGCCACAATACTCTCCTCTATAAGAAAGGGGGGGGCAAAATAGAATCATTTTTATCTGATCCCCTAAATGTATCTTGTCTAAAGGTATGATCGTTTTTTTCAGTTTCATGATGCTATTCCGGTTTTTATCCCATAATGGGGAAGGTGTATTTTAAAATATCAATTAATTAATTTATTTTTAGCTTCCAACATTCCATAAGATTTTGAGTTCCAAATTTCCTCCCCCTCCTTCCCCCCATCCCAAGACAGTGTGCAATCTGATATAGGGTTTACATATACATATTGTCACATTAGTCATGTTGTAAAGAAGAAGTAGAACCAAATGAAAGAACAATGAGAAATAGGAAACAAACAAACAAACAAAAGAGCAAATAGTATTCTTTGATGTGCATTAAGACTCCATATTTCTTTTTTTCTGGATATGGATAGCATTTTCCATTATGAGTTTTTTGGAGTTGTCTTAGATCCCTACCTTGCTAATAAGAGGTAAGTCTATCAAATTAATCATTGCACAATGTCGCTGTTACTGTGTACAAAGTTTTCCTGGATCTGCTTGGTTTACTTAGCATCAGTTCATATAAATCTTTCCAGGTTTTCTGAAGTCTGCCTGCTCATCATTTTTTTATGTAAAAATAATATTCCATTACATTCATATACTAAAATTTGTTTAGTTATTCCCTAATTGATGGACATCCCCTCAATTTCCAATTCTTGGACACCATGAAAAGGGCTGTTATAAATACGTTTGTACATGTGGGTCCTTTTCACAGTTTATGATCTCTTTGGGATACAGTCCTAGAAATGGTATTACTGGGTCAAGGGATATACACAGTTTTATAGCTGTTTGGCCATAGCTACAAATTGCACTCCTCAATGGTTGGATCAGTTTATAACTCCACCAATAATGCATTAGTGTTACAATTTTCCCATATCTTCTTCAACGTTTATAATTTTCCTATTTTTTCATGTTAGCCAATCTGATAGGTGTGATGTGATGTCTCAGAATTGTTTTGATATGTATTTCTCTAATCAATAGTGATATAGAGCATTTTTCATATGATTGTGAATGGCTTTCCTCTGAAAACTCGCTGTTCATATCCTTTAACCATTTATCAATTTGGGAATGACTTGTATTCTTATAGATTTGACTCAGTTCTCTATATATTTTAGAAAGGAGGCATTTATCAGAGACACTGGTTGGAAAAAAAAATTCCCAGCTTTCTGCTTGAATTCTAATCTTGGTTGCATTGGCTTTGTTTGTTCAAGACCTTTTTAATTTAATGTAATCAAAATTATCCATTTTGCATTTCATAATGTTCTCTATCTCTTGTTTGGTCATAAATTTTTTCATTCTGCATAAATCTGACAGGTAAACTATTCTTTGCTTTCCTAGTTTGCTTTATATCTACATTTTGAACTCATTTTGACTTTATCTTGGTATACAATGTAAGATGTTGGTCTATGACTAGTTTCTGCCATACTCTTTTCCAGTTTTCCCAGCAGTTTTTGTTAAATAGTGAGTTCTTATCCCAGCAGCTGGAGTCTTTGGGTTTATCAAAGTACTCATTGACTACTGTATCTTGCGTACCTAAATTATTTCACTGATCCACCATTTTATTTCTTAGCCAATACCAAGCAGTTTGATAATTGCTGCTTTATAATAAAATTTAAGATCTGATACAGCTAGTCCTATGGGGAAGGTGTATTCCAAACTTCTATCTGCAAGATCAACTCTTTATTAACAAATGCTTTTTACACGGAAGACCACCACAAATACTGATTAGCAAGTAAACCCATTCATCAGGCTGATAGCCAACAGAAACCTGATAAGTTATATGTAGAATATAGCAGAAAGTACACTAGTGTATGGCCTGTTCCATTGGGAAAATGCTATCTCAGTTCAGCCAAGAGAGAGATCATCTGCCAAGTCACCTAAGGGGAAGTTTCCTAAAGTCTCTAAGTAGAAAATCTTGAATTAAAGGCATGTTGAGGAACAGCTTTCCCCTATGTCTGGCTTCCTAAATCCATAATCTGTCACCAAAGGTATCTTCCTGAAAAGAGTATGAAGCTCCATCTATCCTTTAACAAATCAAGAATGAAAAATAATGTTACTTTTCTCCAAAGATCTCTCACTAACTGGATGCTTCAGATAGCATCAAGTACTAAAGTATTGTTCTCTAGACCTATTAGGAGAGTCTTATACCATTTTTCTAAACAAGGCAAAAACCTGGGTTACATGCATACAACCAGAAAAACAGAGATAACTATAGGGGATAGGAAATAGACATTTGATTTCACTGGTAAGGGGATTTCCTGGATTAGGAAAGCTGATCTACCAATGCAATTTGGTGGCTTTTCTTTAATATAAAGTCTGAGAGAGTTGTCCTGGGTGCTAAAAGGTTAAATGACTTCCCTAGGGTCACACGGCTCATGTGTGGTAGATTCCATTATTGTAATCAGGTCTTCCTGGCTCTGAGGCTGTCTCTGTCTACTACAACATGTCATATCTCATAACAGGAATACATGTTGATAGATCTATATTGATCATTTATACATATCAATTTGGATACGTATAGATTTACATGTGTACCTATCTTACCTGTAAAAATGGAGATATTAACTGTTTTGCAACTTAGGAATTTCTTGGGAAAAATGAGCGATTTAGCAACTTACCTAGGTTAATAAAGTAAGTAATTAAAAAATAAATAAATACACTTGATTCTAGTTTTTTTCAAGATATTTTATTTTACGTGCTAAAGCACAAATTAAAACAGCAGTTTCCTATTTTGCACCATTCTCTTCTTTACTCAGCCATTTTAAGGACGTATAGTAGAATTAACAAATATCTTTGGATAAATATACTATTTTTTTTTCAAATGTGAAACAATTAATTCCAAGGCAGTAGCAATGTATAACCCATTATTTGAAGTGAAGACATGCTAATATCCTTATAATTAAGTAAACTGCTTTTCACTTGCTGCTTTTTATTTTTCAATAGAAAACAGAAATTCCCTGGTTTTTGTTTTCCTCCCGGAACATGGGATATGATATTTGAGGCTATCATCCTGGAAATTTTAGCTGTCTTCTCTGATAGTGAAAATATAATCTAGAAGAAAAAGAAAAAGCATGTGGGTAACATGGCTTTCAATAGGATCAGCTGAAAAAAACAGCCACCCATGGAAATGATTCCTTTCTCCCAGGGCTGGAGGAGAAGCCCTTGAAATCAATCTTTACCCTTGCTACTGTTGACATTTCCCCCTTCTTATAGTCCTTCCAAGAATTATTCCCTCTACATGAGTGTAATTGACAACAGTGAGTAATTTCAAGGTCTTTTTCTGTGTTGACCTTTCTGATCTGTTTGATGTTCCGCAGTCTCTGATGCATAATGAAATATTGTAAATGCAGGCATGCTTCAGGCTATTTTTAAGTTAAGCATATTTTTGGCTCAACTCTGAAGTCAAGAGAAACAAAGAAGTATAATTTCCATGAGGTATCCACCAACATATGTACTTACACATTTAATTAAAAATAATTAATACCTGTCGACCCATTAATAGAGTTATACAGTGTTTATAAATTCATTTAAAGGAAAAAGAGATATTATTTAAACAATTAATAGCTTTTTTATAACATCCACACTTTCCTATGTAAGCTTCCACTTCCCTTCACAGTTATCCTTTATAATAAAGATTTTTTTTAAAAAAGAGAAAAAGAAAATCTTTCAGCAAAAATAAGCAACACATAAACCAAGTGCATTGATGACATTGATGGTCCATTCCCCACTTTCTAGAGAAAGAAGAGAAACAAATTAAAATTAAAAAAAAAATAAAGAAAGAAGAGAAACAAATTCTCTTATCGCTTTTTTTGGATCAAGATTAATCAATGTAATTTCACAAGAACCAGTTTCATTTCTTCTGTTATGGTGCTTTTACTTTATAATTGTTTTAGTCATACAGCTCCCTCCTCAGTTCAGGTCCTTATCTCTGCTTCTTTGGATTACGCAAAGGCCTCCAACTTGGTTCTCAGCATACTCTTATCTTCCAAATTCTTTCCTAAGGGATTTTGCCTAAGTTCACATCTGGCCATATCACTCCCCTAGTCTTTTCATTCCAGTGCCTCCGTATTGAAACTAGAATAAAGTATTAACTACTCAATATGCTTTTAAAGCCCTTCACAAACTGGACCTAAACTGCCTTTCCATTATTCCTTCTTCACTCTGTAATCTAGCCACAATGGCCTTCTTTTCGTTCCTCCTTATACACCATTCCCCATCTCCTTTTCAGTGTCTTTGTATTAGCCATCTTCCATGACTAGTGCGTACTCCATCCTAAAATCTACCACATAGTATCCCTATTTTCTTTCTTTACACCGTTTGATTACCATCTTCTACAAGAAGCTTTCCACAATCCCCCATCACGTGGGAGTAGTGTCCTCCCTCCTAACATTCCATAAATGAAACTCTTTTTTTGGGGGGGGGCAATTGGGGTTAAGTGATTTGCCCAGGGTCACACAGCTAGTAAGTGTCAGGTGTTCGGTCTGAGGCCAGATGTGAGGTTGCCACCTAGTTGCCCTTCTTTTTTATTTTTTTTACATTTATTTCATATATTTTTATATAATGAGAGGCAATGTGGTAGAATGGGTAGAAAGCCTGCCTCAGGGGGTAGAACATTACAAATTCTACCTTCTGACAAAAATCAGTTGCATAACTCTGGGCAAGTCACCGAAAATTTTAATATTCTAGGCCAATGATGTCAAGTTTAAATAGAAATAGTGGCTACTAAAATGAGCAGCTAGGTGGCACAGTGGATAGAGTGCCCTACCTGGAGTCAAGGAAACTCATCCTCCTGAGTTCAAATCTAACCTCAAAAGCTTACTAGCTGTGTGACCCTGTCACTTAACCCTATTTATTTCAGTTTCCTCATATATAAAATGAGCTGGAGAAGGAAATGGCAAACCATTGCAGTATCTTTGCCAAGAAAACCCGAATGCGGTTATGAAGAGTTGGACACAACTGAAAAATATGTATAAGGATCCTTTCAGGCAACAGGTTAACTTATAAAGCTACATATTAATATTACCTATATTTCATTTTAATTTTATTAATTTTGTTAAATATTTCCCAATTTCATATTTTGATCTGGTTCTGGTGGCAATTGAGAGGGCTGTGGTCTGTCCAGGGCAATGTTTGACATCATTGATCTAGACAACTCTCCTAGACTTTTAGTTTCAACCAAGGCACCAACTTGTATTAGTAGAAGATGTTTTCACATCTTATGAATTTTTATGCCATTGAACTCACAGGTCTAATTATTGTCTATTTCCTATGCTTATATATGGATTTGTTGTTTTTCCTTTCAGTAGAAAATGTCTTTGAAAACAGGGATTATTTCATTCTTTGTTTCTGTATCCCTCTATTTCAGTATTTCTTCTTTTTTCAAATTTTAATTCTAAATTCTCTCCCTCCCACCATCCCCCTTTCCACCCATTGAAACGGTAAGCGATATGAGTATCTCTAGCTCTTAACATAGTGCCTTGAAATTATATGCTTAGTAAATTCTTGAACCTTGATTGATTGAATGATTGTGTGTATTGTCTTCCTGGTTTGGCTTATTTCATTTGCATCAGTTTTATAATTTCAAATGATTTTATATGGATCATATTCATTGTTTCCTACAGCACAATCCTAATTTATTACATTCGTGTATGACAACTTGTTTAGCCATTGGTATCTCCTTTATTTCAAGCTCCTTGCTACTACAAAAAGTAATGCTATATGAATATTTTGATGTATATGATAATTTTCTTTTTAGCATTGACCTCCTCAGTGTGGATGCCTAACAGTGAGATCTCTTGGCCAAAGGGCATAGACATCATAGTCATTTTCTTACAATAATTCCAAATTACTTTCCATAATATTTAGACCAAATTATAGCACTACTAACAATGAATTAGTGTTCCTGTCTTTCTAACATTGACTAATTGCATATCTACCAGCATGCATAATGGGTAAGTAAAACAAAACAAAACAAAACAAAACTAGAGCGTGGCTCTGACAAGTTCCTTATGATCTGGGCACTTTTGATCTGCTTTTCAAGAATCTTTGGCTACATTTGGCATTCCTAGCATTTATGTCTTGGTGGTAGGAGTACTTAGAGGGAGAAAAGATAATTTTAAAATCTAATTTTGGGTTGCTAAAATACTTGTTGAAAAGAATCACCTTGTAATACTTTGCCATGTCATTAAAAAAAAAAAAAGTAAATATTGGCCAAAACAGGCCTATGTGATATTGAATCCATCTCAGTAGTGGGTTGGGTTAAGTAGGAAATACAGAGGCACACATTGAAGTTATTCTTCAGATTTTGTCTTGAAGTACACATCCATTTGACAGGCATTGATATTTTATATATCTCTTTCCAAGTCTGTTAAGGACATATGGTTAGATGTATTTTTTTTCTCCCCATGGTTTCCTTTGAACCTCTGTGAAATGTTATTTATTTATAGAGGATACTTTATGGGTGAATGCTTTTCTGCCTGTGGTTTGCCAATGTCTCCATAACATTGTTATTCTTTTATATTTTACTATTTCTCCTAGTTTATATATTTTAAATGATAATCAGTGGCAAAGATTTTTTTTCTTTTTCCCCAATATGTGAAGCTAGGCCTTAAAAAGTAAACTGTTTCAATGTGGAATTTCTTGTGGGACACAATGTCATGATAATGGCTCATAATCTTTTATGTTGCTTCAGGGGGAAAAGAAAACTATCCTTCAGTAAGTCAAGCTCTAAAAATCTAACAGTTGCTGTGGAGTCAAAATCATTTGAGAATAACATGGAAGTATAGAGTTTTCTATACCCACAGGTAATTTCCTGATTATATAAATACTCAGATTTTCGGTTTTCAAAACTTCAGTAGTTCTATGATATCATTGATATGAAAATTCTTTCCAGTGCTGCATATCTCTTGTTCATACTCCCCTATAAGTCCTTCATAAGAAGACCATCAAATGTGTTGGAAGGCTTCCTCAAAATTTCTGAACATTGTGTGACTACTCCTGGAACACAAAGACTAACCATTAGTTAATCCTTCTTCTTGCTACATGACAGGACAACCCACCTCCTTTTCTAGTAATACATATCTGCTGATACATTTTATATCACATATCCTGCCCAATTTTTCATTGAGACTATGTTGAAGCCTACTGACATCTACTGCGAACCTTTCTAATGGCAACTTCATGTCTCACAACTTTAATTTTTTGAAGATGATGGTATTCTGTTATTATAGAACCACAGAAGGACTACTGATGGTAGAAAGAGGTGATTTTGTTTCTAGGAGAAATAACTGGCTAACAAAATAACTAATTATGAAAGAGCAACCCTACCAATTATTTTCCTCCTCGTCGTAGACAATTCTGTGTTCAATTCATTGTCCAAGATGTAGTAATCAAACAGCTTTATAATTTGCCCATAAAATTATATAGTATAGTCTGGAAAATAGATAATCTTCATCCACTTGTATTTCTCTATATAAGTAGGTAGACTCAAAACATTTTAAAGGATAATGAATTTCATAACAGAATTTTTGTGATATAACAAGACTTGATGAAACCAGTACAATACCATTGATGAGCAGGAGTAGAGAACCTCAGTATCTATAAGAAATACTTTTGCTAATTAATTCTTTGGTGAACATCTTCAATGACAGTAGCAAGTATGTTTGGTGATGAATCACTCTGATATATGCCTCATTTGATTTTAATAATGTTAAGGATGACAACCAGTTATCTCTGTTGATGCAGCTTTGAAAGAATGTTGAATGATTTTGACATACATATGCATAGGGAATACTTCAGTTGAGAACAGTTAAGACTGCATCTTGCTGTATCAAATGATAAGCATATCAAAACAGATATAGGCATGTGTCTCTTTGAAGGTGTAAATAGATAGATAGGGGTATTAACACAGGTTTAGATGACATAAATATATATTTATAGATATATAAGGATTTGCTTTAGAATATCTTTTATAAAAAACAAGTTGTTTCCTTCATATTCTTTCATCAAGGATATTCTCAAAGGTTAAATACATTTTGCTAAAAAAATTGTATACAGACCAGAAAGGTGGCATATGGATGATTGTTACTGGTAATTTTCTTTGTCTTTTTGTGGTTGTTGTTAATAGCAATGTTTATGAGTTTTTCCAATCATTTGATACCATTCCTTCTTTCAGATACACTGAGAATTTATTAGTCAAAACCTTTAATATTATGTGACTACCAATAATAACCTTCTCTATGTATAGCTAGATTTGTTGTTGTGCCATTTTTCAGTCACGTCCAACTCTTTGTGACTCTATTTGGAGTTTTCTTGGCAGAGATACTAACGTGGTTTGCTATTTCCTTCTCTAGCTCATTTTACAGATGAGGAACTGATGTAAAAAGGGTTAAATGACTAAGGTCACATAGTAAGTGTCTGGGGCCAGATTTGAACTCATGAAGATTAGTCTTCCTGACTCCTTGCCCAATGCTCTATATACTGTGCCACTTAGCTGTCCGTAATAAGTTAAGTCCAACTGTTTTGCCTGTCTTTATTTTCTATATAATTTCTGCTTCACCAGGCAATACACCTGCATCTCTAATATTAAAATTAAAAGGTGGTGACTCTGTTGTCCTTCATAGTGAAAATAGTTTTCTATAACCTTCTTTACAGATCTTTTTCCATTTTTCATTTGTTTCATCCTCCTTAAAGTTTTAACCTTAAATGTCTTCCTGATTATTTGTCTCTTGACCAAAGAATGTGAAAAAAAAAAACGGGCTTTTGTAAATGATATTCCAAAACAAATCCTCATCTATGTATGTATCTATGTCTATGTCATCTATACTAATGTCTGTTATATGGACATGTATCATCCAGCTATGACAATATCAAGGAGATTGGGTTTTATCACCACTAAACAATGTTTTTCAGGAACTGTAAAATGATTTTTTTATAAAGAGGCATTACTTGCTAATTCATCTTCTCCTTAAGTTCAAATTTTTGTATACTAGATTTTCTTAAAGCCAGTACAATCTGCAATGCTGTAGGTTTGATGGTGACAGTTTAAAAAAAGTAAAAGGATTGGTCATGTTTAATCTGTTGCTTTATAGCAAATTTAAACAAAACAAACTCAAAGAACATACACATAAAAGTTTAACTTTAAGCTAACTCTTACAAACATTGTAAAATTTCTTTTATACAATCGATACAGTCACTGTGGAGCAATTTTGTCTCCACTTGCCAAGATGTGCAGTGATGCAACACAAGTGACTCAGCACCTTCTGATTAGCATATTCTCTCATGTCAAGAAAAGACCAATGCAATTGACTGCAAAACTTGGCTTCTTCCTTCTGCCATCAGGAGTAATTGCTATGCCATTTCATGTTTGATGAGAGGTTCCATTTACTGAGCAAAGAGAAAACGAGAGAGAAAAATAAATGTCATGATTGATAATAAATGTATATTGAAAACAACTTATATTTGTATAACACTTTACAGTTTAGAGGATGTGTCCACAAGCTTTGTCTTAGTTATTCCACATTGCATATAGATGAAAGTTCACATTTCTTTAACTGGTATTCATAATATCATATCAGCTATCTTTTTCGACAGTAGAGGCCACTAAACGGTGCAGTAGTGCTGGGCTTGGAGTCAGGAAGACCCAAGTTCAAATCTAGCTTCAGGTGCTCTGTGACCTTGGGTAGGTCATTTAACCTCTTCCTGCCTCAGTTTCTCATCTATACAGTGGGAATACCTCCCAGAGTTGTTGTAAAGATCAAATGAGATATTATTTGTAAAGTGATTAGATCATTGCCTAACATATATTAGGTACTTAATATTAGGCTCATTGCCTTTCCCCTATCTCTCATTATCTCATACTATTCCCCTACAAAGTACTCTTTGCATTGGGCAAACTGGACTGTTCATCCTCATATACAGCCCATAGTTCAGAGGATCTGTTTCTTTATTCTCTTATTTCCTACACCAGGATTTGTCCCCACACATTTTCTCTGAAACTATAAAGCTCCTATTTATTCTTTGAAGCTCAATATAAGTGTGAACTCTTTTAAGACATTTGTCCTTGAGGCATTAATGACCTTCCATTTTTAAACACAACGTTTTGCTAGCATCTCCCTTTCGTATCACTCAAGTATTATCTTGTACCAGAATTACTGGCATATGTGTACCTCTGCAGCTATCTCCCACCACAACATAGGATCATAGATAGAGATCTTGAAGGATCCTTCAAGGTTATTTAATCCTACCTAATCTTTAGCTGAGGAAACAGCCGTAAAGGGAGTACATCACTTACTGAAGGTTAGATACCAATTTTAGTATGCCCCACCCCATTTTTCCACCTTTAGCCTTTGAAAAGATTACAAACAGAACAAAACTCAATGCTGTGGGACAGCTAGGTGGTGCAGTGAATAGAGCACTGACCTGGAGTTAGGAGGACCTGAATCCAAATCTGGCCTCAGACACATAATACCCACTTAGCTGTGTGACTCTTGACAAATCACTTAACCCCAATTGCCTCTCCAAAAAAAAAAAAACAAACCACCAATGCTGTTTTATCCAGTCCTTGTCACAGTAACTGGCACTGTGCACTTTATTGAATATTTGCAATAAAGGCTTCTTAAATTGAATTCAACTCTCAGAACCCTGCAAGATTTTGCATCAAACTCCAAATTTGTTAGCTCTGTTTCATGATGATATCCCTTTGGCCATATGAAGAAATAATGGTCAAAATTATTATTATTATTTCAAAAGGTGAGGAAATTAAGACTCTCAGGTATGTGCTGCTAAAGAATAAAGCCAATAGAAAATCCGGGTTTTGCATTGTAACAACAATATTCTTCTCCCAATGTCATGCAGTTAAAATAAGCTTAAGGGTCATGGGGATCACTGAGGCTTTTCTGAAGGATAATATTGATAATTCCAGTCTATTAAATGGATTCTTTATATTCTATGATTATTTCAAATTGACATAGGGGAAAGATCACCATATTGGATTTCAGGACCCCTGGGTTTAAGTCCTCTGACTCATAACAGCTGGGTGACTTAGGACAAACAGGTTCACTTTCTGTGCCTCTATGTGTCTCTGAAATACCTACGAGGTAATAGGAGCAGATCCTTAATCACTTTACTGCCCTTCATCCTGTCTTTCTGACTATATGTCATTTGAGATTGTGTGAAGATCCAAGGAATGTTTAAATACTATTTTCTCTTTAGAAATATTGAAATTCCAGTGTTTATTCCTTCTTATGACATCCAGATACAATACTTTAGCATGAAGACAACTATTCCTCTTTGCCTTTCTTTGTCAGTACTACCTGGTATATACCAAATATCTAACAAGTTCTTCCAAAAATAACTGCTCATGATTATATTCTTTAATCAGAACAATTAGTCTTTCTTATATAGAATTTATGTTGATTTTAAAAATGCTTTACTCCTTCAGTAATGTATGCTATTATTGTTATTTGTACTACCTCCACTAAGAGGTAGCTAGGTGGCTCAGTGGATAGAATTCTGGTCCTGGACTAAGGAAGACCTGAGTTCAAATCAGACCTTGGAAACTTACTAGCTTTGTGACCCTGGACAAGTCACTTAACCTCTGTCTGCTTTCATCTCCTGGAGAAGGAAATGGCAAACCACTCCAGTATCTTTGCCAAGAAAACCCAAAGGACAGTAGTGGGGTGCTATGGTCTACAGGGTCATGAAGAGTCAGTCACAACTGAGCAATAGCAATGTAATATGTACTTTAAAGATTTTATCTTACTTGATCTCCATGGTAAACCCATGAAATAGGTGTTATGATATTTTACAGTTGAAGAAACTGAGATAGTAAGAGGTTAAATACTTTGCTCAGTGTCACTTAGCTACTAAATGTCTGAGGCTGGACTTAAACTTAGATCTTCCTGATGCCAAAATGAGCACTCAATCACTGTACCATCTAGTTACTAAGTAAAAATTATTTCATTATCAGAAATGAAGAGTGACTGTTTGACTTGTCTCTTCAGATTAATCTTGATTCTTTTTGAAGATTGGGGTTTCAGGTGAGATGCTGGTGGTGCTGAAACATAACAACAGTCTACAAAAATAGTGTATCAGAGAAGGAAAGCTGTTAACAGCCTAGAGCAAGCAAGAAATAGCTGTTCTAGAATGTTGCATTTGAGAGAAAGGAAGCATGGTATGAGAGAGAGAGAGAGTATCCTAGGCAGAAGGAGAATAGGAAGAACAATTTGAATAGACAGCAGGAACAGTAGTGACCCATAATCAGATTGGAAAAGTAGCTTGGGGCCAGGTTATGAAGCAATTTAAAAGCCAAATAGAGGGCTTTGCATTTGATCCTAAAAAGGATAGATAGCTAGTAGAATTAATTAAGGAGAGTTGCATGGTCAGATACGTACATTAGTAAAAATCAATTTATCAACTATGAAGAACATGTTCTTAGCATAGTTCCTGGCCTATAGTAGACACTCAAGAAATGTTCATTGACTGACTGACTGACCATAATGCAATTGGGAAGATCCTTAGGCAGAGAGAGTAATTAGAAGGCATTTGTCATAACGTAAGAGAGAGGTAATGGAACTAGATGAAGCTGAAGATACTTGGTTTTCTGAGAAGAACCTCAAAGCATAAATATATATGATATTTCTTCAGGAGTTCAGTTAATCTGGCATTGCAAATTTATTCATTCCAGGGTACATAGTGTTGAATAAAGTTGAATAAAATACTTACATTTCAATGTTTAAGTGTTTTGCATCCTTGGGGAATGACTGGGTGACTAGGTGTGCATATATGCAATGGAATGGGACATCAGTAAGGGAAGAAAAATGGTCCTAATACTTCTACTTGAGTAAGCTGACATATACCATAAAAAGTTTACCGGTGATTATATATTTTACAAAACATGACACTTTCTAAGAGGAATAAAATTTATCATTATGCAAAGTAGATAAGAGAAGTTAAAATGATAATATTGTTATTTCCCCCTACTTACAGCTTAAACAATAGGAAAAAAATAAAAAGGAAAAAGGAATATAAAACTCTTTCAAGTAAGTAGGAAGTAAATTATTACATTAGGCTCAAGGGAGTTAAATGCTACCATTATAACCCAAATTAGCCACCTCTAAAAGTCCATCTTTCCTCAGAGAGTAGATAATTTGCCAAACAGATACAGACATTTGATTATGTTAAAATGTGCTGAATAGAAAAAAAAGTGTGTGTGTGTGTGTGTGTGTGTGTGTGTGTGTGTGTGTGTGTGTGTGTGCATGTGATCCAATCCAGATCTCACAATAAAATTCAAAGGCTTGGCATTTTTACACGATTTATAAGAAAAGCTTCATGCATTTCATAGTTTGTAATTGCAACATGTCTTTGGAAAAAGGCAGCTCTCACCAAGGATAAACGCAACTCATCTCAAGCTTGGAAGGTTTAAATTTACAATGTCTCACTCTGAGAAGCAGAATTTCATTAACTCAGTGAATTGCACAATTATTAAACTGTTGTCCAGAAACAATTTATATTGCTCAGATTAGCAAGTATTTTGTCAATGTTCAAACAGCTATGCTAGCAGACGTAATTTCTCCCTTTATGGTTCTGATGGTTTTTTATTTTGGCCAACCATGCTTATTACCTTCCAGATTATGCCAGTAGGGGAAAAAAGGGCATTACGCAAATGCCTATTCAAATTGATGTGCATGTTATGAGTTATTCATATTGTATTTTGCAACCTGTATGAAATTATGCATCCGATAAAGTTAAAAGACCATTCCAAGTCCATAAAAATGATAGCAATGTGCTTCCAAAACCTCCTTTTCCTGTTTAGAATAAATATTTTATGACTTGTTTTCTGCAGCCACAATTTTGCACTCAAATTTTCCATCATGTCACTAAGTGACCTGTTTTCCCTCTCTTCTTCTAACAAGCAAATCTCCAATTGAAATTTAAGGTGCAGGGCCATGAAAAACACAATGAATGATAATTTTGTCATATTTCCATTATGAAGATACTTAGGACAGGAAAAAAGAAAAATACCTGGACAGACACTAAGTGGTTTATAATAATACATATGTCATTTCATAAATTTCATATGATATTCTACATATGAAACTGTTTCCAAGCATATAGTATATGAGATCATATAGAGCATATCTAGATGTGGTAGGGATAGCAACAGGGACTGGATCTGTGATTCACTGGTGGACATATGGAATGAAAACCTCCCTCTTTTAATGTAGGTCAATACCTTCTCTGAAACATACTATTAGATAATCAATTAACTGAGTGGATAAATGATTTGCCAAGTGTCGTATTGGGAGGATGTGTCAGAGGTGGGGATAGAACTTAAGTCTTCCTACTCCAGGACAAAAATCAGCCAGGTACGGCTAAGCTGAAGCTGTAGGGGCTCAAAACTTTCACTAATCCATATCATTTACCTGTCCTTCTTATTTTCTCTGTGTCTGTTGCTACAGGGTTGACTACTTCACTAGGGAAAACCTTTTTAGATTCATTAGAGGCAATTACACTTAGGGCTGTAGTTTAAGGGATCCTTCCCAGAAAGGTAAGAAAAGTAAACTAGTGTGTAAACATGAATCAATCAGGCAGTGATTCCCACAAAGGAAGACAATCATTTATTCAATAAAGAATCATAGAATAATTACAAATCAGTTGATAGGCCAGCAGTTTGCCTTCTTCATCAGAACATTGATAGTAGGGATGCTCATTAGCTATCTTACATTTCACCTCCCCTTAATACAGCCCCACCTGTGCTAAGTGGGCTTTTTTCTTCATTAGTGATTTCTCCTCTATGGGTGACTATTTCCCTTCTGGCCAGTCAGCTACTGCCTTTACTGCTCACTGCCATATTGCTGTTGTAACTGAAGTTGATAATTCACTTCCTGGGCACCCAGGAATGGAGGAAGTTGTCAGCTGCCTTTCAAGGTTTAATAATGAATTGTACCAAAGTAAAGAAGACAAACTGCAGTTTGCCAATCTCAAACACAGATCTGACCATGAGGCTATACATTTACAAGTTGGTAAGGGGCAGGACACATATCCCACCTGCCCTATGCAGTTCTTTATAACTTGAGGTCATATGAAGAAATGGCTTGAGGCTAAAGGTCTAATTCCTTTAGTAGATCCACTATATTCTGGCTCAGTAGGTAATTAAAATATACTCTTAGCAGTCAGAAAACAGAGATTATCTATGCCTGCTATACAGTGAGGTATTGACCCCTCCATTAAACATTCCCCAAACAGTACTACATTGGTTTCAAAATCAGGTTCCTATGCACTATCCCATGCTAGCTCTGTGTCTATATGGGAATCAATAGAAGTCACCTTAACTTTGAGGATTTATTCATTCATTACTTCACAAACTTGAAGGTCCTTTGCACTCTTCCTCACACATAATTTTCCATTTACCATCTCCATCCTTTTGCACAAGTTGTCAAACATTATTATAATGTAGTTTCTTTTCAAATTTCCACTAATAATATTTATTTTCCTTCAAAGCTAAGTTTAAATATGATCTTCTACCAGAGGCCTTTCACTATGGCCCTAATTGCTAGTTCTTAAAACAATTATCTTTTTTAAAAGTATATGCATTTATTTGTATATAATTATTTAGGTGGATATTGTCACCCCTTATATAATGTAAGTTCCTTGAGAGAAGGGGCTCTTTCATTGTGTTTTTGTATTCTTAGTACCTAAAATGCCATCTAGTATAAAACATAGTATATATGCTTTATAAATGCCAGTTACTTGATTTAAAAATTACATTGTCAAAATGCTGGGTGTGTGTGTGTGTGTGTGTGTGTGTGTGTGTGTGTGTGTGTGTGTGTGCGCGTGTGTGTGTGCGTGTGTATGTGTGAAAAATGGCAGAGTAGAGAAAGTACTCAGTTAACTTCTCCCAACATTCCCCTATAAACAACTTTAAAATAATGACTCAAAAAATATGGAGTGGCAAAACCAATAAACAAAGTGAGACATTATTATAGCCCAAGACAACTTAAGCAATTGGGAAATGAAATCTTTGATACCATGGTAAAGGCTGACTGGAAGACCATGTCGATGAAATACTGGTGGTAGGATGAGGCAGCAATGACAGAAACATCAGCAATTTCAGGAGCTCTCAAGCTAAAGTTGGTAAGGGGAGCTGGCAAGTGGTCAGATACAGATTACAAGGGACCTCTGTCCTAATACTAGATGCAGGACCAAATACTGCTTGCCAGATACATTTCTTATACCCACTTCTGTATCATAGTATCAAGTTCAATATCATACTTTGGGTCAAAAGGGAGTGGGAATCAATAGTAGCAGTATTGCTTTTGGTCACAGGGGATTAGTGACCCTGAAGAACAGTAATGTTTCTATTCTCAAAGGAGAATGGATTCTGAGGAGCTGTTTCCCTTTCAGTCTCAAAGGACCAGGAATTCTGAGAAACAGTATCATTTCTGGTCCCAAGAAAACAGGGACCCTGAAGAGTACTATAAATCACAAATTCAAGAAATCTGGAGCACTTCCTGGCTAACGACCAGAGTACAGAACAGGAGAGCAGTGACTACATCTCTTTCCAGATTATGCCACCATGGAAGCACTGAAAAATTCCAAACACCCAGAACTAGATCTGAAAACAGCAGTGTGAAAAAGCCAAAAGCCTGAGAAAGTGCCTCTCTCCCCACAGAGTTAGAACACAGCCCAACTTTAACATAACATTCAAAATTTAAAAATAGTGTGGAACAAAATTAGGAAACAAACAAACAAACAAAAGAACCTGACCATAAAATAATCTACTATGGTGACAGGGAAGGTAAAGACACAAGTCAGAAGAAGAAAATGAATTGAAACCAGCTAGCAAACAAACAAACAAAAAATCTTAAAATAATACCTTTAAAACACTGAATTGGCCAAATGCAAAAAGAGGTACAAAACTGCACTGAAGGAAATAATTCCTTAAAAATTAGAAGACTGCACATGAAAGCTAATGACTCCATGAAAGAACAAGAAACAATAAAACAAAGTCAAAAGAATAAAAAAAAATAGGATAAAATCTAAAATGTCTCAGGAAAGCAGCTAACCAGGAAAATAGAACAAGGAGAGATAATTTGAGAATTATCAGACTACCTGAAAGCCATGATAAATTATGCAGGAAAACTACCCAAATATTCTAGAATCAGAAGACAAAATAGAAATTGAAAGAATCTACTAATACCAAAGGAAAACTCCCAAGGATATTATGGTTAAATTTCTCACAAAAAATAGGCACTCAAGGAAGGGCTTTTACAGTGGAGGTGTAAATTGGGAAGTGGTGGTAAATGCATGACCCTTACTCTCATTAAATGAATTCAAAGAGGGAAGAACATATGTCTGTGTGTATGTTAAATTAATTGTTAAAACCCTAAAAAAGAAAAAAGAAAGAAAGAAAAAGTAATTGAAGTGATATAAATTCACTCATAAAATGGAAGATAGCAAAATAGATTAAAAGCTAAAATATAACAATATGTTGTTTGTACAAAACATACTAGAAACAGAGAATTATAATAAAGGGCTGAAGGAATGTATTATGCTTTAGCTGTGGCAAAAATGACAGGGATAACAAACGTGAACTTAGGTAAAACAAAAGTAAAAACAGAACTAATTAAAAGGGATAAACAGGGAAACTGCATCTTTTTAAAAAGA
This sequence comes from Phascolarctos cinereus, assembly GCF_003287225.1. Taxonomy (NCBI): domain Eukaryota; kingdom Metazoa; phylum Chordata; class Mammalia; order Diprotodontia; family Phascolarctidae; genus Phascolarctos; species Phascolarctos cinereus. Next base: position 251,867,725 of record NW_027555514.1, read on the forward strand.
TACCATTGACAGTGAAATAATATCAATACTAAACATAAATACACCAAATGGCAAAACATACAAATTCCTTTTAAAAAAATGTTAAATGAATCACAATAAGAAATTGACAGTAAACCTATATTTGTGGGGGACCTCAACTTTCCCCTCTCAGAGCTAAATAAATCTAGCCATGAAATAAATAATTAAGAAATTAAGGAGATTAAGAAAATCTTACAAAACTTAGATATGATATTCCTAGAGAAAACTGAATGGTAAAACAGAGCATACATCTTTTCTTAGTTGTAATTGGCCCCTTTACAAAAATTGGCCATGTGTTACAGTCCTGAAAATCTCATAATCAAAAGGTAAAAAGGCAGAAATATTAAATTCACCCTTTTCAGATGATAATGCAATAAAATTATATTTAATAAAGGCTTCTTGAACAAGCATTTAAATTATTTGGAAATGGAATAATTTAATCCTAAAGAATGAGTAGATCAAAGAATAAATCATGGAAACAATCAATTATTTCATTAAAGACAATGACAATGAGACAATATTTCAAAACTTGTGGGATGCAATGAAAGCAGTACTTAGGGGAAATGTATATATCTAAAAATGTTGTTTAATAAAAGAGAAATAAGAGATGAATTAATTGGGTATAAAACTAAAAAAAACTAGAAAAAGAACAAATTAAAAATGCCCATTTACATGCTAAAATAAAAATTCTAAAAATCAAAGTAGATATTGATGAAATTGAAAGTTTAAAAAATCATTGCTGAAGGAGATGTGGAAAATCAGGACCCTAATGCACTGTTGGTAGAATTTTGAATTGCAAATAATTCTCACCAAAAGTGAATACTTTGCTTTTGCTCTTAGAATAAAGTTCATATTCCTGACACACACCTTCATTATCCTAGCCAATATATCTGTCTTTAACTTTTTGACTCATCCAATGAAATATTTGATCTATTAACATTAGTTGGAAATATGCTATTCTGTAATCCAATTAACTAGTAAGCCATGGCATCATCTTTTAAATCTTAAGGTTCTGTATAATTAGAAGCTATCATTATTATTAGATCTTCCCAAAAAAATTTTTTTATAATAAATTCTATGGTTTGGGCAGAAACTGAAGTTCAGCTCATTAATATAGAATTCATATATTTTTACCACCCTCTATTTTGAAAACCAGGACATTTTTTTCTTGTCTTCTCCAGGATTGTTCCTATTCTCAAGATTTTTCAAAAGTCATTGAAAAAGATGCATAACTAAATCTAGTAGTTCTTTTAGTACCATAGTGTTTCAAGTTGAACTCATTGAGATCAACTAATTCTTTGATGCTGAGTTAAACTCTCTGTTAACCATTTTTTTAAATTATTTCCTTCCCAGAACAAAGATCATCCTCCTTCACATACAAAACAGAAGAAAATAAGAGTTAAGTCGATCTGTCTTCTGTCCATAATCTATTATCACTGTCCCATTAAGGCTAGTAGCAGCAATAGCCCTTCTTTAATCTCCCATTTGCCCACAATTTAGGTTAATACACATTTTTTGTTGTTGCTGTTGTTTTCTTTACTATACCTCTTTTGTTGTTGAATCATTTTTCAGTCATGTATAACTCTTTGAGGACCCCCTTTTGTTGTTGTTGTGTTGTTTGGCAAAGACACTAGAGGGATTTGCCATTTCCTTCTCCATTTCATTTTACAGGTGAAGAAACTGAGATTAACAAGGAAGGGTAAGTGACTTGCCTAGAGTCACACAGCTAGTAGTGTCTGTGTTCAGATTTGAACTCAGGAAGATAAGTCTTCTTGACTCCAGGCCCAGCACTCTGTACATCATGCACCTAGCTGCTCAACATATCCCTTGCCTTTCTTTATTGGGAATTTAGTTCTGCTAATTCATTTTTTCTAGAACTGCACCATTCTTTTGCAAACATCCTTCCTTTGCCCATCTTTTTTTTTTTCTTCACATTTATCTAGGTATTTTTAAATGTATTTTAGTTGATGAGTTGCCTGAATTAACTTATTAATAGTTTTTAAACAGTTTCCCCTTTTCTTCCTCATCAGAATAATTCATGTTTACTTTATTAAACTTTTTTGTGGTTTTTTTTTTGTTTTTTTGAGAGCTCCCATAATTTTTTGGCTGATTTTTCTCATAAAGTTGTAGACTATCTTCATCTTCTTAACCTGTATGTCATCCCACTGATTAATGCTGATTTCGAAGTCCATTAAAAACCTAGATATTTTTAAAATAACTATTGTCTAAATATATGTCCCCTTCCCAAAACTAATGCAATTGAATTTTGGAACCAAATGTGGCACTTTACTTTTGTAACTATTAAACTTTATCTTATGAGATTTGAATACCTTCTAGTATTCTAAAACCTTTTAACATTTTCCATATTTTGGTGTAATATCTTAACTCTGTCCCCCAAGTTATATGTTACGCCATTTGTTCAGTATTGATAAAAAAAAAAGTTGAATATAAAAAGGGCATGGATTCTTTGGCAGATCCATTGGCAGTTCCAATAGGAACCTTATTTTAGGTTTAAAACAGCCCATTAATCATATTAGATTATTGTCCTGCCCACATGTCTGTATTTTGTTCATGGTCATTAGTAGTTCACCTTCTAATGCTTATAGACCATGCCTACCATTTTACCAGAGATCCAAGTTGACAAATTTGTCCTAGAGCTTGACAATTATTTTTCCACCCTCACTGTTTTCTTGCATATTAATTCCATTAACCATTTTTCTTTTACATGAAATCATAGAACTTTTGAGTTGCAAAGACCCTCAGTGATATAGAGCAGCCCATTCCTTCTAAAAATTATCTCTATAGTTTTAAGCAGAGGCTGAGTGACCACTTATCCTTTACAATCTAGAAAATAATTTCCTTACAAGAGAAACAGAATGTCAAATATATACTTCTCTCAGACTTATTATCTAATTTTATTAACATCTAATCCTAATATCTACTTGCTTATACTTTGATTTACCTCTTGAACCAAGAGATAAGTAAGCCTCCTTTCTTCTTTTTGAGTATTAGAAATGATTGTCAATATATTCCAACTTTTTAGAATTTCTGCAGAATTTTGCTATTCTTATTTTTGGTATTTATTCAAAATTATATGCCCTTGTTTTCACCTTCTGAATATTTTTAACCGAGTTGTTTAAGGAGTTTCCATATAACCCAAATGTTTTATTTAGATTTGCCCCATCACCCTTTTCTGGCTCTTCAGAATAATTTTTGTTTGTGTAAAAATAAATTCATTTCAGGGGCAGCTAGGTGGCGCAGTGCATACAGCACCGGCCCTGAAGTCAGGAGGACCTGAGCTCAAATTGACCTCAGACCAAACAATTGACACTTACTAGCTGTGTGACCCTGGGCAAGTCACTTAACCCCAATTGCCTAAAAATAAAAATTAAAAATTAAAAAAAAATCATTTCTAAGAATATTGCATCCCCTTCATTCAACTTCTCCTAAATCGTTGGTCATGATATGCACAAGCAGTTCTCAAAAGAACGGCCAACTATTAATGACAACATGAAAAATTGCTCCAAATCACCACTCACCAGAGAAACGCAAATCAAAACAACTTTAAGTTTTTACATCATACCCAGTGATTTGGCAAATATCAGAAAAGCTAAAAATAGTCCACTTTGGAAGGCCTATAGAAAGACAGGCATTCTAAAGTGTTATTGTTAGAGATATGAGTTAGCTTAACTATTCAATAAGATTATTTGAAATTATTTTTTAAAGTGTCTAAATTGTTACCACCTTTTGACCCAGATACACCACAACTATCTATATAGTCCAAGGAGGTCAAAAGGAACAGGAGAGATTGCAAATATGCCAGAGTATTCATAATATTGCTTTTGTGGAGGAAAATGTGACATATATAAAGTTTGAGAGAATTAATTTCTGGGTAATTAATAATTTCATTAATTATGGCTAGTGAATAATAAAAGGATGGTTATTTGGCTGTCTCTCATAAATGAAAACAGGCATCATGTTAGTGTCTTAATGCTTATATGCCCTTGAAAGAGTGGGTGTTCATGACAGGTGGCAATGAATTCTGATTGGTTAATAGGTAATGAGAAAATGAATATTATAATGAAATATAGACCATTTCTAATGAGGAACTGGGGGACTTGACTTTAATTATTGTCAACCTTATTCCCAGACCACCACCAGCCTAGGGTAATCTAAAACAAAGGATCTACACACACACACACACACACACACACACACACACACACACATTTGCCTAGGTAGAATACAGTGGGCTGGAAGTAAACTTGATTAAATCTTATTTTTACTCTTTAATCAGAACTAAGATTCCCCAGTTGGGTGGGGTCTAAACAATATTGAGAAGAAAGTTAAATCCAATCTCATTACCAGCCCTATTCTTCAGAGACAGATTTGACCTAATGGAGAATGAGGAAATAGGAAGGGAAAAAATCCTATATCTTCCCAATATTAACAATTGGTTATTTAATAATAATTTCTCTCAGAAACATAAAAATATAAAGTAGACTTCATATTACTAAAAGAAACTCCGGAATGAGGAAACATTTTCTATTAATGCAGGTCAGTATATTCTTTCTTCTTCTTTCTTCTTCTTCTTCTTCTCTTCTTCTTCTTCTTCTTCTTCTTCTTCTTCTTCTTTTCTTCTTCTTCTTCTTCTTCTTCTGTGGTCTTAAGGAGTTCTCTAGACCAGAGGATTGAGAGTTTAAGTTACTTCACCAGTTCACATTGGTCACAAAGCCTATAATTTTGATGGTAGCAAATAACTGGAAACAAAGAAGGTGTTTATTAAGAGAAGAATGATTCTACAAATTGCTGTGTCCAGGATCATAGATTTAGGGCTAGAAGGGAACTTGGAGGTTATCAAGTTTAATTCTCTCATTTTACAAATGAAGAAATGAGTTTAAATGATTTGCCCTGAGTTAGAGTTAATAAATGTCGGATATGGGATTTGAATCTTCTTAACTCCAAATCCTCTGCCCTATCTAGAAAGCCATGCTATCCCTCTGATCCAATGGGATATTACTACACCATAGATGTTGGTGTGTATGAAGAATTCATATAAGTATGGGAAGTCTTAGAATGGCTAACACAAATAAATTGATCTCAACTTGGCAAACAATATATCTACAGAAGAGAAAAGGAAAAAAAAACAGAAAGTGTGATTCACACTTCCTATATATCACACAGAACATCTAGTAGCTTCTTAATAAATTATTGTTTGTTTAATTTAATTGCATGTGCACATAAATCCAAGAATGTTATATGGCACACAATTAAAATGACTTACTCCAGAAGTACTTGAATGAATAATTTAAAATAAAAAAGAAAGCAGACAACAGAAAAGACTTTGCATCAGGTGTCATTATTTCATTCAAAAGCTTAACCAATGTTTGTTCATCCTTCATTCTTGAAGAGGACCAATGATACCATAATGTTGGGATCAAGGTACAATGTGTTCAACTGTGGCTAATTAGCCTCATGTGAGCTCAGAAGGCTCCACCACAGGATGGACACAGATAATTCTTTGAACATTTGGAAGGGATATATCGATAATTTGCACATCTCATGCTTCCTTTGTGCTACTGCAATATCCCTTTGGTCATAGAGCATAGCACTTTTTTTGATTGGGCCATGCTAGGTGTTCCTTGGCCGGTCTCCCCCATGTCTCAAGATGTAAACCAATGTAAGCTATTTACTTCAGTAAAAGGAACAAAAGAACCTAGAAAACACCTTTATAAAAAATGTTTAATAGTCTTGACAAAGGTAAAGACTTGATTCCATAATGCAACACAGCATCATTCATATAATTTTACAATGGAAGTTAATGTAAGATCATAAACCATATCATTTCATAAATCATTGAGAAATGGTATAGAATAAAGCCAGAAAAAGCAAAGCTTTACGAAATATTGAATTTAGGAGGAAAGTGGGCTCAGAGTGAATGTAAATAGTAACTGTTTCTCTTTTGGTCAGCAACACTGAGGTCTTCCTCTCCCAGTTTGATTTATTATTATTATTATTATTATTATTATTACTATATTATTAAAGAGGCCAATCCCTTGCCTCACCTTTTAAAGAGGCCTATTAACTGAATGGGTGTTGCTTCACTCAAAGTGAGAACTTGAAAAGACCTTAGCTTGAAAGAGTGAAGGTCTCCCACTACATACTGAGCCATCTCTGGTTGTCCTGATTGACATCTGGCCACTGGACCCAGATGTATCTGGAGGAGAAAGTGAGGCTAGTGATTTTGGACAGCCCTCATCAAAGTCAATTGCAAGTCATGCCTTCACTCTGATGTCATTATCCTCTTTGAGAATGAAGGACAAACCACACAATCAAAAGAAACAAAATGGAGAATATTTGTAAAAATAAAATATTTAACAGCCTTTCCCCCCATCAAGGATTGTGGAATCACAACATTCGAACCCTGACATACAATTCAAAATACTCTTATAGAGGAGGAACATATCTCTCTCTCTCTCTCTCTCTCTCTCTCTCTCTCTCTCTCTCTCTCTCTCTCACACACACACACACACATACACACACACACATATACACACACACACACAGGAAAAGCACCTAGATTGTTATAAGTATGACAGAGGAGATCCATACAGAGCTTGATAAAACTGGAAAATACTTAGCCAAGATATCAAAAGGTGGATAAGATGGCAAAGGTATGGGAAATAAATCTAATTTTATTAATCTCCACAATGATGACTAAAAGAATAACAAGAAGCAACAAAACTATATGACTGCTCCCTCATCTGTCTATACAAAAATATGAGCATCTTCTATGAAATAGGAGAAAACCAGATTTCCACAAACAAAGTTAACAATCTTTTTACATCTTTATCATTTCAAAATTAACTGAAAGATGTACAGGCTATAGAATTTTATTGTACTTATGTATTTTTTGATTGTTAAAAAAACAAACAAAAATAGTTGAATCAGTAGGGGGAAAAATGATGTTTTACAGGGGCTTTTACAGCCTTCTGTCTTCCATCTATACATAAAGCCCATTTAATATTCCCTAGAAGAGAAAAAAATAGAAATACCCTGTTCAATGTCGTTCTAATAAAGAGCATTGCAAAACTCATAAAACTGTAAGAGTAGATCCAATGCAGAATTGTGATTGAAGATAGATTCCTTGTGAATGGCAAAGTTCTTTAGATACTCTCTTTTTGCAAATGACGTTGAGCTGATTGCATCCGGTTGTAGACAGCTACAGAGCCTCCTTGAAAACAATTAAAATAATCTAAAGGGGACTGCCTTGCCCATTTACAGAGTAATTATGAAATAGATGAAAAATGTTATTGTTTAGATTTCAACACTTATTTGTATACAACCTCTATAGAGTTTGTCTAAGAGGATGCATATCTAGGATGGCCATTATAGATAGATAATGAGTTGGACCCAGAGTGGAACAGGAGAGAAATAAACAATATTGCTTCAGAGAAATTGCAAAGATCATTTGCTGCCCCCAAGTTTTTTGCAAAACCAAAGACCCATCTTTGTAATACTAAAATTCACTTAGTATAGCTACATAGCACAGACACATGAAACTTGAGTCCAAAAATTTTTTTTTAAAATGAGCATCATGGAGCAGGCAACAATTAATCATGTTGTGGATTGTGAATAGGTCGTAATATATATTCAGTGAGAAACTCCAAAGGAGAACAGAAGTAAAACATTAAGAACTAAATGCCAGATAGGAAGAGACAAAGGCCAGCTAATGTTACAAGATTGAAGGACGATTGTTGGCCAGCCAGAGTTCTTTACTGGTACCTGTTGGTATTGGGGGGAAAGCAAGAAAGGTCTCCAGCACATTGGATGTTTTCTTTGCGGTGAACTTTTAGAATGACATTAATAAGAAGTGAAGAGGATGGGCTGTGATCTACATCACTGCATGGAATTCTGAAATCAGTGAAATCAATGAATGGAAAGGAGAAATAAATAGGGAGAACGTTTGTTCCAAATTACTCTTAAATCTAAATCCCATAAATCACAAAATTACATCTTTTTGGTAATATTTTTGGAAGAACTTTCTATCAGTGACTGTTTTTTCTCTGTGTGCTCTTACTTGTGGGCCTACAGTGTTTCATTTTGATTTCTTAGCCTCTCATTTAAATTTCAGATTTTAGCTTATGTTTTGCTGGCCAAACCAGGAACTAGTCAGCTCTGGCCAGTTAGTAGGAAGCTCCTAATTTAAGAGGTTTTCATTGCCTGAATAAAAGTGTTGCAGTAATACAGACCCCTCCTGGAAGAATTGGCTCCTACTCTTTAAAAGGCCCACTGGGACTCAGAGGCTTTTGAGGTTTTCCAGAAAGCTCCTTACCACATTCAGTCTCCAGCTTTATATTCTGTAGCCTGGAGAGCCTGGACAGTTGACAACTTTCAGTCAGGCAAGACTCATTCTAGGCAATGGCCAATCCCAAGACATGCACAAAAGCAGGATCTAGCGCCTAGGCAAACAGATGGTTTTGGCTGCTTTTGCTCAGTCTAATTAGCTAATTTGGCTGAAGACTTCCCCTCAGAATGAGAGAAGACAATGGTTTTCACAATATGGCCTGCCAAACCGTTTTATTGGACAGATATGGTTAGGCCATTAAGATTCACTGCCAATGGCCATGTGTATTGTTTCAACTTTTTCTAACAAACCATTTCCCTCCATTGTGTGACTCTGTGCTAAATATAAAATACAATTAGTTGGATGGAAACACTTTGTCTTTCTGTTTTCATGATAGCTAGTAATATAGCTATGAACCAAAACTCCAGCAGGGCTCTTTAATGAGTAGTAATACAAATATGTTCTTAAAGATAGCATTAGTGCTAGTAAACCCAAAACACTTCATTAAGAAAATTAATATATGGTGAGCCTAAGAAACATTTTCTCATTCTGTGTTTCTATGCATTGAGTTCTTATGTGGAAACTTGGTGTAGAGTGAGATGTTATTAATGAGGAGGTTGACTATTATTCAAATGTATTCTCTACTTATAATTACCTTGTCTCTTCACAAGTATCACTCTACTTATAGATACCTCTCACCATTCAGAACTAAATTGACTCACAGTCAAAGCAATGATATAATGTGAGTTGGAAGTGGCCTCAGGGCCCTGTAATGCAATTCATACTAGGCTTCCACAAAATACGTGGCATCCTGATCAGTTTGATGAGAAAATGATAGGGAGGTGCATTTTCCTATGGAGAGTGTAGAAATGTCTATTAGCATCTCCTCCAAAAGACTGACGACATTTGGAGGATTTGAAGGTTTTATTCTGAATTTATAAGAAGTTATTGATGGGAAATGTAACTCCCTGTCATCACTTCAACAAACTGATGAGGGAATTCTCCAATAAACTCTCTAATGTGACCTGGAAATAGAAGAGAAACCAGAATCCACCTGGTATAATCATTATTTTGCAGATGTATAAACTGAGGTTTGGGAAGGGTAAATGATTTGCCACGGTCACAAAGGAAAAAAAATCAAAGAAAGGATATAAACCTATGTCCTTTTGCTCCAGCACCATTAATTTTTCCAAAGTACCATGTTGCATATTTAAATTGGAACTGGTAGTTTTGAATGAGTAGTAGCTTGGGTAGCTGTTTCCAGTCGGTCCTTTTCACGAAAGACCATTTAAGCCAATTTTAGAATTGTATAATTTAGACTACAAGCTAGGTTACCTGAGTCTTAACTAAGATTCAGAGGGTTTTTCTCATCCAAAATGAAAAGATTAATTTACATTTGAATTTAATTTAATTCCATGCATTTTATTAGTACCTTCTATGTACAAGGCATGGGATTACAGTATACAAAGAGAAAGCACTAATAAATTAATGTCCTCAATAGTCACTGGAATTGTACTAGTTACTATATCATCAGAATGATTTGTTCTTTTTTGTTGGTCTTGATTTTGGCAATTTTATCCAACTCTGGTTTCTGGCTTACAGCCCAGTCACAATCTGGTAAGCAGTCTGAAGAACCCCACATCATCTTAGGTGTCAGAACTTCCAACTCATTCTTGTTTCATAGGGTATTTCACTAGCCAAAAGAGACCTTATGAAGTGACTTCATATAGAAACCAAGACAGGTCCAGAATGCCCATAACTAAGGCTGTAATTCATAATAGGAGAGAATTTTGTCAATAGACTGATAGTCACCAATTCAACCTGTATATGAAACATCTATTGCTGAATTAATCTTGAATTTCTGAGAAACCATGAATTATGAATATTAATACTTATCCTCTGAGTGGAAAGGTTTTATATCTGAGAAAGCAATAGAGCTGCCATCAATAATTCCATTGACTGCTGATATTGTTATTTATATACTGTATTACTGTTAACAGATGAACTTACTCATGTGACAGATTGGTAAAGTACAACAATTTTATCCTCCCCCAAAATGCCCCCAAAACATGAGGTCCAGAGAGTCTGAATGATTTTCCCAAGATCACACACCTATTCAGGTGTTCTTATTACAAATTTAATCCTTCATGGTAAAACAAAATGCCTCTTTAATAAAAGGCAATTGTAGAAAGTTACTAAAACTCTAAAGTTTTATGCATTGCTGCATTTCCATATAATGCTCCCCTTTGGGGAATATGGCTATAGTATGCTTGCCCAGCAAAATGATATGAAAGAGATGAAGTCTTGGCAATTGCTCGAAGTACCACAGGATTTTTCTTTTTAAGCATCTTTAGTTAGACTGTTTCCACTGGGAATATGGTTTAGAAAATGCCTACAAAACAAAAATAGAATGGGGATTTGGATTATTGGCAGTTCATGTGGAAAAATACCTCAGGCTTGTAGTTGACTTAAAGTTCATAATTCAAAAGATGATTTTTGGCTATTAAAAAATTACTTAGCTACCTGAATAGATGTTTAAGGGTGACAAAAAAGTAGATTTTATTCTATTATTTTCTGTACAGATGAGCTCATATGTGAAGTACTATATAAAGATATAATTAGTACAGCAGTTGAATGTATTTTCAGCTGTGGATAAATAAGAGCAGCAGAGTTTTTTTTTCTTCAAATCTTTTGCCTTTTATACGTTTGATATTAAAAAAAAACCATATTAATTAGATCTCATTTTACGTGGAGATATGCCATAGCTTTGCAAGTAGAGGGTCAGTTTCAGTCAGGGAGACTCTTCAAGTTCTGACTCTGAGCCACTGAACACTGGTTACCATTGGCCAAACACTTCCTCTTCATGTTTCCAGCAACTCTGTAAGACTCTGAATTACAGGTGAGTGGTTGCAAATACCTAAGAAATACTTGATTAAAAAAAAAACACTTTCTACTTATAAACCATTGAACAATCTCTAATAAAGAATCAAAACAAACTTCTTTTTTTATTAATTTATTTTTATTTATCAACATAAGATTTTGAGTCTTAAATTTTTTCTCCCCCTCCCTCCACACCTTCCTCCCCAAGACAGCATGCAATCTGATATAGGCTATACATATATATTCCTATTAAACATATTTTCACATTAGAGAAGTTCTAAGTAAAAATTAGAATAGGAGAAACCACCAGAAAGAGGAAACAAAACAAAACGGAAAAAAAAATAGCAAATAGTATGCTTTGATCTGCATTCAAACTCCATAGTTCTTTCTTTGGATGTGGATAGATTTTCCATCGTGAGACCTTTGGAGATGTCTTAGATCCTTGCATTGCTGAGAAGGGCTAAGTCTATCAATGTTAGTCAATGTACAACATGGCTATTACTGTGTACAACATTTTCCTGGTTCTGCTCACTTCACTCGGCAGTCCATACAAGTCTTTTCAGGTTTTTCTGAGGTTTGCCTGATCATCATTTCTTATAGCATGATAATAATCCATTACATTCATATACCACAACTTATTCAGCCATGACCCAATTGATGGGCATCCTCTCAATTTCCAATTCTTTGCCACCACATATGTGGGTCTTTTTCCCATTTGTATTATCTCTTTGGGATACAGCCCTAAAAGTGCTATTGCTGGTTCAAAGGGTATGGACATTTTTATAGCCCTTTGGGCATAGCTCCAAATTACTCTCCAAAATGGTTGAATCATTTCACAACTCCACCATCAATGCATTAGTGTTCCAATTTTCCCACATCTTCTCCAACATTTATCATTATCCTGTTTTGTCATATTGGCCAATCTAATAGGTGTGATGTGGTATCTCTGAGTTGTTTTAATTTGCATTTCTCTAATCAATAGGGATTGAGAGCATTTTTTCATATGACTATAAATGGCTTTAATTTCTTTATCTGAGAACTGCCTGTTCATATCCTTTGACCATTTATCAATTGGGGAATGCCATGTATTCTTATAAATTTGACTTAATTCTCTATATATTTCAGAAATGAGGCCTTTATCAGAGAGACTGCTGTAAAAATTATTTCTGAATTTTCTACCTTCCTTCTAATCTTGGTTGCATTGGCTTTGTGCAAAAACTTTTCAATTTAATGTAATCAAAGTTATCCATTTTGCATTTCATAATGTTCTCTTTCTCCTGTTTTGTCATGAATTCTTCTTTTCTCCATAAATCTGATAGGTTAAACTATTCCTTGCTCTCCCAGTTTGCTTGCAGTATCAGCCTTTATATCTAAATCATGAACCATTTTGAATTTATTTTGGTATATGGTGTGAGATTTTGGTCTATGACTAGTTTCTGCCATACTCTTTTCCAATCAAAACAAACCTCTAATTGCTGTCATAATAAGTATTATAATATCATGTGTTTAAATTTTGCTCACTTATGTTTTCTCCTGCTTGTGAACAATATAGGAACTTTTCATATTCTGGAGGGCTCTATCTGCCATTACATACAAAACTACTTATTTAAAACACAATTGTTAATTATCTTCTCAATACTTCATTTTTACCACTCTGGGAAGTAAGGGTCAGCTGGATAGAGTGGAAAGAGTGTCAGGCCAGGAGTCAGGAAGACTCATCATCCTGAGTTCAAATGTGACCTCAAACACTTTCTAGCTGTGTTACCCTGTGTAAGTCACTTAACCATGTTTGCCTCATTTTCCTCAACTATAAAATGTGCTAGAGAAAGAAATGGCAAACCACTTCAACACCTTTGCCAAGAAAGTCCCAAATGGGGTCATGAATTGTCAGACGTGCCTGAAAAATGACCGAACTGAACCGGGCACGAAATGCTCTATCCAGCTCTTCCTCGTTCCTCCAAACTAATACCTTTGTTTTGGAGGTTACTTGGAGTTTCATGTATCTGAGTCTTCTCTCTCCAAGTCTCTCTTCAAAATGACTGAGGACCATGCTTTAAAAAGGGATGTATAAGATACTACTCCATCTTGCTCCAACGTTTTCTAACGCACTCATTTATAATCATTGCTTTTGAGTTAATGAAGCTTTCATTTTACTGACCTGTCTCTTAAAGGAGCTAGGTCTTTATTTTATCTGAATGATATTCTGGGCTCTTTTATTTCTGGGTTTTCCTGACGCCGCTTTTCTTTTGTATTCCTGTCACCCATTAGAAAAGCCCTTCTTGCTCTTTTGCGGAGGCCTGCGACATGCCTTCCCGACTAAGGAAGACGCGGAAGCTCCGCGGGCACGTCAGCTAAGGCCACGGGAGCATTGGCAAGTACCGGAAGCACCCCGGAGGCGGCGGCAATGCAGGAGGGCTGCGCCATCACCGCATCAACTTCGACGAATATCATCCAGGTTACTTCGGGAAAGTGGGTATGAGGCATTACCACCTGAAGAAGAACCAAAGTTACTGCCCAACTGTCAACCTTGACAAACTGTGGACACTGGTCGGTGAGCGGACCAGGATGAATGCTGCCAAAAACAAGGAGCGACTTGCCCCTGTCATTGACGTTGTGCCGTCGGGGTACTACAAAGTCCTAGGAAAAGGGAAACTCCCCGAGGAGCCAGTCATCGTGGAGGAAAAGTTCTTCAGCAGAAGAGCAGAGGGAGAAATCAAGGGTGTTAGTGGAGCCTGTGTCCTTGTGGCATAAACATCCAATGTTATAAAATAAAACAAATGTCTTTATTAAAAAAAAAAGCCCTTCTTACTTTACTTTTCTGGCTCTTTATCACGGCCATGAAATAGCTAACTAAGGCGAAATGTACCTAATGCTATGTTCTAGGCTGTTTTCTCCAAACTCTCTTGCACTCAATGATTTCATTAACGCTACTTGGCTTTTCTATACGTTTGTCTAGATGATTCTCACATCTTTAGAAATTACAAGTATTATGAACTTGGAATCTGAAAACTTGTTCTGAAAAGGTAATAGATAAACCTATAAATACACACACAGGTAACTCTCTTCAATATATTTTCTTTGTAATCCTATGTTTTATTTTAGATTTAAGCATACCCATGTCTATGCACACATGTGCACACACACTTAAAATGGTGATAGATACATACACAGATCCATAAATAGTTAATCGTATTCAATATCATTTCTTTCCTTTGTTAATCCTGTTTTATTTTATGTTTAAGAATGTGTATGTGCATGCACACACTCAATAATGGTTATAGATACATAAGTAGATTCACAGATAAAGAATTTATTCACTATAATTCGTTTCCTTTGTAAGCCTATTTTATTTTATGTTTAAGAATGCATATGTGCATACATGCACATTCACACGTGCTTAATAATACTGATAGATACATAGATTCAAAGATAGATAACTGTATTCGATATAACTTCTTTCTTCTGTCATCTTGTTTTATTTTTTTTAAGAATGTGTATGTGCAGGCACACACGTGCTCACATACTTAATACATTCACAGAGCTCCAACAACATATTATTCCTCTTGACATTTAAAGCTCTTCACAACCTGGCTCCTTCCCATCTTTCCCATTAATCCCTTCCATGCTTTCGATCATCCAGCCATACTGACCTGCTTTCTGTTCCCCACAGATGTCCCATTTGTCTCCATTCTTTGGTCTTTCCCCCCCTACCTGAAATTCTCTCCTAATCTTTGCCTTTTAGAATTCTGAACATCCTTCAAGACTGAGGTAAAATATTACCTTTTTTCGATAGAGGCCTCTCTACATCTTGTCAGCATCCAATGCTTCCTCCTCAAGGTTAGCCTGAATTTACTCTGCATGTATCTTACATATAGTTAATTACACACATTGTCTCCCTCATGAATGTAAGCTTCTTGAAGGCTGGAACTGGTTTCATAATTTCTTTGATTTCTCAGTGCTTAGCAGTGCCTGGTGCATACTTGGGACATAATAAGTAGATGTAGATTAATTGAATATTGTAGAATAATATGAAATACATAAATTAGTTTCCTTTCTAATTCCTAACATAGCTAACCATGTAACTTTCTTAAATACAGACTAATGTAAAGTAGTAATCAAATGGATGTAAATCACTTCTGGCACTATAAAATGGCATGCAAATAGCAGTTTACTGATATATTTACATCTTGGTTTTCATAATTTTTCATGATAATCTAGTTTGAAATGTCTTTTATAAGCTTATTCAGAAATCTGAAAAATGGGAATAATAACATATACAAATGTTGTTGACAAGCAAACACACGCTTAATATCTGTTAATTTGCTGTGCAATGACATCTATTCCTGTGCAAAATTATGAGGTACTCAGAAAAATGTCACTCAGATACTTTATCATCAGTCAGTGCTGTTGCAACTGTCTTCCAATGCAAGAAATCCTCCTTGCTGGTAGTTACTAGAACTCAGGGCTACCCAACTTCATCAGCTATCTATAGAGGCAGAGGTTATTTTTCTATGTTTTCTTTAGTGCTCCCTACACTGACATATCTGCAAATAGCTGTACCTCACTATAGCTGCACCAAACCTACATATCTTACTTACTCTGATTACCTGTATATTTCCTTCCTCACACTCACTCCATAATATTGGAGGCATCCTGCTCAATATCTGCCCATCTTTAACACTCCTCAAGCAAAAATCCAGGGAAGAGATCTGGTACCATAATGCAACAATCACTAGTGTAAAAAAAAAATAACAACTTGACACTTGTTTACAGCCTGGGGAGGAAGAAATAATGATAAGCAGAGAAATCCACCTTGCTTGAGCTTTCTTAGCACTAGTACCTACCTCCCATAATTGTTTTTAATATCAAATTAGATAATGTCTGTAAAGCACTTTGTAAATTTGGATTGCTTTCCTGATAGAAGCTATTGTTGTAATAATCATTCCAGAACACACACACATATATACATATATATGATACATATATATATATATACACATATATATGTATATATATATAATACTCACATATATATGTATGTACATATATACACACACATATATATTTATTATACACACATATACATATAAATATAGATATATACATATATAAGCTGTTGTTATAATAAACATTACAGACCATATATATATATACACATACATATATGCACACATTCACAGAAATATGTGCATATACAAACACATATACACATACACATACATATATACATGTGTATATACACACACATGCATGTGCATGCACACACACACACAGCCAATGAGTATAAAAAGAAAGGAAAGATATATGACATAGCAAAGATCAAAGTGATTTGGAATATATAGATATTAATTAGAATCAGTAACTTACATAATGAAATTCTTGGTTATGTTATATATCATCTGTTTTTCATCACTCTATAGACACGCATATTTCACTAGTATATACTTGTCTGTACATGCATAAGTGCACATATACCATATGTAAACTAACTATATTTAAATATAGACATTAAAAGATGAATAGTTTTAGATAGATAATATATGTATATATGCACATGTCTTTGTGTGTGTATAATATATATATATATATATATATATAGTGTGTGTGTGTGTATAAATATATGTGTGTGTGTGTGTGTGTGTGTGTACATATCTGTATATATAGACAGTGGGAGAGAGAGAAAGAGAGAGAGCAAGAGACAGAGAGGATTTACATTTACTCTTTAAATGGTGGGGCATTTAAATACACTAAATAGAAAAAAAAATGACACATGAAGTGATGCTGTGAAAGGTTAATAGCCAACACAGTAGTGCAAATCATCATTTCAGTGTCCTAGCTCCCAGAGGCTGCATGCCAGTATCCATGTAGGACAGTTAGATGCTTATATTTCAGGATTTTGACCTTTAAAATCTATCTAAGAGCCAAAGACATGGGCTTTTTGCAACATAACATGGAAAGCATTTTGATTTTTCTGGAAAAGCCCAAGGGAAGGAGTTTATTTTATTGACTAGTAGAGGCAAGTCATTTCTGAATGTCATTACCAGGGAAGAAGCAACCTTTCTCTCAGGTCAAATTTTACAGTCACATGTACTAATACTGAATTAGGAGTTCTAGCAATTTTTTAAAGAGGCTAGTTAGAAAAAAAAAAAATAACTATTGGCCTTTCCATTAAAAACAAGACAAAACAATACCCATATACTTGAATATCAAAGTAACCAAGAAATTTCATTTGAAAAGTCTCAGAAAACAGTAGCATCCCAACCCTCTCAAACAGCAGACCTATATTCAGAAGATTTCATCACCCTATCAGTATTCAGAAATTCTAGGAAGTCAGCACAAAGCTCTTGAACTTCAAGAGGGACAATTATATCAGATATTCTATGCCCCATTTGGCATTCCCATTTTATAAAGGCATTAACAATTGATTGTAGAAATAATATGGAGATCAGTCATTCCTTCACAGGATCATAGAATTGAGAATTATGTACACCCACATATGTGTGCATCCATATGTATATGCACACATTGTCTACATAATTGTAAATGTATTCATATGCATGGTAAATATGTTGATAAATAATAGCTAGTGTGTACATAGCATTGTAAAATTTTAAATACTGTGTATGTATATATATATATACACACACATATGTATATACATATATATGTAAATGTGTATGGATATACATATATATCCATACACACACACACACACCACCATTTGATCCTCACAGCAACCTTGTGATGTAGGTCCTGTTGTTATTCCCTTTTTACAAATGCAGAAACTTAGGCTGAGAGAAGTTAAGTGAGCTGTATAGTGTCACAAAATTAATAGGTGACTGAGAAATAATTGTAATTCATCTTCCTGATTTCAAGACCAGCTCTCTGTACACTGTGTATATTACATGAAAAGAGGACAGAACTTAAAAAGACTAAAAACTGTATCATAGGACTTCCAAAGTACTCCCCCCAAAAGAAAGCATCATAATATTTTGACAATTATATATATGGCATTATGGCATATCTCATGCACATCTCCTCTCCATTCAAATAGCTATCATCCTACTTCAGACCCTCATGAATAACTAATTGTCGATGCTATTGGAGTAGTCTCTTAATTAGCCTCCCTTCCTCAGTTCTCTCTTCTCTCCAATCCAACCTGCACACATTGGCCAAGGCAGTTTCTTTATTTGCTTCTTTTTCCTAGAAAAACCACTGGACCATGATGTTTTCCATCTTAGGAATCTCTAATGGCTCCCTAGTACCTCAAGGATCAGATGTAAATTTTCTTATCTGGTTTTTAAAACACTATCATAACCTGTACCAACCTGCCAGTCTAGCCTTATTCACAGTATTCCCCTATATTCACTTGATAATCTGGCCAAATTAGTTCTTTGACTGTTTCTCATACATGGAGCTCCATCTGCTGTCTGGAATCATTCCTATCTCACCTCTGCCTTTTAGGGACCCTAGTTTCCTTTAAGATTAAACTGAAGGGTCACCTTGTCTTTGGAGTCTTTCCTGATACCTATAGCAGCTAGAGCTTATGCCACACAATAAATTTCCTAGTATTTATATTATATGTATACATGTGTATAGATGTATTACACATACACACACACACACACACACACATATGTTATGCATGCTTTGTTGTTGTTCATTCAATTCAATTGTGTCTGATTATTTTTTACCTCATTTATAGTTTTCTGGGTAAAGATACTGGAGTGCTTTTCCATTTTTATCTCTAGCTCATTTTAGAAATGAGAAACTGAAGCAAACAGTTGAAGTGACTTGCCCTGGGTCACACAGCTAGTAAGTGTCTGAGTCTACCAGAGAAGATGACCAGATGGATAAGCCCAAACCCTGTCTTATCATGTCAGAAGACATGAATTTAGAAGAGATTATTTCAACAGTGCAGAGCCAAGGTGAAATGTAATATATTTATTTAGTAGGTCCAAGGAATGTTTGATGTTTTAACGGTTTTTACTCACAACCTTCCAGAAGTTTATAAGAATGGTTATAGTTACTGACTGCTTAAGTCCTAAGAATGTAAACTTCTGAGATAGTTTTGTGTTATACATTTCAAACTTCATGTTACAGGAACACGTTAAACTCAATGTGTCAAAATCTGAACTCATTTTTCTTTCTAATCCTTCTCCTGTTCTAAATGTTCCTTTTTTTATATCAAAGACAACATTGTCTTCCAGCATCTTAGGTTCAGCATCTTGGCATTATCCTGAGTTCATCATTCTTCCTGACTACACATAACCAATCAGTTGTGAAATCTATCCATTTTTACCTCTGTATTTCACATCGCATCACTTCTCTACATTCACACAGGCAACACCTAATCGCTCAATAGTTCAGACACTCATCACTTCTTCCATCTGATATTGTAACAGCCTCCTAATTGGTCTCCCTTCCTCAAGTCTCTCACCACTCAAGTCCATCCTACACACTGATGCCAAAGTAATTTTCATTCAATGGACATTTGTTCATAAGACTCACTTATTCAACCTACTCATGTTGATTTCTATTTGCTCCAAAATAAAATGTAAACACATGTCTCTAATCTTTAAAGCCCTTCACAAATTGACCACAACCTATCTTCCTGGCATTACTGGAAATTATTGTTCCACCTTTCTCCTTTCCTCATGCCTTAGATTCTGTAAAACAGTTCTTTTTGTCTTACTCAGGACACTGTATGGCTAGATCAAGATTAAGTTTTAATAATGAATCTCCAAAGTTTGAACCAGATACCATATTTTACATACTTATAACTTCAAATAGTGCAAATATGAAGACATACATCGACTTCAAAGGATTTTTTATTGGCTCCTGCAGTATATCTTTATCACTTTGTATTTACTGTCCCTCAAGCTTAGAATGAATGCTTTCTTTACCTCAGTCTCCTAAAGATCCTTTTTTTCTTTTAAGATGAGTCTGTCAGCAAGATCGTTATGAAGTCTTTCCTCATCTCCTAACTACAAATGCCTTTCCTCCAAAATTGCTTTTTATTCAAATACTTTGTATACATTTGTCTTAATTAACTTTGTGTGATGTGTGTGTGTGTGTATCCATGTCTATATGTATAAGTGAGTGGAACAAGCATTTTTTAATCATCTACTATGTCCAAGTACTGTGCTAAGTGTTTCACAAGTATTTGACAAGTATTATCCTCACAAAAACTCTGGGAGGTGTGTGATATTTTGATTTCCATTTTACAGTTCAGAAAAGAGAGAGAGACAAAAGTTAGGGGACTTGTCTAGGTTCACATAGCTAGAAAGTGATTGAGACCAGATTTGAATCAGATCTTTCTGACTCTAGATCTAAAACTCTATTTATCAGGCTAAATACGTCTAACGTAAAACCATATACATTATTTGCAAATTTTACACATATATGTATACTTACATACATGTATGTATGTATGCATGATATGCATGCATATAAAATGTATATATGTGTGTGTTATATAATATATAATTTATTTGTAAAATGAATATAAATTTTATCCATATATGTGTCTGTGCATGCAGTGCACACACAAACATGCACAGACACACATACATGAAAATGTAGTTTCAGGGTGATTTATAGATCCTCATTTTTTTTTCAGGTTAAAAGATGTTAAGTGCATTCTTAGTATGAAAGTGATGATGCCAACTCCAAATGAAATCTACAATCATTACACAATAGAATTTTATAGAGTGGTAGACCATAGTGTTAACTATTTATTAATCCAGGACCTTACTTGCAACCATTGTGTTTAGCACTTAGTTAATGTTATAAAGGAAATATTTGAAAGTATTTAATAAGTTATAGTTTGATCTGTTGGATTTCCCCTTCCCTCCCCAATGAATTTCTTATGTAGAGTTTATTACAGGTTTAATAACATCATGGAATTAGAAGTAAAATTATTAATTGTTTTTTATTTCACAGATGAAAGAATTTAGCTTTAGAGGGATTAAATGAATCATCTCAAATCGTTCAGTCATTAAATGCTTTGAGGCTGGTTTCACTGTTACATATTATCAATGCACAGACTAAGAGTACCTTCCTAATTTATGAGTGTTTCTCTGATAGAGAACAGACTTTGCGTTTATTAACATTGTTCTTTCTCAGAGTCTTTTGCTATATTATTCTCTGTCTCTTTTTCCCTACACTGACTCTTGAATCTTCTTCTTTTCCCTCTCCTCACTCCCTACTCTGCTTAGTGATCTCATCTGTTCCCATGAGTTCAATTATAGCTATGCAGATGACTGCCAAATCCATATATTCAGTCCTAATCTGTCTGGACTCCATTTCCACATCAACCATCACCTTCTGGATAACTTCACCTGGAGAGCTCATCAGCATCCCAAAATTGACATTTCACCAACTAAACTAAACATCTTAACCCTCAAGCTTCCCCTTCATCCAAACATCTTTATCTCTATAGCATAGTCAGACTCTCAATCATATAGCTTTGTAAAGTCAGAGGCAATCTTAATTTCCATCTTGTTTGTCATTTCCTGTGCCTTAATGATATCCATTACATTAATATACCATAATTTGTTGTTATTCCTAAATCAAGAGGAATTCCCTTACCTTACAATTCTTTGCCACCACAAAAAGATTTGGTTAGATATTTTTGGACATATGGATTTCATTCAACTTTCTTTATCTCTTGATTATATGCCTAAAAATTATTATTAGATTAAAGAGTAATATCTTCTTAATTCATATCATTTATTACATTCACTTCTCTAATTTATTCTCCACATACATGCCAAAATCATGCTCCTATTCTGCAGTGGAAAGAACTACATGGAACATAAAATATCTGCAGTATATAACCAATAAAGAATTTATGCAAAAAAATGGTATATACAATATCATCAAAGAAATGTAGGACTAGAAAATGAGATTCGATGGACATGTCCTGAGAGTGATGACCAAGACATTTATACTCAATATATTCCAGTTCTAATGATAAATTATTATTACTAAATCAAAGATGTGCCTCCTCATCTCTCTTGCTGAAAAAGTTTCGGAATAAAATACTAGCTTTTTGATTTGACACTTAAAGCTATTTACAATTTGACTCACCTAGATTTTATATAAATTGATTTCATATCACTCCCAGTCACTATACATTCCAGCCAAGTTAATGTGTTAGGAGGACCAAAATATGTTTTTTTCCCCCTTTTGAATGACATTCCATCCTCTGTTTCCAAGACCTTGTATAGTCTGGCTTTCTTCAATCCCATGTCTTTGTAATCCTAGATCGCTGCAAGTCTCAATTCATGTCATCTCCCACCCCCTCCTTCAATTCTGTCCCTTTGCCACCTCTGAACTTGACTTTGCTTATATTTTGTATTTACTTACCCTAATTGTTGTAGTCCCCAGAAAAGGAGTGCAAAATACTTGACATAATAGATTTTGTTTTTATTTTTGTCTTTATATTCCCTGCTTGTAGCACAATCCCTGCCACATGATAGGTACAACAAATTTTTATGCAGCTATGTTGAAGAGATGTAGAAGTCACCCATTACCCTGATTGAACTTTTTGTGGATATTCATGGGATGAAAAAGATATGGATGACTTGCTGTTGGCAGAGTCAAAGGGAATACCCAATGAACTGACATCACAAATCCATTGAAATTGTGGCCTATAATGTGGAAAATAGCACTCCAATGCTTCAGTAGTTCTGTATTGCCTCTAACATAAAAAAAAACCCTCCTCAGAACGGCTTTTAAGGTTCTCTGATTTGGGTTCCCACTTACACTTTCTGTCTTATTTTACCTTAGTCTTCTATGTTTCAGCAAACCTGGATTAATAGCTGCTTCTCAAAGTGAGCAGAGTATCCCTTGTTTCTCTACATTGACACGTGTTCCTTCCTATGTCTATAATCTATCACTTGCTCATTTCTACCTTTCAGGGAATGTTGCTATTCTTTTAATCTCAGTTCTGGCGCCTCTTCAACTGTGAAGTCACAAGATTGGAGGATTACAGTCTTAAAATTAGAAGGGATTTCAGAGGCAATCTTGTTTAAGCCCTTCATTTTGCAGATGAGAAAACTGAGTCCTAAGGAGTTTAAATATATTATTTAAGTCATAAACACAATAAGCATTAGCAGAGGGATATGAAAACCAATTCTCTGACTCCACAATGAATTTTTTTTTCCATCACCTTTTTGTTTAACATGGTGATTGTCCCCTGTCACTACTATTGTATCCCTAGGGCATTAACACAATGTCTTATTTGAGGTAGAGTAATAATAAATGTTTGTCAAATATATGTATATATGTATGTATGTATGTGTGTGTGTGTGTGTGTGTGTGTGTGTGTATGAGCAGTCATACTAACAGGAATATAGTATGGAAATAACAACAATATATCAGTGAAAATGTTAAGGAAATATTAGTAAATGCCTAACATTAGTGTAGTGGATAAAAAAGTACTTATAATCCCTATTCAAGTTTTGAGCATTCCATCTCCCTTTTTTCAAAATTTGTTTCTCCTATGTGTTACTTAAAAAAAAATGTTGCACCTTCATCACAGTATATGTCACAACTTCAAAATAATCATATGTGGGACACACATAGACCTTTAAAATTTACAAAGCACTCCATATTGACTATATCTTTGGATCATCATCAATACTGCATGTGAGAAGCTATTATTATCCCTATTTTACAGATGAAGAAACCATGGTTCAGAAAGATTAATTGACATACAAAATCACAGAGCTTTAAGTGTGAAAGGTGGCTTGGATCTTTCCTCTCTGAATTGGTCTGATGCCCTATCCACTACATCATTCTGCCTTAGTAGGGAGAAAAAGAAGGAGGGAAGGGGAGGCAAGGAAAGGAGGAAGAGATAGGAGAGAGGGAAGGAAAAGGAAAGGAAGAATAAATAGAAGGAGGAAAGAAGGGAGAGCGGGATTGATTCAGGGAGGGAGGAATAAAAGAAAGGCAGGGAAGGCTGGAAAAAAGAAAAAGAAGAGAGGGAAGGAGAAAGGAATGGAAGGAGGAGGAACAAACAAATACAAGAGAAAGGAGGAACAGATAAATAGATGAGAAAATAAATAATTAAACAATGATTACATGACTGCATATATGAACAAACAAAATAGAATGTGATAACTACTATCCATGAAGAATGATTATAGTCTGGCATTAAACATGTATATTCAAAAAATCAACATTAAAATATGCTCCCTTCTTATAATTGCATTTACCTTTCTTTTCTCTGTGATTGCTTCCTTGCCATTCCAAAAGCTGGTATGGACACAAATATCATATGATCAATAAGAAATTACCATTTTCCTACTTTGGATTATTAAATTTTGTCAATAAAGAAGATTGCATTTCTTTTGTAAAAGAAAAAAATTACGGAGGAGTACAAAGACTCATAAACTGAAGAGATTTTATTTTCTAAATAAAGATGAACTTGGTGGAGCTCTTGGAATGAAAAGGCACTGAAGAAGGTGTATTGAAAGTGGAACTTGAAAAATTATTGCCCTTTGCCTTGGTACACAGACTATAAAACAAGAAGAATGTTCTCTGGCTAATAAAAGGAAGAATTGGAACCTATTACAAAGAGCTACATTGCATATGTCCACTCTGTAGCCCAACAATATGGCACTCTCTTCCTATATGATATCCAAAGAATAAATTTCCAGTGTGATGTGTGGAAAATTTGGTATGCAGTTCATTAACAATGGGGAAAGTCTGCCAAATAATCAAGCTTCTCATCCTGGAAAACACATCTATGGCCAGGAAGTGACATAGTAGTATGTTCAGAAATGTGACATTCATCTCTGTGAGAAAGGAACTACAAAGATGCTTGAAGGTCTCCATTTTTGGAAAGAATATGCTGATATTGACACAGTAGCTCAAATCCTTTCAAAAGTGGTCTGAGGTCTTCCTTTCATTAGAGGGGAAGAGGGACAGACAGGACAGAAATAGGAAACTTGAGCCTGACCATGGTATGATCATTTTAGTCAATGCACAGTTTGTAAAGTGCTCAATTAGAAAAAGAAAAAAAAGTAAGCTGGTATATGTGTATAGCACATGCTGGATCCTATACAAAAGTTGGAAAACTACCTCTAGCTTTCCTTGGCAATCTTCTTGACAGGAAAGGGGATTTGGCTCCTGCCTTCATCTCTTAATTTGGTATCAAAAGGACAGGAAACATGTAATGAGAGCTGTCAAACATTAAGTCTTGCCAGATACAACATATTTGCAGGAATCCTACCTGGATAATAAAGAAAACTGTAAAATATGAGAATTCCCTTTATTTAAATTATAATTTAAGGTTCCACATATTCTCTAAAAACTGATAGATATAAGCATATTAGTTGACAGTGAGGAGAAATTTGATTTAAATCATGTAATGTGTATACTACATATTTTGAATTTTTTTGATATAAATATAGAAGAAATAGACATAAGTATTGACATAAATTATATATGGATATATATGGAAATAAATTATGATATAGATGTAGATAAATATAGAGAAGAGAAAGAAAAAAATAAACACCCTTTCCAGCTAGGTGGCACAGTGAAGAGAACACTGACCACAGAATCTGAAAGCCCTAAGTTTAAATCTGGCCTCAGACATAATACAATACTTTACCTGCAAGACTGTTGTCAGAATAAAAGCATATAATGCAAAGTGCTTAGTACAATTCCTGGCACATAGCTTTAGTACACCCTTCACTCATTTTTTAAATCAATCTTCCTAAAGCATAGATCTACCTGATCATGTCACCCTCTCTCCCTATTTAATAAACTCTAATAACTTCCTATTACCTCCAGTATCAAATATAAAATCTTCTGTTTGACATTCAAAACCATTTACAATCTGCTAGTTCTTGCTTTTCTAGTCATTTTATACTTTACTCTCCACCACTTGCTTTGTGAAACTCTTTCATTAGTGGAGGAAATTTCCACATCCAGAACTTCCTATAACAATTAAATCTTAAAGCCTAAATAGATTTGCAACATCTCTCTTCCGCCCTGCCTCAACAAAGGGCTAAATATTACCATCTGTAGTCCACACAAAAATATACATTTGGTTACTATGTCATCATAGCTTTCTCACATTTCCAAATGTGCCATGTTAATTGACCAGCTTCATAAAAGCTAAAATCTGTCATATTTGTCATCTATAATGGGTTAAGGACCAGAACCATGATTTTATTGGTATAGAAAACATGTTTTCCCAAAACTTCTGGTCTTAATGGGTTGCTGAGACTCAGCAGCACTTCTTACACTGTGGCTTACAACCCCATATGGGGTCGCAAAAAACTTGGCAGTGGTAAAAATTTTCTGAATGCACAATGATGAAAAATTAATAAATTATGAATTAAATGCGTAATGAATCTGAGGTGTTTCTGGCAGTATTTGCCTGTATGGCATCGTACAGTTTCACTGCAGCCTTGGTTCTAAAGACACAGCATGCTCTCTTTGCACTAGACATGCCTCATGGGGCAGCAAGTGAAAAAAGTTGAGAAGTCCTGGCTCAGATCACTCTGGAGTTAAATGACTAGCCCAGGGTCACACTAGTAGATATACCAGACAGCACTTGAAACTAGGTCTTCATGGCTTCAGATCCTATCCATTATGCAACACTGCACTCTAGAAATAGAATGAAATTTTCTTTATCATTTTGCTCTTATTGAGAGCGAAATGTGGTTTCAGTGGATGCACTGATTGTTGATTAAGTAATTATTTAAAATACACCGCAATGCATTGATGGTTGTTGGCTTGGAGTCTTTCTTATGGTCCATATATACTTGAGAGACCAGATACCTTTTTATAGTTTTGGCTCTAACTTTCTCCATCAAATTTTATTCATTTTGTTCCACAGATACTGTGCATTGCACTTTGTCAGAAGTTTCTCTCTTTGCTTGTTTGTTTTCTTTTATGTTCTTTTCCCCTTCATTTTTCTTCCCTTCCCTTCCCTCCCAGTCCTTACTCTAACCTCTCCTTCCCTTTCCTTTCCTGCCTTTTCCCTAGTGGGATATCTTTATGGGGAGAGATTGTGACTCAAACAGAATGTTTGGGAAAAAAGATTTTACCTAAGCATTCTTGGAGTCAAGGATGAAGAATATGATACTGAAAGCTTATAGCAAAAACCTTTTTTGAAATTTTACCTTTTACAAATTTCCCTGGGCAAATCTACCTCAAGATCTTAAAAAAAAAATCTTTCTCGCTTCAGTCCTCTGGGGACATAAAAAAATAGCTGAATTACCCTAAATTGATTTAAATGTGGCCAAGAGCTAGGAGGAGACATCCATGTGATACTTTCCAGGATTGACCTAGAAAATACTCAAAAGTAAAACTCCTGCACTAATAGTACCTTTTTGTTGTATTCATTGACATTAGAGATGGACCATCTGCAAGTTAATTTATTCTCACCATTTTGATCACCTGCAATATTAAAAATGTTCTTGAACATCAAATGCACAATAAATCAAAGAATGAATATTTAGGACATCTTGATAAGGTAGTTCCGGTGTAATCAAATTTAGTGGTCTTTTATTTTTCTTTCTCTGAACTTCTGAATGTATTGAAAGCTCATGATGAAATGAATATTAATGTAGAATGTAATGATGATTTTAAAAAATTCTGATCTGTTTCTATCTCAAACCACTGCACGTATTTATTGCTGAAGGGGTAAGGAAATTATTCCAGGAGGGGAAATAAAAAATAAGGCATTAAAATAATTGAAAATTATGAATTAATATCTGTTGATTATGGCTTGAGAACAGAAATAACATTTGAAGATAGAGACTGGGAACAGGAATGGTTAAATGACTGCAGTTTGACAGAGGCACTGCAGAAAAGGGGGAAAAAGCATGAGGAAATGGGATCTCTAAATCATTTTTGAATCTTTGCTGCAAGTAGTAAAATGAGCAGTTTTGCCTTCTTTCTTATTTATTAACACATGCCCATGCTATATACTACACCCTTCTTCAATTATTCATTGGCATTTCCTCCCCATTTCTTAAGGAAATACTAAATTATTTTTTTTTCTGTTTATTCAGAATCAGAGAGGCAAATTCTTCTTGCTAAAAAGGAAGCCAGGGGAAATTCAGGTGCATGCATTTCTGTTGTCATACACCTAAGAAAAAATATGTCATAATGGAAACAATTATAAGCTTTAATCTGTAATTGATCAGTATAATGTACAATAATAAATTTTATACAACTATAGCAGATGGTCTCCAGGAGAATTCTGTTGGAAATGCATTTTGAGTAAGTCTTCCAATTTTGGACATTTGTCTTTGATATAAGATTTAGGGATCAATTCCTTCTGAAGTTATATTGGTTGTATTTCTCCTTTGCTATTCTCAGAAAAATATCTAGACTTGATATTTCCTAATATATGAGTACACTTTTGCCTCCTCCTCTTCTCCAGATGTTTATTTTTTCTCAGCCTCAGGGAATTGTATATTTATCTTTGAATCACATCTGTTCACCAAAGTTATCTGCTTTTAAGAATAAAGTTCAAGTTGCTTTTACTACCCATTAATGTTCCTTCGAAAGTTTCCTATTGGCCAGCCAGTGTTTGATTTTTAAAAAGTGTAGCAAAGCATTATCAATATGTCACTTATTTATATATTTAAATGTGTGGCCCATACATATTAATAATCAGAAATAAATAATTTTATTGCTTCCTCTGGACACTCTAGATACAGAAACAATATCCTATATAATTTGTTCCTTTTAATAAATTAAATTTATAAAAATCAACTACATGTTAACTTTTCAAAAACCTTAATGCTAGCACCTCAGCAGAGAAATGTACCGCTCATTACTGGAAAATCAGCCATGAAAAGCATCTACTGTATGGATTTCTTAAGTATATAGTAATTCACTGTCTGATCCAGGCCAGCCTGTCAAACTAAAGTAGGTAAGGGCTTTGTTCTCTCCTGCCATTTTCAGAGAATCACTTGCCTATTATCTTTCTTCATGGTTACTGAAGGAAGAAAATCTTTATCCAAGGTAATCCAAGCAGAAGCAAAATTATTTTTGCTATGATTGATTTTGTATTCCAATTATACATGTGTATGAACACATCTCAATAATCTATGTATGGATGGCTTTGTGTGCCTGTGTAAGTACTTGGAAAACAGGTCCCCTCAAGTTATCAAGGACAAATGGCTATATTTTCCTCTTTCAGCCCCAAAACATAGAGTTTTAAAGAACATAATATAGTCAGAAGTGAACTTTGACATGGACAGACTCAAAATTGTTTGAATAGTTCTAGACAGTATATAGTCTATATGACATATAATATACATATATACACATATATACTGTGTGCATATATACACACAAACACACATACATATATTATATATCTTTTTTTGTATATATGTATGCATGTATACATTTCTCTAGTTTGCTTTGTGAATGACCACATTTCAGTTAGATGCTGGGAGTTTTGGAAGAGGCATTCTATTAAAAATGTTTTGACCAATTCGTATTCTCTAATACTCCTTCACCTGTCCAACGAGTTTAAAACTGCAGTTCAGCGTAAGGGCCATGGTGGGGAGAGAGTGATAGATTGGATCCAATCTGTTATTATAGCTACTCATTTAGCATTAAGATTAAGGATGAGAGAGGAGGCCAAGCCAATTCCCACTCCTGTCCCAGAGTATCACCTGTTCTGTGTCTGTCCCTCTTTCCACTCAGTGGACTGAAAACATAATTGCATTTAAAAAAAAAAAAAGAGAAGAGATGTCATGAAATTCAATAACTTGACATCTTGTTAATCAAAACTCCCTCAAGAAATGCTCCACATTTTACTGAATTAATATATTTACCTGGAAAAAATCTATATTCTCACAGTATTTCTGAACTAGATTTTTCCTCAGATAAAGTTGGGAACATTAAAAAATTCTTAGGAAACAGAATATGGATTTGAAAAAGTCCATTTTTAAGAAGTAATATGTAAAAAAGAAACACTTGTTTTATTCACAGTACTACATTACACCAATATCTGTGAAACAGTTTTGAAAGAATAATATAAAAGAAAGAAATTATGCATCCTGCACCTGTACCCAGCCAGCATAATTTTTGCATTTCTATTCTTGGGTCACTTCAAAAAGCTCTCTTCTCTAGACTATAGATAATTAATGCACTGAAGCTAGAAATATCTTTTTTCAGTAGTCTGGTTCATTTCTGATCCATTCATGTTAAAAGCACAAGTAGAAGACTATTAATTCCTGCATTGTAGATGTACTTCAGAAGACTTTTTGACATTTTGATATTCTGCTATTTCACATTTAAATTCTTTCCCATTATATAATACATTGGGAAACTAAGTATGATTCTTTAGCCAATGTAGTACTTTGAAAAAGAAAAGGCAAAACAAAACAAAAAAATAATAATCTATCATTTTTTCATATTCTGTATCTGCCTATATACAAAGAAAAGTAAAGTGAATGTTTTAGCTGGAATCTCCCTAGATACTTAACTATTTTCTCCTTCAAATAAAAACAAAAGATTAAGCTGTGGAGTCATGAAAAAAGTGGGGTTAAAAGTTGCATGTTACTCCTTTAACAAATTCAAGAAGCATTTATTTAAAACCACCTCCAGTCAGCCAATAAACATGTAAGATCCTACTAGACTTCAGGCACTTTGCTAAGCACTGAGGATACAGAAAGAGGAAAACACCTTCCTAGCAACATATGAATAGCTCTTGAAAAACTGGAGAAATACACAGTTTATTTTTTAAATATAATTTAAAACTTTACTTTCCCCCAATTACATGTAAAATAATTTTGACATTTTTTTTTCAAATTTTGAGTTCAAATTCTCTACTCCCTTCCCCTCCCATTGAGAAGGCAAGCAATTTGACATAGATTATACATGTGTAGTCATACAAAACACATTTTCATGTAAGTCATTCTGTAAAAGAAAACAGACAGAAAAGAACACAAGAAAAATATGGTAAAGAAAAAGTATCTTTGATCTGCATTCAGACTCTACCCATTCTTTTTCTGGGAATGTATGGAACCCTTTAGCATGAGTCCTACAGAATTGTTTTAGATCATTGTATTGCTGAGAACTGTTAAGTTATTTATGGCATATCATCGTACGATATTGCTAGTACTGATTACAGTGTTCTCTTGGTTCTGCTCATTTCACTTTGCATCAGTTCATGTAAGTCTTTCCATGTTATTTTTTTCCTGACAGTGTGCTGTTCATCATTTCTTAAAGCAGAGTAGTATTCTATCAGAATCACATACAGCAACTTATTCAGCCATTCTGCAATTGATGGACATCCTTTCAATTTCCAACTCTTTGCACCCACTAAAAGAGTTGCTATAAATATTTTTGTAGCATAGATCCTTTTCTGTTTTTATCTCTTTGGAATACTGATCTAGTAGTAGTGTTGCTTGGTCAAAGAGTATGCATGGTTTTATAGCCCTTTGGGCATAGTTCCAAATTGTTCTCCAGAATGGTTGAATTTGTATATAATTTCACTGGCACTACCTTAGTGTTTTAATTTTCTCCCCCCATTCCTGTCCCAAAGTATCACCTAAATTATAATTCAGTTGACAGAGAGTAGCAGAAAGTCATGGTAATCATAAAAAACAGTATATGCAAAAAATCTAGAAATTATAAAGCATGTGGTATATGCACAATGTATGGGAAATGACTAGCAGTTGCCTTTTACTAGAGTATAGAAAAAAAGGAAATGAGTCAATCAAATGAAATTGGAAAGCTACAATGATGCCAGATTTCATAGGATGTTGAATGCTAAGGTGAGTTTGTATTGTAGTCAGTAGCAATAGGAAGTCATTGAAGCCTTTGTAGCCAAAAAAGATTGTGACCAGAACTTGCATGAGAAAAGTAATCTCACAGCATTGTAAATGATAGATTAAAGATGTAAGGGAGAAGGAGGAGACAATGTAAGTGGAGATACAGCTCAATAGGGTTTTTGTAATAAAGTCAAGAGACAGCCACTCATGGACCCATAGCTTCTTAAAAAGAAAGCTTGCTTTTTGTTTCAAAAAGATTTCTAGCCAATTGAATCTACAATGTGAGGAGTGTTTGAGGGTTTTTCTTTCTTATGTTAGAATAACAATGATATTAACAATAATGCCATTTCATTTTACATCATGTCTTCATCTCTTCAGGGTCACTTTCCTAACCCAGGCCAAGGTTGTAGACATGTCAGACCTAGAATATTTGGACTGGCACATCCTGGGGAGGGAATTTCAGGGATAATTAGCACAGAGAACATAATCACAATACCAGTTCAGCTAAAGAGGGGCCCACTGAATCCAGGACAGCAATTCTGCAAGGTGATATCTAAATATAGAAGAAAATCAAAACTAGAACTAGGGAAGCAGTCATTTCTCATAGGTAATGAGAACAGGTATGTTAACCAGAGAAAATGGTTTTCAGTCAGTTTCACTGAAACAGTAAAGGTTGTATAATCATTTGCCATGTCAAGAAAGTCCTTTAAGGTTTTTATATGTTAGAGCGGAATAGTTGAATGAATTATTCAAGTAACCTCCTGAAAGGAAGTGGGAAAGGTAATCAACCAAGCAATCTATCTCAACCATAGGCTTTAGATTAAGTGTGAAAAATATTTTAAAGCCATTATATGAAGATTGTCAAGTCAACAAGCATTTATTATGCAATCACTAATTGATGAGTGTGGGGAATTTGGATAAAAGGTATAAGAAAAACAGTCCCTGTCCACAAGGAGCTTAGATTCTAATGGGTCAAGAAATTTCCTCGAGAAAAGCAGAAAGGAAGGTAGGGGATTTCCTGTGAGGTAGGGAAAATGCTGAGAATCAGGAGCAGAGCCTATAGAGGACTGGAAAAATGGCTGGTCTGGGTGCTTTCCATAAAGTGGCCATTCTGTGAGGTAATAGGCAATCATAATAAGGGCCATTGGAGCAGAGAATGCATCCAGGGGGAGATGTCCAGTGGAAGAGTGAATTTCCTGAGTAAGAAAGTTTCTGTGTCATGGTAGAAAAAGTTGCAGGAGTTAGGAATTGAGCCTGGAAAGGAGCACATGCCTACTATACTCCTGGAATATTGCTGCTCATCTATATGAAGTTTGTTCCAATTGCCTGATAGCTTCCCATCATGCCCTGTGAATACTGAGAAGAGCACAGAGTTAGCTAGAATTAGGGAGTGATAGCTGGCAGCTAGAGTTCCAGCAACTTTTACGCAGCAATTACCTGGGTGGGGGAGGCGGATAATGATTTTACGTTCAGCCATAGCCTTGTTCTCCTGCCCCACATCCAAACCCTGTCCAGAGAAGGACATTGCTAACTTCTAACTGTCTGAATGATTTTGGATTTCCCATCCTCCCTTCAATATCCTAGTGACATCTCTGGATCAGCTTATAGTAAAGTTTGTATTAGGAACCAAGGATAGAGTAAACATGAATTCATCGTTCCATAAGGAAGTCAGTCAATCAAAACACACTTATTCAATTTCTTCTATGTGTCAGGTACTGTGCTAACTGCTGGAGATACAAAAAGACACAAAAGACAGTCTCAGACTATAAGGAGTTCACTGTCTAAAGAAGGAGAAAAGAGTAAACAACGACATTTAAACAAGTGATGTGCTCAAAAAATCTATATTTTTTTAAAGGCACTAAAATTAGGAGGGTTTGGGGATGACTTTTTGTAAAAGTTGGGATTTTATTTTGGACTTAAAGGAAGCCAGTGAAACTAGTACATGAGGGGGAGGAGGAGAGAAAGCATTATAGAAATTGGCAACAGCCAGAGAAAATGCCCAGAGCCAAGAGACAGAGTCTCTCAACAACAAGGAGGCCAATGTCACTGGATTGAGGAGTTTGTAGTAGGTAATAAGGTTTAAGAAGTCTGGAAGAGTAAGAGTACCATAGGTTATGAAGGTCTTTGAAAGCCCAAGATGGGAATTTTGAATTTAATACCATAGGTGATAGTGAGCCATTGAAGTTTATTGAGTGTGTGTGGGAGGGAGGATCGGGGAAGACATGGTCAAAGTCAAACTTTAGGATAATCACTTGGGTGACTAAATGGGACATATATTGGAGTAGTGAGAGACTTCAGGCAGGGAGATCCAGGATAGTCTATTACAATAGCTCACATGTAAGGTAGTGATGCCTGCACCAGAGTGGTGGGAGTGTCAACAAAGAGAAATGCTATATTTGAGAGAAGTTACAAAGGTGAAATTGGCAGTCTTGGCAAAAAATTGGAAATGGCAGTGACAGGCTGTGAAGAGTCAGGAATGACTCCTAGGTTTATAGCCTGAGGGACTGGGAAAATGGTGCTGCACTCTACATGATACTGAAGATAAAAGGCTGGGATGGTTTAGGAGAAAAAAGAGATAATGAGTTCTGCTTTGAAACACTAAGTTTAAGATTAACCCAGAAAAGAAATTATGTGATGCCTAAGAAGGGGAACTTCTTGAGTACCACCATAAATGAAAGAAAAAGATTTCTAACAATCAAGACCACTTTCATGCATTCGTGTGTGTGTGTGTGTGTGTGTGTGTGTGTGTGGTGTGTGTATTGATTTGTGTATATATAAATACATATATTGCACATGTATATATACATATATACCTATAGACATTCATATACACAATACATATATATATACACACACATATTTAAAGGAAGGAAGAATGGAATAATCATTTGTTAAGCACTTACTATATGTCAGTCATTATGCCAATTGATTTACAGACATTATCTTCTTTGATTCTTACAACCCAATTTGGTAGACGCTATTATGGTCTCCATTTTACAGTTGAGGAAACTAAGTGAGACAGAGGTTAAGTGATTTAACCCAACGTCACATAGCAAAAGTCTGAAGAGGAATTTCAAGTCAGCTCTTCCTAACTCAAAACCGACTGGTATATCTACTGTCCCAACTAGCTGCTTAAGATAGGGTATCATAGACTTTTCTGCGAGATTGTTTTGTAACAACTAGTATTACCGTAGCACTTCAGTTAATACTCCTTTCTAAACTTATTTTCAACAGATAATCTTCTGGAAAGGGGTGGGGCATAACAGAGGGAGATTAAGATTGTGGTAATGGTGGATCACCACTTAATCCGCAGAGGTACCCCCAGAACTCTGAAGGGAATATGTAGCCCTGTTTTGCAAACTCAACCTCATCTCTGATAGTGGGAGTTACATTAAAGATCTTTATAGCTCATATATGTATTACATAAAGCAAGGATTTTTCTCAAAATAGATTGAAAAAATAATACAAATATTATTAGTCACATTTCACAATGTAGGAAATGGAGATTCATAAAGATAAAATGATTTGCCTTTGTACAACAAATACACAGCAAATACATTTCAGAGCTAAGAAATGAACCAAGTTCTATATTATTCCAATTTCCCATTCCATTTTTTTGTATGTATATATGCATATGTATACACACACACACACACACATATATATATATAATCTTTCTATCATCTATTAATCTATATCCATACCTCTATCATCTGTACATCTATATCTATATTTACATCTATGCTTATCTATAATATCTGTATCTACAGTTTTAGATATCCTATGGGCATTTCAAATAAAACATATTCAAAATCTTGTCCAAAATATTTGGACAGTGAGTTCTAAAACTCACTATCTTTCTCCCCAAAACCCTCACATCTTTTGAACTTCCTCCTATTTCAGTCAAGTGCACCACAATCCTTTTAGTCACTGGGCCTCATAACTCCAACTTGCTTCTTGACCCCTTCCTCACTTCCATTCCACAGAATTCATCAGTTGCCACCTCTCATTTCTATCTCCAGACATCTTTCAGATCCATCCATATGCCTCTAATCTTCCATCCTAGTTCAGGCCCTTATCACCCCTTCCTGAGACTATTGCAAAAGGCTTACAATTTGTCTCCCTTGCTCAAGGAATTTTACATTCCAAACCATCTACTGAAGAGATGCCAGAGTGAGTTTCCTATAGCCCGGTTCTGAGCATGTCAGAGTTCAATAAGCTGCAATGGCTTTCCATTGATTTTAGGATCAAACATAAATTCCGTGTAAAATTAAAGTTTTTCAGAATCTTGTGCAGTTTCTTACATATCCTTCCCCTCTGGGGACTCTATACTCCAACTAAACTGGCCACCTCCTCCTCCTCCTCCTCCTCTTCTTCTTCATCTTCTTTTTCTTCTTCTTCTTCTCTTCTTCTTCTTCTTCTTCTTCTTCTTCTTCTTCTTCCTCTTCCTCTTCCTCTTCTCCTCCTTCCCCTCCCTCCCCTCCCCCTCCCCCTCCTCCTCCTCCTCCTTCTTCCTCTTCCTCTTCCTCTTCTTCTTCTTCTCCCCCTCCCCCTCCCCCTCCCCCTCTTCCCCCTCCCCCTCCCTCTCCCCCCCTCCTCCTTCCTCTTCTTCTTCTTCTTCTTCTTCTTCTTCTTCTTCTTCTTCTTCTTCTTCTTCTTCTTCTTCTTCTTCTTCTTCTTCTTCTTCTTCTCTTCTTCTTCTCTCAAATAATGTTTCATCTCCCATTTCACCATTACATGGAAAGGGCTGTAGTAGAAGTTAACAAGCATTTATCAACTTCCTACTATATACCAGGCACTGGACACTTTATAAATATTATCCTATTCCATCATGGACTGTCACCCATGCCTATAATTTTTTCTCCAACTCCTGATTTCCTGCAAAACTAACCTCAAGACGTCCTTCAAGAGACATTTTCTGGTTCCTACAACTATAGTCCCTATGTTCCTTCCCCTTATATGGATTATGTATTTTATATAGAGTACGTATATTCTTATATACCACTACATTATCTCTGACATTAGAGTGGCAATTCTTTAAGAAAAGATCAGGTCTGATTTTGTCTTTGCACGTCCAGTATTTATCACAGTGCTTGGCACATAGTAGGTGCTTAATATCTGCAGTTTGCCTGACATATATTACTTGTGCATCCTGCCTTTGCTTGAATATCACTAATGAGAATAGACCTATTATAATGTAAAATACCCATTTCATTTTTAGATAACTAATTTTAAGAAGTTTTTCCTTCTGTAAAAGCAAAATTTTTTACCATCACTTCAACCTGTAGCTCCTAGTTCAGTACTTTAGAGGACAGCAGAATATTTCCCAACTGTTAAAACAACATACACTCATATCTAGTATGTGAAGATTCCTTGATTTTTCAATTTCTTTTTTTATTTTTCTACTTATTGAATTCAGTTCCTTCTAGTTCATTTCTGAAGAAACTGTTGTTCTAGAAGCATAAGCTTTTTGTTCATTTTGAAAAAGTTTGTCTCTCATTTCTTTTATAAAAGTGACTTTATTTTATAAAAAATGTTTTTTCTTCTCTCTCTTCCCAATGCTCTAAGAAAGCCCTCCCACACGTAACATTTTTAAAGAAATACAAAATGGCCTATTTTATTTCCTGATTGGTGTTTGAGCAATACAGTATTACATTGTGTATTAAAGAAGATGGTAATATAGTGATTCCAGTTTAGGGAGATCAGAGCGAGGAGAACATTTAATGGCATTTCACTTCCATGACTGGACAACTCCTGAAATGAGTCAAAAATTCTTATGG
This sequence comes from Phascolarctos cinereus, assembly GCF_003287225.1. NCBI lineage: Eukaryota > Metazoa > Chordata > Mammalia > Diprotodontia > Phascolarctidae > Phascolarctos > Phascolarctos cinereus. The sequence continues at coordinate 251,905,524 of NW_027555514.1, forward strand.
TGGATATTTTCTTAACCTAGAATTGCCAGGCTTTTTAGTTTTGGGAAGGCTCATGAAGGGTCAATTTCCCCTGAAACCTCAGTACTAACACTCCAGATTTAATAGAACTATCTAGACTGATTAATGAATTTAACCCTGCCTTTGTGAGAAACTCACATTCCCTTTGTCCTTACTAGTTGCTATTGCTGAGTGGTTGTTTTTTCAGTCTTATCTGATTCTTTGTGACCCCATTTAGGATTTTCTTGTCAAAGATAGTGCTTTGCAATATCATTTTCCAGATCATTTTACAGGTGAGGGAATTGAAGCAAAAAGGCTTAAGTGGCTTGCCCAAGGTCAAATAGCTTGCAAGTGTCTGAGACCAGATTTGAACTCACAAAAATGAGTCTTCTTGACTGCAGGCCCAATGCTCTATCTACAATGCCACCTAGATGGCTTGTCATCACTAACACTCTCCTAAATACAAACAAGTGAACAATGATAAACTGTTAAGAATCAATTCAACATATATGAATCACTTATTATGTGCTCAAAACTGTTCTTTTGAGAGGTACTAAGTTTAATTAGTATCTTCTTAAAGTCCTAGTAAGGATAATAGCCTGGTGGGGAGATATGTTACAAACAGCTAAATATAATACAAAATAGCAGGCCTCAAAGACACTTCTACAGACCCACATAACACCATAAATCTCATTTCATTCCCCCTTTCCACCTCCACTTTATGTGTTCTCTCCTGCCATTAGAGTATAAGCTCCTTGAGGGCAAGAAAGTTTTTCTTGCTTGTATTTGTATCCCCAGAGCCAACATAATTACTAGCGCATTAAAATCATCTATCAAAAATCTAAAATCCAAGCACTTTAGCATTTTAAGAATCTCTCTCTCTCTCTCTCTCTCTCTCTCTCTCTCTCTCTCTCTCTCTCTCCTCTCTCTCTCTCTCTCTCTCTCTCTCTCTCTCTCTCTCTCTCTCTCTCTCTCTCTCTCTCTCTCTCTCTTTCATCATTAAAACAGAGAGGAAGAAAAAAGATGCCAAATATGGTCCTTAGAAGGAAAAAATATTTCTCTCCTGGGATAAAGAAATGGGGAGAATCAGAGAAGACTTCATAGCATTTAATTAGGGTTTCGTAGTATGAGTAATCAGTCTACAATTATGGAGAGAAAGCAGCAAAGTCTCCAGCATAGGCACCAGAATGGGCAACATTTTAAGCAGAATTTTCTACACTATTTATATATAATACAAATGGGAAGTCATGACTTCAAATCCTTCCTAATGCATTTAATATTTGTTTAAACACAGGCAGCTTGGTAGTACACTGAACAGAGCACCAGTCCTAGCATCAGGAAGACTCATCTTCCTGAGTTCAAATTTGACCTCAGATACTTAGTAGCAGTATGACTCTGAGTAAATCACTTAACCCTGTTTGCCTCAGTTTCCTCATCTGTAAAATTAGCTTGAGAAGGAAATGCTGAACCACTCCAGTATCTTTGCCAAGAAAACCCCAAATGGGGTCATGAAGAGTCAAATAAAACTAAAACAACTGAATAAGAACAACAAGCTATCTAACATCTCTGAGCCACAAGTTTCCCATTCTAGAAAAAAAAATGAAGATACCAATAGTGTTTACCTCAAAGGGTTGTTGTGAGGTTCATATAACATACACACACATACACATATACATATGTGTAGATGTGTATATATACATGCACATACGTATGCATAAACGTGTGCATGTAGCGCATGTACACATATATGCACACACATATGTATATATGCGTGTATGCACATATATTATATATGTGTGTGTATATAACTATACACATATACTATACATACATCTATATATACACATACACACATATTCACATATGTGTCTGTATCTATGTATGTATATATGTATAGTCTTCAAATCTCAAAATGAGAATGCTGGAAAGAATTCTAGATTTGAAATTTGGCTTGGCACTATCACTAATCTGTGCGACCAAGGGCAGGTCAATTAATTTCTTTTTCCTGTAATGTCCTCATTTATGAAAGAAGAAAAATTGGATTGGATGATTGTATCTATCCCTGCAGCTTTAAATCTATGGTCCTATGATCTATTTACATTGTCGTATATGGGAATCAGTTCCATCCATTAATAATGTTGAAGTAAGCATGGAAGCTGGATGTATGTGTAGATGGGAGAGGTGGATAGAGACAAGAGGGGCAAAATGCCCAGCAGTAGCGAAATTAGTTTGAGTCCCTTAACATGGCTGGGAAGTTTCCATTTTTAATTTTTTTTTAAATTTTTAATTTTTAGGCAATTGGGGTTAAGTGACTTGCCCAGGGTCACACAGCGAGTAAGTGTCAAGTGTTTGGTCTGAGGCCACATTTGAACTCAGGTCCTCCTGACTTCAGGGCCAGTGCTCTATGCACTGTGCTACCTAACTTCCCCAGGCCAATTTCCTTTTAACATGAAGGAAGAACATATAGTCAATGGATTCAGGTATGGCTAAAAGGAAATATTTCCTGTTCATTTGCAATCCAAACTTCAAAGCCATAATTCTTTTTTTTTTCCCAACTAGTTTCAGGGTGGCCATACAAATAGCTCAGGCTGTTTTGCAACAAAACTTGCAATATTTCAGTAATTTGGTGATAATTTGAAAGGCACCCTGAACCAAAAATAAGGTATTCACCTGTCTGTAAAAGAATAAATAAATATAAATATCCAGAAGTTTAAACCCAGATTGTACATTGTAATTCTTTGGGGTTACTGAGATTATAGATGATAAAACTACTGGGGATCCCTGGATATTCACCAAACACATGAAAATCATTACTCTTCAAGTCATAGAACCAACGAACTGACCTTAGCACTCTATTATTCATGGAAAGATAACTTCTACTAGAAAGAAATAGAAGTTATTGCCAGCATCAACAATGTTTGGAGTTAAGTTATCTATAATTTGAGCCAGTGCAGCAAAGAATGGATTCCAAGCAAAATAATTCTTTTGGGAATATTTGGAAAGGGGGAATGATGATGAGAGCAACCCAACCATTTCTGACCTACAGGTGCCAAATTAGCCACAGACTTCAGCTTTCCTTCACTTATTTTAAATGCCATATTTAGGGCTGGTTTCCAAACTGAGAAAGCATATTTTCCCATGAGCCATGCTCTATGCTTTATTTAGTGGGAAGGACATGATTTCTACTATGGGAGCACAACTTAGTCTCTGATATTTTTTGGTGTAGAATTCTATCACCCATTAATTCTCAGGGCCACATAACCCAACTTAGAGAGCATGGCCAATGGAAAAGTAGAGTAGAATTGGAAACCAGTTAGAATAATAGAATTCTGGTGTAATCCTTCCCAGCTTTACCTATAACTCAAGAGAATCATCTTACTGGAGAATGGCTGTTTATGACATCTCATATATTTAAAAATGTTGCTGTGATAGTGAAACCTCCCCCAAATATACTGAGTAGTAGTGAAAGATAAATTTGTTTCCTACTTGTGACTCCCAATGCTGTATGGATATAATTCCCCAAATCTGAAATAGAGAACCATTTGTGGTGCTCAGTAAACAACGATAATTTAGTTCTCCCTTGATGCTACAATCGGAATAAATATTGTTTGCTTTTGCATTAAGAATCTATTTTCTTAATATTGAATATACAGTGCATAGTCATGCAAAAGGAATTCAGACAATAAATATTTATTAAGCATCTACTATACATCAGAAGGCACTGTGCTAAGTACTGGGGAGACAAGGAAAAGTTACTCCTTTGCTTGAAGAGCCCATAGTCTAATGGAGGAGACAACGTACAAATAATAATGTTATTTATTAGCAAGTTGCATACAAGATAAATTGGAAATTAGAAACATTGGAAATGCTTTAAGGGGAACTGGGAAAGGCTTCCTGTAGAAGGTGGAATTTGAACTGGTAGTCTATGTAAGTCAGAAAAGTCAGAAATTGGAGATGAGAAGGGAGAGGATTCCATGCATGAGAGATAGGTAATGAAAATGCCTGGAGCTAGGAGACAGATTGTCTTGTGTGAGGAACAGTGAGGAGGCCAATATCACTGGATCTTAGGCTGTGTGTGGGAGAGGGTACAGGACTGTAAGGTGCAAGAAGTCCAGAAATATGAGACATAAGCAGGTTATGATTGACTTTGAATGACCAAAAAAAAAGTATTTGATCTTTCAGTTCATAGAAGGCCACTTTAGCTTAATGAATATGACATGAGAAGATCATTTATATAGCCAAGTGGATGATGGTCTAGAATGGGGTGGAACTTGAGGCAGGCACACCAATCAATAGTAAATTAAAATTAATTAGCTTTGAGGTAATGAGGACCTGCTTCAGGATGATGAATAAAATCTGCACATGCAAGTAAATTCATATTATGACAACTATTTTTGCTTTAGTAAATATCACTCTGTGACTACCCATGTGTATGAGTCTTCCTATTAAATTCAATCTTGTGTTGAGATCATGGATTCATACACTTCCTTATCATTTGGCAAGTCAACCAAAGGCCTATGTGACAAAATTTCTCTCCTACCCTAACAATGTCAGAAAATTTGACCATTAAAACAACTTGAAAGGGATTTCTATAGATATGGTCATTTAATAAACTTTATTAGTAGAGGGGAGTCTTCACTTAGGCATTCCTTGTATCAATTTAATAGTAGGTCTATCTAACAAAAAGGGTTAGGAATACAGCAAAAGAAGTAGAATAATGATAATCCTGTCAGTTATGCAATCCGGTGCAAAATATGCTTATGTCATATTCATATTTAAAAGCTTGTGTAAAGTTTTTTTTTAATATAGTAACAATTGAATATAGCCAATCTCTTATGGAATAATAATCTCAGAGTTGGAATGGTCTTTAGAAGTTATCTGATCTAGCCTATACTTGAAAAGGAATTCCTTCAAGTGTTTATATAGCTTCTACATGAAGACCTTCATTGATTGAAAACTCACTATCTACTTAGGCAGAAAGAATTTTTCTTGTACAGGAAAACCTTGGAAATATTGCAGGTTTGATTCCAGACCGCTACAATAAAGTGGATACTGAAATAAAGCAATTCACATGATTTTCCATTTTGTTTTGTTTTCTCAGTACATATAAAAATTGGGTTTGCAGTATACTGTAGTCTATTAAGTGTGCAATAGCACTATGTCTTTAAAAAAATGTTCATACCTTAATTAAAATACTTTATTACTAAAAATGCTAATCTTCATCTGAGCCTTGAGGAGGTCATAATCTTTTTGCTCGTAAAGGGTCTTGCCTTGGTGTTGATGACTGCTGACTGATCAGGGTGGTGGTTGCTGAAGGTTGGGTGGTTGTGGCAATTTCTTAAGACAATGAAGTTTCCTACATCTATTGACTCTTCCTTTCATAATTCTTTCTCTCAATATGTGAGGCTATTTGGTAGCATTTACCCACAGTAGAACTTCTTTCAAAATTGGAGTCAGTCCTCTCACACCCACCAACTGCTTTATCTACTGAGTTTATGTATTATTCCTCAATATTGCTGTGTCCCATGGAATACAGAGGCCTAAAGAGAGGGAGAAAGGCAGGGGAATGGCCAGTTGGTAAAGCAGTCTGAATACATACAACATTTCTTGATTAAGGTCACCATCTTATATAGTTTCAGTTTGCAGTGCCCCAAAACAATGACAATAGGAATGTCGAAGATCACTGATTACAGACCACAATAAGTATGAAATCATAAACTATAAATAAGAATAAAATATAAAGATATAATAATTATGAAAAATTGGAAATATTAAGAGAATTCTCATAATGTGACCCAGACATGATGTGAAGAAATGCTGTTAGAAAAATGATGCCAATAGACTTATTTGGGGAGGGCTGCCACAAACCTTTAATTTGTAAAAACATGCATTATCAGTGAAGTGCAATAAAGTAAAGCATGATAAAATGAGGCCAGCCTGTTTAGAAAGCTCAAAATTATCCCTCTGAAACTTCTATCCAGTACAATCGAGATGGCTCCAGAGGAGAAAGTGAGGCTGATGACCTTGCATAGCCTTCCCTCACTTAAATCCAATTCATTTACATGTCATGGCATCCCCTACCTGAAATCATGGTCTCTTCGAGAATGAAAGATTAACAACAACAGCAACAAGTAATAAACTCATTTATTTTCTCTGTGACCAAGAGAAGAAAGTGTGTAATTCTTCTCCACGTAAATCCTTCAAATAGTTTAATATAGTTATTACATACCCAAATAAGTCTTCTCTTCATCAAACTTGTTCATTCAAGTTATTTTTCTTGGCATATTGCCTATGGCATCACCATTTCATTATCCACATTAACACTTTCTATTGTTCAAATAGAATTCATTTTAAAAATAAATTTCTTCTTCCTATTTATTTCCTTCATTTATTTCCTTCTTTCTTCCCTTCTTTTCTTGCCTCTTTCCTCCCCTTTTTCATTCCCTCCCTCCTTTTTTCCTACTTTTTTTCTCCTTCTCCTTCTCCTTCTTCTCCTCCTTCTTCTACTTCTTCTTCTACTTCTTCCTCTTCTTTTTTCCTTTCTCTTCCTCCACTTCCTTATCCTTATCCTTCCCAATAATCATCACCATCATCACCATTTATAACTAAAAGCAGCTCACTTTAGTACAGTGATTCATAGTTTAAAAAATTCCTTCACTACAGTTCCCAAGGATAAATTATGTGAATACTCCTAGCCACAATTACCAGTAAGAAAATAATCTATATGAAGTGTTTTGGTTACCAACAGTCACACAACTAGTAAGTTTGTAGGTAAATATTCAAATCAATATCTTCTGGTTTTATTTCTGCTTATCGCTTCTTGATATTTCACTATGATCTTTGAACCACCTCTGCAAAAATTTAAATATGAACTTCTGTATAATAAGATTTGCAAAGATTTTGCAAAGAAGGATAACCAATGGGAAGTAGATTACTGATACAACATATACATATATGGGTATATGCGTTTGTGTTTATATACATATGTATGTGTCTACACACACACCTATACATACATATACATATATATGTGAAGTGAGGTGAAATGATTCTAATATTAATTGGGGAGGAATCTGAAACTGGGAAGTTTCAGAAGACATGCAACTTTTAGCAATAACAGTAAAAAATATTTATGCCAATTTCACAGGAAAATATTTCAAATGCAATACCCACATGTGTTTTTAACTAAACTGATTACTTTATATTTTGACAAATTATAAATATGAAAAAAATCTCAAATGCATGGACTTATTGGCTGTACATAGAGACTCTCCTGGGGTCAAGTAAAACAGCTGTGTATATACACTTAAGCAAAATATGAGGCAAGAGGAAAAGATAGCAGCAAATAAGTCTGTCATATTCTATGGAAAAGATACATTTGCTTTTAAACATATTTTCTTTCTCTCTTGTGTACTGTTTAAAAATCCAAGTGAGACATGTCAGTTAATATCATCTCTTACACCTTTGTACTGTCTTGATTTCTTTACCAAAACCATGTTCCTAGTGTTTTTTTTTTTTTATTCTCTATTTGCTAAACCTCCCTTTTGGGCTTAGATCACATGAGGACATAAGGAAGGTCTGACCCATGCTAATTATTTATTTAAATTATTTTTTATTTCAGGCATCAATTAATATTCACATTAAATATAAAAGAGAAAAGCAAAAGAATCATTCATCAAAGTATGTACTCACATACAGTTTTTAAGTGCATAATACATTTAACATAGTAGTAACAGAGCTACATTAATTTTTTGTTTCATTGACATTCTTTTCTTTCTTTTCTTATTTTCTCACATCTCATTACTATTCTTCAACTAGTCACCCTTCTCCACACACATCTCCACATTGCTTCATGACATTTAAACATGAAGTAGCAGAAGCACTTAAAATCCAAAGCCCAAAGAACAAAACCTTAGAAATCATCTAGGCCAAGCCAGAATTTTACAGATTAGGAACCTGAGACACAGAAAAGTCAGATAACTTCCACAAGATGATTTAGTTATTAAGTGATAGAGCTAGGACTCAAACCTAGATGTGACTCAAAATTCTATTTTTTTTTTCTGTTACATCATGCTGTCTCTGCAAGTTAGGGGTAAAATACAAGAGTTCAGCCAACACTAGCAACTTCAAAGGTAGAACTGATGGAAAGAAGGAAGGAAGGAAGGAAGGAAGGAAGGAAGGAAGGAAGGAAGGAAGGAAGGAAGGAAGGAAGGAAGGAAGGAAGGAAGGAAGGAAGGAAAGAAGGAAGATTTATTAAGCATCTATTATATGTAAGAATTAGTGCTGAGTACTGAGGATATAGCTAAAAGAGCAGTATGGACTTCAAAGGGCTGCTATTCAAATATTGAAAGACGATGTCTAAGGGGAACTGGAAAGGCTAGAGATATTCATATTATGGCTAACAATGTCTGGGAATTGATGTGGATGCTTCTGAGTAAGAAAAAGCAAAAGCTGGCCTATTAAAGCCAAATAATGATAACAGGGAAGACTGAAATTTTCTGGTGAGGAAGACATGGAGATGCTTACCAGAGTAGTCACAGCTTGACTGCAGAATCCTACAACTAAGATCAGGAAAGGGCCTTCTGGTCATACTAAATATACCTACTTCCATAAGAAACCTAAAAGTTATCTTTCAGGGAATATTATTCTTCCCGATTACCCTTGGATTTTAGATTTCCATATTATGGGGAGTGAAAACTAGTATCTAGAATGGGATGAAGGAAAGGGCGATTTAAAAAAAATAGCAGATGTAGAATTTCAGGAATATAGTTTTAAAACTTATTCAGATAAGTGGTATCAAGTGGAAGATTGAACATGATTCAATAAAATCAGTGCAAGTGGAGCTGGGTTCTTGGTTGCAAAGCATATGTATGTATTATCAGTAGGTGCACAATAACAGAGAGCTACATTTTTTGGTTTTCTTTTGGTTTTGCTTTTTTGGTATGGGAAAATTAATGTAATTTGGGGGAAGTTAAAAAAAAGGTTTTAAATTCTACCTCCCAATTAGCCATCTGCATTTCTGACCAGTAGTGATGACAGGGACAGAGAATAGATTCTTTGGTCTAGGGAATTTTTATTAAGAAAACTCCCTTCACTACCTACCTCCCAGAACTGATGTGAGGATAGAATGAGATAATAATTGCAAAGTGCTTAGCACATGCTTGGCAGATGGTAAGTGGTATATAAATGTTAATTATTATTATGATTATTATTGTTAATACATGCTGGCATCTTCTCTGAAATTTATCATCATAAAGCAAATAGAAACTGAGGCCCATAAATAATACATAAGGATCTCTACAGGTTACATATTGACTTGGAAAATCTCATATTAAAATTATTTTTATTGTACAGTATTGTTGTTTATTTTATTAAGTATTTCCAAATTACATTTTAATTTGATTCCGATCTGCTCAAAAGTATTGCAGGCAGGGTGTTTTACCCTTCATACTTACAGCAAAATATCCACAGTTATATAGCAAGTGTATGTCAGGGGTTGAAATTGAACCCAGATTTTCATAACACTAACATTAGCCCTCCACTCAGTATGGAAAACTGATAAAAAAAAAATTTCCCCAAAAATGTCCTTTGTGTTAGAATTATTAAAGATATTTATTCACTATACTTTAGTAGAGTACTAGTCACTGACTTCAGAGAACAACAAATAATTACAGCTTAGGAAATTGTAAAGCACTCTAAGTTATAAAGTGATTAATTGTTTAAAATTTGTTGCAAAAACATGATTAAGCATAAATAAAAAAGAACAATGTTCAGTTCATTTTCTTGATTTTTAAGAAGTCATTATTTATTTATTTATTTTAAATTGTCTTCCTCTCTCCTGACCTGCTACTTCACACTGCCAAATGCTTACTGAACATATCCTCAAATCTGAGTACCTCAGATTCAATACTTTTAAAACAATGTTCATCTACTCCCATCCCCACAAATACAGTTCTTTGTTAAACTTCCGTTTTTCTTTTTAATGGGTAACATCATCCTCCTAGTCAGAGATCTGAATACACATTTAATTCTATAAAATCATCCTTCATTTTCCTCACTATTCTTTTTTTGCTTTATGTATTTTCTTTTCTTAACTTATTTACTATCTTATTTTTCCAATTACATGTAAAAAGAATTTTAACTTTTTTCTCAAATTTAGAGTTCCAAATTTCCTTCTGTCCTCCCCTTCCCTCCCTAAATTGAGAAGGCAAGAAAGTTGACATAGGTTATACATATGTATTCAAAATACATTTTTATGTAAGTTATTCTATGAAAGAAATCACAGATGGAAAAAAAAACAAGAGAAAAATAAGGAAAATAAAGAAAAAGTATCTTTGATCTGCTCACAGACTCCATCAGTTCTTTTGCTAGACATGGACAGCATCTTTCAGCATCAGTCCTCCATAAATGTCTTGGATCGTTGTATTGCTGACAATAACTAAGTTATTCATAGTAAATCATCACATGATATTGCTTTTACTGTGTACAATATTCTCCTGGTTCTGCTTATTTCACTTTGCATCAGTTCAGATAAGTCTTTCCATGTTTGTCTGAGAGCATCCTGCTCATCATTTTTTAAAGCACAATAGTATACCATCATAATCACACACAACAACTTGTTCAAATGTTCCCCAATTGATGGACATCCCCTCAATTTGCAATTCTTTGTCACCATTGAAAAAGCTGCAACAAATATTTTGTATACATTTTTAAAAATTTCTTTGAGATAGAGACTTAGTAGTGATATTGCTTGGTAAAAGGGTATGCATGATCCTATAGAGGTAACAATCATGATTTCAGACAAAGCAAAAGCAGAAATAGACCTAATTAAAGGAGATAATCAGGACAAGTAAGAGCTGAATGAGATGGGCATTCATGTATGATTGGCAATCTGCATCATTGTATCGAAGTACCTAATTAATTAGCTATCAGATTTACTTGGATACTTGAATATTGAGTATGTATATAGAATATAATTGAAGTTATGATAATTGATAAGATCATGAAGAGACATAGTATAAAGAAAGGAGAAAAAATTGCCAGAGCAGTGGGATTAGAATAGAACCTAGATAACGAATCAGCAAGGAAAACTGAGAAAGATTGGTCCTAGAGTAGCAAGATGTCAATAGATGGTAAATATATTCCAGAAGCTAAGGAATAAGAAAATATACAGGAAGATAAAATGGAAAACAACATCAAAAAATAAATAAAGTCAAGAAGAAAATGGATGGCAAATAAGCAATTGATTATTTCATTTTCAGTTGAATAGTGTGATCTGAATATGCATTATATATTATTAAACCATAAATTTTTAAGTGAAACTTTAGTTTTGTTTGGAAAAGTTCCCCAGTAAATTAATTATTCTATAAATTATTACATGATTACTTAAAATAGATTTTAAGCAATGTGACAGAGTATAAATAAATTCAACATTTATGGTAAAATATATTTCCATTAAGTGACTCTAGAAGGCTTGTCTTAAAGATATTAAATTACAAATTTAATGTTTAAACATATACATATATACACACACACACACCACACACATATACATATATATAAAACTACATACACACACACTTTATGTGTGTATATATATATATATATATATATATATATATATATATATATATATATATATATATATATATATATATATATATATACACTTACGTATCCATGTATAGTTAACTGAGGTTATGTGTGTTTGTATACATACATACACCACCTATACGTACCTTAAGAGGGTGCAGTGAATTAAGAAAAAAAGTCCAGAATCCTAGCAGAGTAAGATCTTATCAAGAAACAACTTATACATTCAAACTCTGGACTCTTAAAGGGAACTCATCCTCCCTTTCCTAGCATACAAAGCCATGTCTTGTCAAATAAACTAAGAAACAGATTTTAAAAATAATCATTAATAAAATGTTACAATTACAAGTTAGGGAGGGCATTAGGAGAGACATTCAGGGAAACCTTGGCCCAGAGTGAAAACTCTTTCTGGAATACCAGTCTACTGGACTGTGTTACTCAAATATCAGTATTATCCCAAATAAATATTGACTTGGAGAGAAAAAAAAAAGGCATGGAACCTAATTCTCAGCACTGAATTTGCATTTTAAATTATTTGAGGAGAAAATGAGGAATTATTTGACCATAAATACCCAAGCACTGCTCAGTCAACAACACTTGTAATTGTATTGGCTACAATAAATAAAACTGTATTTCTTTTAGAGACTTGTGAACCTGAAAAGTTTAGAAAGTTTCACTTGGAAATTGTATGCTATCTTATTTTCTTGTAAGCTTTCTAATTTTAGTATATGAGTATAGACACTTATCTATATGCTATCTCTCTCTCTCTCTCTCTCTCTCTCTCTCTCTCTCTCTCTATATTATATATATATATATATATATACACACACACACATATATGTGTGTATATGTATATATTTACTCACACACAGATAATTTGTTAATTTAGTTTTAGTTTTGATCACATTGTAAAAGTTCTTACTCAAGTGGATCTTAGAAAGTCTGTAGTTTTGGGCAGCTAGGTGGCACAGTGGATAGAGCACTGGTCCTCAAGTCAGGATGACCTGAGTTCAAATCCAGCCTCAGACACTTGATACTTAACTAGCTGTGTGACCCTGGGCAAGTCACTTAACCCCAACTACCTTGCAAAAAAAAAGTCTGAATTTCTTTTTTCTAAAATTCTGTGAGAATGAAATACCCCAAAATGGTGTTTATTAGTATATTTTGTTTTACATGAATGTTCTTTCATTGATCTTTTCCTGTGTATGGTGCTTATTCAGTTAATCATCTCTCTGTTGAACCAAAGTCAAGCTTTTAATTGAGATTAATTTTAAACTGAAAAAATGTTTAAGGACCTACTATGTGTAAAGTCCTTTGTTATGTTATTGAAGATATGCACAAGTGAAAAAGATAAGTTAGTCATGTATTGAGAGAGGGGACAAACTTATCACAGACATTTCTCTCCTTGCAACTCAAGAGAAAATAATGGGAGTCCCTAGCATTTTGGTTAGACTACTCTGGAAAATCTATGAGACAAAAAGGAAAAGAGTCATTTAAAATGAGCAGGTATGTATGTGTTACAATCTGCAATTCTCCCTCCCTTCTCTCAGTGCAGAATCATACCACAAAATTTATTGAAAAGTATCCATGTAAATATAAATGTAAAGCTGCCTAGTGACAAACCTGGCCGGAAGTAATGTTTGGTTGAAATCAATGTTGTCTTAGTTTTGAAAACTTAATAAACAAATCAGAGCTGAAAAAACCCCCAACAAATATTGAGTTGCATCATGTAATGATTTACTGGTCATTTGTTACCTAACCATACTGGAAGGAAAGGTAAAATCAGACATACTCTCTGACCTCAAAGATCTTACAAACCAATAAGTGTGTTACAATTGTAGCCCACATTCCCATCTCAAAAATGGGTCCATGAAAGTTTCATCCAATTTACTATATCTGGGTCAACATCTATTGGAAACTATAGATCATTAGCCACCATTTCATTCTTCTTTTAAAAAAAGAGATTAGAATTAAACCCATGGGTTTGATGAGATTACCAAGTGAGGGTATACGTAGGAAAAAAGAAGCAAGACCAGGAGGGATCCTTGGGTAACAATAGCACTAAGAAGTTGTAACATGATGAAAATCATGCAAAAGAGAATGAGAAGGAATAGTTAGACATCTAGGAGAACCTAGAGAGAACAGAGCTTTTGTATTTAAATTCAGAAGCTCTGGGTCTGAAATTCAAATATAATCAGTTCTTCCATAACATGACAATCATTTCAATTTTGTTTGACTTTCTATGACCTCATTTGGGATTTTCTTGGCAAAGATACTGGAATGTTTTGCCATTTCCTTCTCAATCTCATTTTACAGATGAGGAAACTGAGTCAAAAGGATTAAGTGACCTGCCCAGGGTCACACAGTAGGAAGTGTCTGAATCCAGACTTGAACTCAGAAAGATGAGTCTTCCTGATTCCAGGATGGTAATTCTATCCACTGTGCCACCTAGCTACTTATAACATGGCATACATGTTCCTAAAAATTAACCAGCTACTCAAAAGCATGCAGCTAAAAAAACATATGTCTCATAGGTAAGATGGGGCTGGGGAAAAACACCACTTAAATCTGTCAGTGACACATTAAAAAATATGTAAGAACCCAATAAAAGGGTGATACAGTTTTATAAATGTTAAATAGTTAAGCAATATAGACATACTACAATAAATAACGGCAGACTTGCCTACTGCTCATTGCACCCTAGTTCCCACAGACTTAAGCTGAAAGATCAAAAGCTGTAAGCAAGAGGGTAGTCTTGGCAGCACGTCTGAAATGAGAGAAGTGAGGAGGGTTGGAGGGGTGGAGTGCTGGGTTTGACCAGCCATCTTCGGCCTACAACTTCTACTGTACCAGAAAAAATACAATAAATATGACACTTTACCTTGAAAAAGATCTGAAGTTTATGAAGTCAGAAGGCATTGGGAGTGTTGTAACTTGGAGTTATTGTGAAATGATAAAATTTTCTGCTGTTATTCTTAGACAAAATTGTGCATAAGCAAGTGATAAATTTCACTGTACTTAAATGGTTCCATTATATATAAATATCACTGAAACAAATTTATGTTTTCAAAACAACCATTTTAGTAGAACTGACTGTACTTCCTAGCTGTATGACTTTGAACAAACTATATCTGTTTTCTGAATTTCAAATTCTTCATCTGTAAAATGAGATTAGTGATATTTATGTTACCTGCCTCATAAAGTTGTTGTGTGGAAAGTGTATTGCAAGCCATAAAGTTAAATATAAATGTGATTTCTTATTTCACAAAGTCACCTTTGCTTCTAGAAAGCAATTCATCATAAAATAAAAACTGTGGAGTTTTAATAGAACATTGACTCAACAGAAATCACAATTATGATGTGGAATCAAAGAAAGTCAGTGAAATCTTGGGCTGTATTAAGAGAATCATATTGTCCATAATTAGGGAGGTAGGTAATAGTTATACTTTATCCTCCGTAGTCAATGTAATATTTGGAGTTCACGTCTGAGCACAACATTTTCAAAAGAACATTCATAGGCTGAAAGTATGAATAGATTGAAACCAGAATGGTAATGGACTTTGATTTAATGATGTATGAGGACTGGTTGAGGGACCTGGGTGTATTTATCCTAGAAAAGGGAAAAGTAGATGGAGAGAGATAAGGAAAGAAATAATACATTTAGAGTTAGAAGGGACCTTAGAGACTTCTAGTTCACCTCAATCCTTTTATAATTGGGGAAATTGAAGCTGAAAGCAGTTAAATTGCTTGCCTGGGGTTACAGAGCCATTAAGTGTCTGAGGTCAGATTTGAACTCAGGTCTTCTTATTACAAATTAATGTTTCATTTCCTGTTTCCCATAGAGACAAATTTAGGCTTTAAGTTAGAGGTGGGAAATATTCTTAACAACTGGGTTATTGGAAAGTAAAATGAGCCACCACAGGAGACAGTGGGGTTTTCTTATTAGAGGTCTTCGAGGAAAGACTGGGTGACAACATGTAAGGTTCTATGTAGAAGGAATTCTTCTTCAGTTATGGGCCGGAATAGATGGAGACAAAGTACTGTGATGCTGAATCTTCTAATTTATTATTATTCCTTCCCTTACGGTGTTCATAAAAGGTGGATAAAGGAAGTTAGACACTTAAAGCTTTCACGTGCACAATACATTATTACTTTAAAATGAGTTCTCCTTAAATTACAGGATATCATGATGTTTCTGAAGCCTTATATGCAATCAGGAAAAAAAAAGTGTAAATTACTTTTTCCTAAATACTATTGAGCTCTCCAAAATTTGAACCTTTATGTGAAATAATTATTATGATCACAGACAGACATGTCTGATACTCAAAAAAATCATCAAGGCATTAGAAAGTTTGCATTTATACATTTAAATAATACTAGAAATTGCTAGTTCTTTAAAAGCAAAGCCTTTAAGACATGTTGAGCTTTATAATCCAATGGTTGTAGCTTTAAAAAAAAATCTTGATTCAAAAAAATACATACATATATGTATATATGTATGGATATACCATTTAATTGCATTAATTTTGGAGACTAAAATGTGTAGCACCCAAGAAACAAAGGCATGAACTAATGAATGCTAAATTATGGATCAACAGCTTGCTTCTTTGGCAATATACATTATTGAAGCAGCAGGATATTCAGAGGCAGCATTGGCAAAGGAAAAGAAACATGTAAGTTTTTAGGATTAATTTTCAAGGAAGGATAAAGATTATAGTTGAAGTATACAAAAGTAAGGTGGACTAATTCAAATAATTGCCTACTTCCACAAGAAAAAGAAAAATCAACAACTAAAAACACACAAAGGAAATTAAATCATAACTCACTTTAAGCTAAAATAAATCAGACAATTTTTTTAAATGACTGGAAAATAAAAGTGGAAATCAAATGTAGCTGGTATGTAAGGTGCACTTTGCTTTTGATTTTCAATGTCAAAGCATAGGTTTAGAACAGCTCACTAGTCTTACAATGGAATATCTAAATCTATTTACTTTTGGAAAAAAAGTGACTATATTTCCTGACTGTTTGGAATCATATGATGATGGTCATTCTGAGCATTTTGCTCTCTTCCATGTATTTCTTATCATATAGTTGTCCATATATTCTTCCACATATATATTTGTTCATATATGCCATATTATAATTGAGTAGAAAATTGCAATAAACTTTTATAGGATTCATTTATTTTTCAAGTGGAATGCAATATCACTATACTATAAAAATGACAAAAATGATAGGTTCGGGAAATGTAGGGTGAATTATACAAACTGATGCAAAATGTAATGAGCAGAGCCATAAGGAATATTTGTGTGAACCAAACAACTATATAAGGGAAAATAATTTTGTCTGACTTGAAAACTCTGATTGAAGCAGTCAGTAATCATTATTTCAGAAGAATGGTTGATAAGAGACCTTTCCCCATCTGTTGACAGGGAGATTCTGAACTAGAGATATAGAATGAGATATACTTTCTCATGGCCAATAAGTTTATTTGGTTTTCTGGACTACACATGTTTGTTAAAAGAAATGGTTTCTACCAGAGGAACAGTGGATAGGTTAGAGGGTAGTGATGGAGAACTGAAAAAAAACCCAATAAACAAAGTTAAATGGATAGAACCAAAAGTACAGAAGGGAACATAAACAAATAGAAAAGTTTTGTACTATAGTGTTAATTTATATTGGATGGGGACCAAGCTATGGTTTCATTGACATAAGGAATTCCTAAATGAGCTCCTAAATTCCTAAAAGAATGGAAATAAAACTTTCTCTGCCAATTGAAGCCAGCAGCTTCTCTGCAACTTATAGTCTTTAGAGAGTTGCCTAGAATCAGTTAAGTGTCGTGTCTACAGTCACATAGCCAGTGTGTTTTAGAGGTCACATTTGAACTGAGGTCATCTTAGCTATAAGACCAATTCCCCTACTTAGAGATTATGCTCCAGCTGCCTCGTAATTTGATACACATACATACAAATATGTGTGTATACACAAACATGTATATACATACATGTAGATAAAGATTACTATATGTGCACATACACACATATGTAGATAAAGATCAATATACCTTTATAGATATTTGTACCTTCATCCATATGAATATCTATATCTAAATCTATCTATCCACATGTCATATGCATATACATGCACACATATACATACACAATGAAAATAATGATGATGAAAACATCATGTGTCATGCACTTTGAGGTTTGCAGAAGGCTTTGTATATATTTTATCTCACTTCATCCTCCAAATGGCATGTAACATAAGCTCACAAATTCTTATAGAATCCCATCTTGTTTTTTTTTTTGTTACTGAAATGTTTGTGTTTAATGATGACTAGGTTCACAATATAAAATGTAATTTGGTTGAAAAAAACAAAGACAATATTGATCTGCTGTTATCTAAACATTTTAATTCTCATTCTGAATTATGAATAAAGGACAATATCTCTTGTTCAGTAACTTTTTGTATTTTTGCATCTTCAAAATTTGGAAGCTAACTATATATGTAAGTTTGAATTCAGCAGCTGTGTTTGTTTCAGAAGACAACAGATGCTAGACACTGTGGGTGAGGCAAGAATTACATAGAAGATATTACTCGACTTCATGGAGTCTTCAGTCTAGAAGGAAAGTATACATCCATAAATAACTATGATATCAAGTAACACAAGATAAATTCACCAAAAGAGATAACTTTAGAAAATGCTATGTAAGCCTTGAGTAGAGGAAGATCCTTGTCTTCTTTTGCTTTATGCAATTATGCATATTTTTGGTGGGATTTGAAACCATTCTATTTGTGGATTGGTAAAATGAACTTAAAATATGAAGCCTTAGAATTGTAGATCTTTGTAATGTTAACATTAGAAGGTACCTTCGTAATCACATTGTAAATTCAATTCTTTCATTTTTAGAAGATAAAATTGAAGCCCAGATAAATTGAATGACTTGGCAAAGATCCTACTACAACTGTATTTCAAGATCAAGAGAAGAACCCAGAATGCTAATTTAGGCAGAATTTGATATCTGGCTTAAAGTATTTGAAGGGTTATATAATAGAAGTGGGAATCAACTAATTATCTTGGGGCACAGACGTCAGGACTAGGTGGAAGGTGTGGAGAGTCAGACTTTGTTTAGTATCACAAAAATAGTAACACTAATAGCAACAACAACTTAAAATTAGGACTGCCTTCTAGTGGAACATTCAGCCCCTGAAGATAAGTTTTCTAGAAATGCAGGGATAGTGAGTTCAATTAATTTGGAATTAAGAAGACAGGTACAAATCCCCATTTCAGACACTTATTTAGAATATAATTCTGGATAAGTTACTCAACCTTTTATTGCCTCATTTTCCACATCTATAAAATGAAGAACTTAAAATTAATGGTCTCCAGGGTCTCTTCAACCCTAAATCTATGGTTTTATTCTTCTATGGTCCTATAGTTTCAAGAAGATGTTAAAGGGATCACTTCTTGGAGATGATATAGGATGGGCAGGGTAGCCTCTGAGATTGTTTCCTAAACTGAGTGTCAAATACACAAAAATGACCTATGAGACTACTTAGGCAGAGTTGGTTTTCTGTTGTGCATTTATATAGTGTATTTGTGTGTGTATATACATACATACATACATACATGCATGCATGCATATGTATATATGTATATATATATACACACACACACATATACACACATATATACATATATGTATGAAGTATAGTTTGTATATGTTTCTGTTTTATCCGTAAGATTTCAAGTTTAGATTTTTCCAAAACAGAACAACGAAAAACAAATCATGAGTTGACAACTAGTCCACACTTCCCACCCCCTGAGTTTCCACTTCTTTTTACAATGCCTCCTCCCTTTTCAGCTGAGTAACTAACTGAACAGATGGCATTGTACCATTTTTTATAGTCTGGAATTTAAGGACAATTTAAGAGTAAGTTGATTCCAGAGATGGGGATCACCAACAAAAAAGTTTTTTCCTGTCTCCTGGAAGCTTTCAGCTCTGGACTAAGGACAGGAAGGACATTTGGATTGATATTAACTGCTAATATGATTCAGGGAAATTAAGCCCAGAGGGCTATTGTCCTATAGATCATCTCGATTCTTATGTTTCAGTTGGAAATTAGTCGGTTGGTTTTGCAGACTGAAGAGCATGAGGAGGTCAGTGCTCTCCCACTTGTGCTGTATTTATAGAAGGCTGGTGACAGCCAAAGTAATGGCAATTATCTCACTAATATAATTTTGGAAAACAAAACACTCTGCTACTAAGGAAAAAAATAAGTATTTCTGGTTTGAATTATACAGACTGTTTGTCCACAAAACCTGATTTGTTGTATAATTGGTGTTTTTCTTCCACTGTCCTCTTTCAATATAGCATTTAGACCCTCTCAAAATTGAATTAAAAAAACCCACAATTTACCACTTCTACAAAATATCATTTCTTTCAAATACATTTAGTGGCATTGTGTCTATATATTTCACTGTTTAAGCCTTGATCGGAAGTCAGAACTTGAGCTAGACAAGTGTTGTTGCAAGGGTGAAGATTTCACTTTAATATAAGGAGAAACACACAATTAGATTTATGTGAAATAACAACACTAACTAGTACTATATTTAATCGCATCATTATCGTAAATTTTATGCCAGATTTTTTTTGCAAAAAGAAAAAGGGGGGGTGGAGTGCAACCACTCTGTGAAGCTTTAAAAAAATTGTTCTGGTATTACTTAAAAATCATTTATTATTAAACTGTATCACTGGCAATTGAACTGTAGAGTTTAGCTAGCTCAGGAAGATGCAAGTCTTACCATATCATGTGACTTACTCATGCCAGCTTCACCTGCCAACCTGCTCCCCCTTTGGCCGCTCTTCATTGCGTTGAGTGACGATATCACAAGTCAGCTTTTGGAAATATACTGACATTGTGTGTGTGCTGAGAATTCTAGGCTCTTGGCTTACAGTGCATGAGATAAATGCATTTCTCTATGCCACTGGTGAATACATTGCTACTCTGTTTGCCTTTTAAGTAGTGTCACAAATAGAATTATACCATGGGATGATTATGTGATGAAAGGTTATAAGCCAACTTTTTGATTGAAAAAAACACAGGATGCAACAATTATGTGGTGGTGGCAATTATACAGTGAAATATGGTGTTCACATAGAGTTTTAAGGTTTACAAAATGATTTACATGTGTTATTTCATTTGATACTGACAGCACTCCTTGTGAGGTCAATGCTGTTAATGTCTCCATATTACAAATGAGGACAGTGGGAGTGTAGGAGGTTAAATTAATTTTTCAAAGTCATACAGTTAGTAAGAGAATGAAACAGGACATAAATTCAGTTCTTCCTCACTCCAAGTGTGGCATTCTATCCAGGCCTTATTAACTATCAGTGTTTCTTAAACTGTACATCATGACCTCATGTGATCCACAGTTTAAGAAGCACTGCATACCACTCTACTAGAATGGTATTCCTTGGGAGGTATATGATTGCTAATCAATAAATCTTTTCTTCATCCCAAAGTTAACTGACCACATATTAGAGATGTCCTATAAATTCCTGTTCAGGAATAGGTTTTTACTAGTTGGGTTCCTTAAAGGGAAAATGCCTTCTTCTGAGACAAGAGAAAGAATTAAATGAGTATTTTAAGGTGGAGAAGAAATATTTTGAAGATTTCACATAGAATGTCCCCGGCCATCTCATTAAAGTAGAGCGGGTAGCATATCTCTATAGTGTGAGTTAGGCCCCCCTCTAAATAAGTAGACTCAGATATCTCTAAAGTAAAGATTGCTTCAATTATGCTAAAAGAAACCAGGTTATACAAAAGCTGGGTTACAGAATATTCTGTCAACTCAGCATCAAATATAGATTTTAGTTTTTGAGCATAAGAACAAAGTTAATAGGGAAGGCAGCCATGACATAAGTGAGATTGTTTGGCTGTTGTTAATTGACCTAAAGCACCATGCTGTACAGTCATTGGGTATTTTGATACAAACACAATATGTGCCAAGTGTACAAACAAATGTGTCATTACTTTTCACTTTACAAGAAAAAAAAAACACTGACCTTCATGAACCCTTCCAACTCTCAAATTCTATTAATATACGATGTATTTACCTTAAGAATTTTAATCATCAGAGTATAATATTTTTGATTCTATTTTTATCACAATGACTAAAGTTATTGGTATAGTAGCTTGAACATTATATTTTGAGTTAGTGAAGACTAGAGTTCAAGTATTAGTTCTAATGGTTACTGACTGCATCACCCTGGAGAAGTCATTGGTTTCTGTGTACATTTGGTAATGCCCTAGGATCCATAAATCTCCTGTTTTCAATCTACTTTATTGGAGGGAGTTCTCACATTAGGATTTATGCTGATGAAATCATAAATCCTTCATGTAGTAATCTAAAAAGACAGCTCAAACAACCAGCATTTGTAAAGAGCCCTCTCTGCCCCTAGAACTGGGGATTCAAACACAAAATTGAAACAGGCTCTGCCCTCAGCTTATATCAATAAATATTTTATAACTTGATCTTGATAAGGTAGTATTGTAATGCTGCCTAAAGCATGCAATTGAAATAGGAGAGGACAAGGGTACAAGCAGGCATTCCATTGCACTGAATGTATCAAATATAGTCTTACTGTTAGTTTGAAGCAAGCTATTTGTTTTTTTTTTTTCAATAAAATGTTCAACCTCTCTTGGGAATTTTACTTATTGTTCTTTTGAAAGCCATTACTCTAGAATACAGTGCATTATGCACAAGGAAACCACCAATAAACAGTAATAATAATGATACTTTAAAAGGTCTCTAGTGGGTTTTGATGTACTTAGTAATAGCTTATATAGCAAACTTAACCAAATAGGAAAGAATAATAGCCAAACATGTGGATGTATATCATACTCTTTGTGGTCTCATTTAGTATTATTAGATATGCATAAATTGTTAGGATAATTAAAAAAACTATACTCGAGACAATGTTATTAAAATTGAATGTTGTAATTACAGAAGAGGGAAGAGACCCTGACTGTAGACTGAAGAGGCAAAATGGAAAATAAACACTGATTTGAGGCAGAATTTCATGGAAAAGAGAAAGTATGACTCTACACCTAACATAGCACAGTCTACAAAATCTTGGCATGATGCCACCACTATTTGGCTTTTGAACATCTGGATTTAGTTGGTGACTTCAGGAAATTCAAGGGGATTTTCCCACCTGCTGTCTGCATTCTGGCTGAGAATTTGGTTGATTTTAATGCTGGGAACACTAGGGAAATTCAGTAGGGCTAATAAGATGGCCCTTGGTATATTGATTTTGTCACAATATGCTCCCCCAGATGGCATATTGTGTTAGATTCTGAGTGTTTCTATACTAATCAATCACCACTACTAGACCTGATTGGACTCATAGGTAAACTTTCTTTTTAAGTCAAATCGATTGACTTTAATTGACTATGTTTTGTCTAATTAGAAATAACAAAGTAATCACATTGCCTTGTATGTATAATTATAGCTGGCTTTTTTAAAAATATGGAATAGATTTAAAGTGGGAAGAGAACATGAATCCATCCCTCTCATAAATTTATTTTATCACATAGGTTAAGAGGTGATTTGTATCACAGGAAAGTAAAGATAATAGATGGACTTGACTAATTTAGGAAAAATGCGTAATAAAAGAATCAAAATCTAAAGGACCAATGGCAATATGAAGAGAAAAAATCATTATGTTCAAAAATATGGTCCACTCTGACAACATTATTGGAGGAAAGATTAATGAAAAGAAGATATCACTAGAGAGAAACATAGGCTTATTCCTCTGGAGCCCTCCAAAGAGATGCAGCTAATTAACTAGATAGTTGGGAGCTAATAGTGAAGTGTAAAGGAAGAATTTGGAGATGGCATTTTAACATGTTTTTCATCCATAATAACATACCACGAGCAATGGATTTGAATCATAAGATAACAGTTTAAGTCTAAATTTGTGCCCTCAACAGCTATGTGATTGTGGGTTAATTGCTAAACCTCACCGGACCTTTCTTTTCTAATCTATAAGCAAAAATAGAAAAAATAATAAAAATCCCCATTTAGTCATTTGATCTTTTTTGTCTTTTCCTTAGAGCATCAGAGGAAGAATTCAAACCCAAAAAGACAGGCTTATTTTTATGCTGTCAAATGGCTCCTTTGACTTCTATTATGAAAAATATTTCAGTAAAAAATGACAATGACATTGGAAAAAAAGAGTTGAGAATGAACACCTTTAAGAACACCAATTTAAAGAAAACAACAATTTTCCAGTTAAATATTTGTATATTATGATTGTTTGTTTTGATTTTTTCAGACCCCTATCAATGTCTCATTATACCATCAACGTATATGTGAGATCTTTAATACTATTCCAACTGGGCATAAAATATGGCATACAAACACACGAACACACACGTACATATATGTGCATGTATATACACGTGTGTATGTATATATGTAAGTATATGTGCATGTATATATGTATACAAAAATATGTGTATATGCATATATGTGTGTATGTATGTGTGTGTGTATATGTGTGTGTGGTGTGTGTGTGTGTGTGTGTGTGAGTGTGTGTTAACTATGATCCTGGTGATAGACTGTAGCTGTTATATAAGGGCCTGAGTACCTAAGTGAAGAGATGGTGATCATGGGAAAATAAGTTTTTGTTTGCTTGTTTTGCCAAGAACAATGCTTAAAATATATATATTTTTAAAATATAAAATTTAGGACAATCCTTGACAAGGTGACAGAGGAAGAAAAGAGGATGACAGATGTAGTTTAGTAGGGACCTTCTATACCACATCATACCTATCAGACTGGCCAACATGACAAAACAGGAAAATGATAAATGTTGGAGAAGATGTGGGAAAATTGGAACACTAATGCACTGTTAGTGGAATTGTGAAATGATCGAACCATTTTGGAGAACAATTTGGAACTACGCCCAAAGGGCTATAAAAATGTGCATGCCCTTTGACCCAGCAACAGCACTTCTAGGGCTATATCCCAAAGAGATCATACAAATGGGAAAAGGACCCACATGTACAAAAGTATTCATAGCAGCTCTTTTTGTGGTGGCAAAGAATTGGAAATTGAGAGGACGCCCATCAACTGGGGAATGGCTGAGAAAGTTGTGGTATATGAATGTAATGGAATACTATTGTGCTATAAGAAATGATGAACATGCTGACTTCAGAAAAACCTGGAAAGACTTGTATGGTCTGATGCTGAGTGAAGTGAGAAGAACCAAGAGGAATTTGTACACAATGACAGTCACGTTATGCAATGACTAATATTGTTAAACTGAACCCTTCTCAGCATTACAAGGATCTAAGACATCTCCAGAGGCCTCGTGGTGGAAAATGATATCCACATCCAAAGAAAGAACTATAGGAGTTGAATTGCTATTTTTTTCCTCTTCTTTTTTTTTAACACTTTTTTTTCCTTTTTTGGGCTAAGCAATGTGGTTAAGTGGCTTGCCCAGGGTCACACAGCTAGTAAATGTTATATGTCTGAGGCCGGATTTGAACTCAGGTACTCCTGACTCCAAGGCTGATGCTCTATCCACTGTACCACCTAGCTGCCCCTTTTCTTCTCTTTTGTTGAGTTTTGTTTTCTGTTTCTGATGGTTCCTCCTATTGTTTTTAATTTTTACTTACAACATCACTAATGTGAAAATATGTTTAATAGGAATGTAAATGTATAGCCTATATCAGATTGTGTGCCATCTTGGGGAGGATAGTGGGGAGGAAGGGGGAGAAAAATTTTATACTCAAAAGCATATGGAAATAATTAAGGAAGCATAGAAGGGACCTTCTAGGTCATCAGTCTCAATTCACTTATTGTATAGATTAGGAAAGTGAGGCTTAAAAAAAGTCAAGTAGCTTGTTAAGGCCACATAGCTAATCAATATCAGAAATAAACATTGAATCCATGTCTTCTTGACAAGTCCAACACTTGATGTAATACACTGGAATTGTCAGTGCTACATCTGGGCTATACAAAGCCTATAACATTTCTGACTGCATCTGGAACCAGATTTATCTGCAATTGGGAAAAACTTAACAAAATTACATATACATACATGCATATATACATATATATATATATATATACACATACATACATACATACATATATATATATATAAAATAGATAGCATTACATTTTAAAATTAAATTAATATGTGACCTGCAGGAATCCTTATTTGTGGATTAATGACAACCATTTCTGTTAAAGTTTACATCACTGATTTACACCACTACACCAAGCTGAAGAGACAAATATAAAACAAAAAAAATCAAAACAAAACAAAACAAAATTTCTTACACAGTGTAACAGTTTATTTCACTCTTAGTCTTAATATCAGAACCTTATCCAATACCCCAATAATCACTGGACAATGTTGACATGAATTATCCCCAAGATTTTAGTTCAGTTTTAAACTTTATTAAATTAAAACTAGACTAAGAATGTTGGTTCACTTTGCATGTTAAAAAAACACCAATGCACTATTGGAGAAACTAACTTTACAAAAATGTGTATTTTTGTTACAAATGCAACCAAAAATCATAAAGTTGTGGAGTGTCATTAGTGAGATAATTTATAAGTTTCTAAATTCTCCAAAGAGAGATGAGTAAAGTAGAGGCAGCGGGGCCATTTCTTTTCATAGAAACCTAGAGGCAAGATACAAATCATTTCATTCAACCCTTAGTTCTTTCACCCTTTTACTGTTGTTGAAGAATTCAAATTTATTCATCAACATCTCTTTAAGAGTTTTATGTATAGAAATATCTACAAGTATAGAAAGTGCCTAAATGTATACACATATACATTCACCTGTACATATATGTGTGTATAGATACACACACACACATACATACATACATACATATCCATACATGTGTGTATACAAATAGACACACACATAATATACATAGAAGCATAGAAATTCCATGGGAAAACTTCATAATACTACAATTTTTCAAGAAAAGACACATAGGTGAAAACTATTTCAGTAAATAAGTTTTGAAATGAAGGCACAAAAGAAAGCAACAATTTGTAAATTATTGAAAATATTCAGTTGTTTTCATACTTGGCATAGTAGATATACCATTGGCCTTTGTAGTAAAAGAAATGAATTTAAATCCTGCATTAATCATTTATTAGTTCTACAACTTTGTAAAAATCATTTGATCTCTTTGAGCCTGTTTTCTCATCAATAAAGTTAAAAGATTGGATTTGACCAACTTTAAAGTATCTTCTGGTTCTAAATCCATGATCCTAAGAGTAAAAAATTCCTTCAGGAAATAAAAAAATAGGAGTAACTAGACGCTGAGTTTGCTGAGCTACATTAAAAAAATAGATTTGAGATTTCATTTTTAGAAGAAACTACCTGAGAGTTAATTTCCTGTATCAACTGGGATATCTGATAGTCTCAGAGAGTTGCCTGGTGAGGTCTGAGTACTGAGAAGTCAAGTGATTTATCCAGAATCATATTGCCAATGTATGTCAGAAAGGGTACTTGGCCCAAGGTTTTCATAACTCTGAAGTTGGCAATACAGAATGCCATGTTGCCTCTCAGGAACAGCAGGATAAAAATGAAGCTGACTTTATCCTAACAGATCCCTGGCCCGTTATTGTTCTATACACATCACAGCCAGATTATAAACTATTTAAACCAAAGAGAAAACTCAATAATAAATTTTAAAATTGATGTGGGTGAGAGCACATGGTTTGCCATTGTTCTAACTCAACTTTGTCCTGTTTATATAACATATTGACTCTGAAAAAAAAATGGGAAAGGCCAGAATGTAAATTATTTTAGTTGAAATTAGCTGTTGACCTTTAAAATCAATTTAAATAGAAGATATATCAGAATAATGATTTGAAAGAATCCAGAAGCCACATTAGATAACAGGCACTTCTCTCCTGAACAAGCAGAGAGATATGGAAGTCAAAGCCAATGCTGGTTTAAAATAAAAGACCACTCTCAAAGTAGAAGTCCAGATGCTAACAGAATATTGTGAGTACTATAATTTCACAAAACAAAATCTGATGATAAATGAGAGTTTAGACAGCTTGACAATATACCTAGATTAGAGAAATATTTTTTCTTTCACTTTTCAAAATTAATTATTTATTTATTTTATTAGCATTTTTATTTTTTTTGAAATTTTGGTCACACATTTTCTCTTTCCCTCCCTCCTATCCTTCCCCTACCCACTGGGAAGGCAAACAAAATTATATCAATTATACATATGAAATCACATCAAATTTATTTCCATATTATCTGTATCACAAAAAATAAATAGAAAAAATAAAGTGAGAAATTTTTGTTTCAATTTGCCCACAGAGTTCATCAGTTCTCTCTCTGTAGGTGGATAGCATTTTTTCATTATGAGTCCTTTAGAATTGCCTTGGATCTAAGGGAATTAATTCTTGATCCTGTATATTATATTTGATTTTATTCTGTAGCCATATTCCTGTTCTCTGTCTCTGAGAGAAGAAGCTTATGTATGCTAAATTTCAACTTTTCATCTCTGAAATCAGGTACCAAAAGTTAAGCTTTCCCACAAGGCCTTCTAGTTAAAGAAAAACTCCATAATCATTACTCTCCTAAAACATCATCTCAGCATTTCCTGCAAAGTTTTGAGGAGTACACTTGAGAAGCTAGGACCACTGACCTGGTCTCATCTTTAACAATTAAGATGGTCTTATCTAATTCCCCAGTTGCCACTAAGTCTGACCTTATCTTTAACCTTAGGATGCAGCTAGGACACCTAAAATTCACAAAAAGTATTTCTTACAGAAAGAGAAAGGTGGTCATTGTCCCGTCTGGGGGGCAATGACAGCATTCTTTGATGAAACTAACCCTAATCTTGGTAATACTAGCCAATTACATGATTTTTGTTCTGTTCTTTGTCCTATGCTCATAAAAATGTATTACACCCTCAATTTGGGGCCTTTTGGCCAGAGGCAGGGCCATATGAGCACATTCTTTATTATCAAGATGCATGCCCTTGTTAATAAATGATATCTTGCACAAATAATTGACTCATCTTACCCTTTTGTTAAATTTCACTCATGACATTGCATTGATCGGAGTAGCGAAGTTTTTCACAGTTGCTCAACATTACAACATTGCAGTTGCTGTGCACAGTAATCTCTCAGTTCTTCTCACTTCACATTGCATCAGTCCATATAAACATCATCATATTTTTTTGCTTAAATCATCCCATTTGTTGTTTCTTATAGCACAATAGTATTCCACCACCATCTTATGTCACAACTTGTTCAGTCATTTCCCAATCAAAGAAGATGCTTTCAATTTCCAATTGTTTCGCACCACAAAAAGACCTGTTATAAATATTTTAAACATATATGTTCTTTTCCTCTTGCTTTGATCTATTCTGGACCCAATTCTAGTAGTGGTGTTGCTGGGTAAAAGAGTATACACAGTTTGATAGCCCTTTGAGCATAGTTCCAAATTATTCTTCAGTATGTTTGAACCAGTTCACAACTCCACCAACAGTTTGTTAGTGCACGTATTTTCCCTCATCCCCTCCAGCATTTATTTCTGATAAGTATACATAGCCTTAGAGCTGTTTTAATTTGCACTTCGCTAAACAATAGCAAGTTAGGGCATTTTTTTCATGGTTATAGATAGCTTTGATTTCATTTTCTTAAAAAATCCTGTTAAATCCCTCATCCATTTTCAATAAGAAAATTTTTATATTTTTAAATTTTATTTGATATTTTATTATTTTTATTTGTTTACTATTTTTATAATGTGAACTTGTTTCCCTACATATCTGAGAAATGAAGTTTTTATCAGAAAAAATTTATTGTAAAATTGGATGAGAGGATGATAGAAAGGTTGATTAGGGGAGCAGTGGTCAGAACAAAATAGACTTTTGTGGAGGGATTGGATAAAAAAAGAGAGAAGGACAAACAAAAGAAAACAGTGTGAAGGGAAGCATATAGTTTATAATTATAACTGTATATAAGAATGGGAGGAATACGTCCATACAGCAAAAGTGGGTAGCAGAATGATTTCGAATCCAGAACCCAACTGTATGTTGTTTAACAGAGATGCATTGAAACAGACACAAACTGAGTTAAAATTAAAGGGCTGGAGCAGAATCTATGGTACTTTTGCCAAAGTATAAAGGCAGGGGTAGCAATAATGAGCTCAGGTGCAGCAAAAGCAAAATAAAAGGGCTGTGAAGGAAACTACATTTGCTAAAGAGGTACCATAGAACACTGAAGTAATATAAAAATAACAAATTTGTCTGATAAAGGCCTCATTTTTCAAATATATAGATGAATGAGTCAAAATTATAAAAAATAATTTGTTGCATTGTATTTATGTACAAAATTTGTCAAGTGATTCACCAGCTGACATTTCTAGGCAAGTAATGCTTTGAAAATGTTTATACATATGGGACTTTACTTCTAGATTTAGTCTTTCTTTTTAACAAATTGATTCTAGTTTACAGTCACACGTCCCAATCTAGAGGAAGCAGCAAGATACTCTAAGGGAGAAAGATAAAGGAAAGCATGCCCCAAGTGATCAAACAGCTGCCACTGTCTTGACTGCCATCTCCTCTAGACCTTTATGGAGATAGTTAAGCACCTGATTTCAAGAACCCCAGAAGCATTGACTTTCCTTCCAGATCAGTGACTCTTTGCCCAAAGTCACAATCAAGAGGGGTAGGCAACCTTTTTATTTTTTTCCAAAATGGGACCCACTATCCTTTCCTCCATCACCAACAAATGTGGAGCAACTTCCACTAATGAACATTCACAGCTACTAGAGAATACCCCCCATTTCACTGCCACACCAAAACAAAATAAGTCAATCTTAGCAATATCAAATAGTTAATATCATAAATTGTTTTTGTCAGTGAAAATCATATTAAAGAAGGTGAATTTTGATCTGTTTTGCTACTGCACCCTATGGACAATGGGGAAACTCTATCTCACAGGTTAAGCTCTCTATATGTATTCTCTCATTCAGTAGAATAAGAGCTCCTTTATAACAGGGACTTGGTCTTCTTTTTTTGTGTGTGTCACAAGTGGTTAGAGCAATATTGATATTGCTGTTATAGATAATAATAACATCTATTTACTCATTGTGTCATTCATGTTTCATTCATTCACTCCTAGAAATATGCTATCTGTCATAAAAAGCATGAACAGTTGAACTACACACTGTCCAGTAAATTGCAAGGCCCGATCTGACATCCATGTCATCAGTCATGTTTTCTTCTCTAATGTTCTTTCAGTTCCTCTAGTATTTAAATCCTATCCATCCTTCCTTGTGTATGAGAGGTGTAGTGGAAGGGTTATAATAACAAATGCTAGGCTGGCAGTGTGTATAGGATCAATTGAAAATGAAAAACAGTATTAATTGTAGTAATTTAGATATGTTTCATAGCAATCTATGTATAAGATTTAAGGTAACTAGCTTAATATGATGACAAAGTATGGAGCAGAAGAAATAAATATGAGACTAATTTTAATGAAATCTTCATCATAAGAATAATTGGATACAGAGCTATATTTCTGAAAATGTTTTGAAATGAATCTTACCATTTGCCTTCTAGCCCATTTCTTCTGCCACATCTCCCATTTCTTATATATAAAATACACACATATCCATAAATTTGACGGAAAAGATGATTTTTTACTTTGATGAGAGACTCTGAAAATTGAAGAGCCATACAGCCCAAGTATATATGAATTAAATCTCCAAAGACTAAGTTCATAAGCCATTTTTATAATATATATAAACACATATATAATATGTATATATACATTATATTTTCTATCATATGTTCACTGAAGACAGTATGTAGTATCTCAAAGCATAAGGTTTCTTGTATATTTAATCTAAAGATTATTTTGCCAGAATTGTTGAATTAATTTTATTTTAAATTTGATAAATGGTCTATCCATAAAAAGATCATCTTAAAATATTTTATAGAGGGCTGTCAAATGCTCAATCTATAAGGGAGTCTTATGGAAGTTTTCATGTTTCATTATTTATGTATTTAGGGTGCACAGATGTATACAGAAAGGAAACAGAAGGATATACCTGGATTGAAAAGGTAGCAATAACCCACAAATTAATTAACTAGAAAAAAATAAAATTTTGAAAATGGAAATTATTTGTTTCATTTAAATACATTGTCTCAGATGATAAATGTAGTGATATAGTATTCACTACATGTGAATGGGACCAAAATATACTGAGGTTCCTTCAAAATAGAAGATTCTGGGAAGGAACCATCTAGCCATTCTTTCCTTTTAGTATCCATAGAAACTACCCGTAGGTAATTTTTTAATCATGTATATGCTTATTTTATTGTTTGGAGGAGGAGGAACAAGAATTTCAAGAAATGTATGGGGAAGGGAAAAGAGAAAAGTAGAGAGAAGGAAAATGGGGAAAAGAGGAGAAAGAAGAGAAGAAGAAAGAAGAAAAGGAAAAAGAATAAGAGGTGAAGGAGATAAATGAGGAAAACAAGAAGAACAACAGAATAAAAACAATAACAAGTTCAAAAAGAGCAAGGAAGAGGAGATAAAAAAGGAAAAAGTGGGAGATGAGGAGGAAGAAAAAGATTTCCTCAACATAAAATTTGCTTCTGTTATTGCTTTTATATTCTGTTCATCTGACATGATACTGACAGAATATTTTATACGGGGTAGACACTTAAATGCTAATTGAATTTAATTGAACTGAAGTTAATAAGTGAATGATGGGTAGAAAAAAATAATAGAAAAAATGAAGGAAAAATTGGAGGAAGCTAAATAAACACATTGCTGTGATAAAAGGAAATGAGACAAATACATAAAAATGCAATCAATGATTAACAACCTAGTTCTATCAATGTCCAAATTCTTAGCAAAATCATATTAATCTGCCAGATTGGCTTTTATTCAATTATTTTGCAGGTACCTGTTATGTGTTTAAATATGTTATACTCATAAAAACAAAAATATTTTCCATTTAATTAAAATTTCCAATTCATTGTTACTACAAAATAAGCTACTATAAATATTTGGTCATTTTTTCTGTCATTTTCTTTTATGTCTTTAAGGTACTGACAGACTTTGATAGACCTTTGGGTCTAGTTCCATATTGTTCTCCAGAAAGATTAAACAAGTTGACTACTCCACCGACAATCCATTAATGTACCTATTAACCTTCATCCCCTACAGCATTTGTCATTTCTGATAGGTGTGAGGTAGCACCTCATAATTGTTTCAATGTGTCTTTCTCTAATCAATAGTGATTTAGAACATTTTTACGTGAGTGTTGATAGCTTTGATTTCTTCTGAAAAATTCCTATTCATATGCTTTGATGATTAATCATTTGGGTAATTGCTTTTATTTTTATAATTTTGACTCAGTTCTCTATGTATTTCAGAAATGAGGCTTTATCAGACCAACTTGTTTTTATTTTTATATTACTTTCCTGTCTATGGTACCTTTTAGTAAAAATATAGTTTCCCTGATTATCTCCTTCAATTTGGTCTATTTTTGCTTTTACTTTATCTGAGATCATGATGGTCACCCCTGCCCTCTTCACTTCAGCTGATGCCTAATACACTTTTCTCCCACTCCCCTTCATTTCAACTCTGTGTGTCTTTCTGTCCTAAGTGTGTCTCTTACACATAACACATAATTGGATTCTAGTTTCCTATCCAGTCTGCTACCTACTTCTATTCCATAGGTTAGCTCACCTCATTGACATTCATAGTTATGATCACAAGCTGCATTTCCCTCCATCCCGCTTTCCTCGGTTTATCCATTTCTCTCTTTTTCTTTTTATCCTGTGCCTCCTCAAAATCTGTCTAGGTTCTGACCACTGCATTCTCCAATCTTCCCTCCTTCTTATAACCCCTGCTATAATGTTTTTATCTCCTTCCCCTCTTACTTCTCTATTGGGTGAAATAGCTTTCT
Organism: Phascolarctos cinereus; assembly: GCF_003287225.1. Taxonomy (NCBI): domain Eukaryota; kingdom Metazoa; phylum Chordata; class Mammalia; order Diprotodontia; family Phascolarctidae; genus Phascolarctos; species Phascolarctos cinereus. The sequence continues at coordinate 251,939,120 of NW_027555514.1, forward strand.
ATACCCAACTGCATGTATATATTCTACTATCTTTGTATCAATTCCAATGACAGTGAAGTTCATGCATTGTCTCCCACCTCTGAATTTTACCTTCCACTATAAAAGTTTTTCCTATCATGTCTTTTTATGTGAAAAAAAATCATTCAATGTTCATTTTCCCCTTAAAGAATTATACTCACAACTAGGTTATTTTTGGTTGTAATCCTAGTTTCTTTGCCTTCCAAAAGGTCATTTCTCAACCCTTCTGCTCCTTTAATACAGAAGCTGGTAAATCTGATCTGATCCTGACTATGGTTCCATGACATTTGAATTGTTTCTTTCTGGCTATTTCCACTTCTCCATGATCTATGAGCTCTGAAATGCTGCTATAATATTACTGGAAACTTTCATTTTGAGATCTCTTGAAGAAGGTAATCAGTGCATTCTTTCTGTTTCTATTTTATCCTCTGAATATTAAATATCACGGTGGCGTTCCTTTATAATATCTTCAAATATGATGTCTGTGCTCTTTCTTTGATCATGCTTTTCAAGTAGTCCAATCATTCTTAAATTATCGCTACTTGATCTATTTTCTGAATAGTTCCCCCACCCATGGGATATTCCACATTCCCTTCTACTTTTTCATTCTTTTGATTTTATTTTATTTTCTTAATGTCTCATGTAATCACTAGCTTCCACTTGCCCAATTCTAATTTTTAAGGAATTATTTTGTTTCATGAGATTTTGAAACTCTTTTTCTATTTGGCCAATTCTCCTCTTTAAAGAGTTATTTTCTTCTGTGATATTTTTGTACCTCTTTTACCATTAGGCCAATTTTGCTTTTTTAGTGTTATTTTTTTTCAGTATTTTTATACCTCTTTTACCAAACTGTAAATTCTCTTCTCATAGTTTTCTTGCTTCACTCTTGTTTCTTTCCCCAATTGTCCCTCTTCCACTCATATCTCTTTCTTCAGGTCTTTCAGGAATTCTTTTTTTTTTTTTTTGGCTTGAATCCAATTGGCACAATTAACATTTGTCTTGGAGATTTTTTTTCTGGCTGTTTTCATATTGCTGTCTTCTTTTAAGGTTATGTCTTGGTCTTCCCTGACACTATAGTAACTTTTTGTGATTATGTTCTTTATATTGTTTGCTTGTATTCTCAGCTTATTTTTTGACTTTCAACTTTGGAATGTTAGGCTCTGTCACAATTTGCAGGTCTTTTTGGGCTGCTGTTTTCAGAGCTAGTTCTGGTGGTATGCAAGTTTTTGGAGCTTTAAAGGTGATGTTATTCTGGGAGAAATGTGGGCACTGCTCTGTGGTCTATGCTGTGGTCTTTATCCAGGAAGGGCCCCTATTCCCCTACAAGGACTAGTGCTCCTCTTGACCCTGGAACTGTGACCAGAACTAATTATAGGCAATAGAGTTGCCAATCAGTGCCAGCTGCACACAGGAACATCAAAGGCTTCCCTTTAATCTCTCTCTCACCAGTTGTCTGATCCCCTTACAATCTCTGAGATAAGAGTTCCTGAGCCTGCTACTGCTGTAAGAGAACCTCTTGGACCCTCTGCTGGTGTACCTGTAACAATCCCAAGCTGCCATTACAGATGTCTTCTGCATACCTCCTCATCTTTTTTTTTAGGCTGGATAAAGTCTCCCTCTTACCTTTTAGGCATTTTGAATTTATTTGGAAACAAATGTTGGGAGAGTTAAGCTGGGTCCTCATCTGTTCTCTACCATCTTGGCTCTGCCCTGAGAGCCCTGGTTTCTGATGAGGTTGTTTTGCCCCATTTTTATAAAGAATGAGAGCAACAGGAGCAGCTTCTCTTCTCATGCATCATTAAATTTTCCAGATTTTGCCTGAAAGTGAGATATAATATGTTAATAAGATTAGATTTTTTAAAAAAGAATTTAAATATTTGCATTAAATATCAAAGATATTGGACTTTTATATCCAACTGATTTGCATTTTCCTTTGGATTAAAGGATTCATACCATTGGATTACAAACTTTTTTTGAGCAGTGACTGGCTTTTCATTTTTTTTTTTCCCTTTTGGATCTTTAGCACTTAGCACAGTGACTGACACCTTCAGAAATGTTTGTTAACTTGACTTGACCAACTGGATCATTTGTTTTTTTAATGACTTGTTTGACTCTCATAGAATCAAAAGTCAAATTCTTTGAGAAGACACAATTCAAGTGATTCAAAGATGATAGAATTGTCTACTGTACCCCTTCTGTCTGATGCACAGTAGGGGTAGCTCTCTAAAATACGGGCAAGGTTCCTGGTGTTGAATCTCTAATAGAATGTGTGAAAACAGGATTCTACACCTGTTTGATTTTGTAGTGTATCTAAATCTTAGTCTAAATTGTAAATAAGTATAAGCAGAGTAGAAATTGCTACTCTAATGGAATTTGGGAAACTACCCTTGCTCCAAAACAAAGCAAATCAACTATGTTTTCTTTAGGCTGAAAAATAGAAAGTAACTGCTCAAACTACTTCAACCATATTATTTGGACATATTTCTTGTTTCCAGAACCTTCTAACTAAACTTTGTTATCCTTATTGGTCTCTAGAATTTGACTATGCCAATTGTTAAAATAATTATGGTCTAAATTTACCTTTGTACTACCAGAAATAAAAATGCATTTAGTAAATAAGATAATATAGCTTGCTGGGGAAATTCTTAAATAGAATCTCCTTGAGGGCAGGGCTTATTTAGTTTTTATGTTACTATCACCTAGAATAGTGCAAAAAATAAAGTTGTTCAACACATGATAATGAAATTGAATTAGTGTATGGAGACTAATTTAATGTAACAAGGCCAAGGACAGGAAACCAGGAAACTTGATTTCTGTTCTTGTATCTCCTAGCTGTGTAATAGTGGGCTACAGTCTCAAGCACTGGGTCTCAGTTAGATCACATCTACAATGAAGAGGTGAAATGATTTCTTTCCAAGGCAACTTGTTGATCAAATAACTCTACATAACAGCACACAAAAAAGTTCAAAACATGTGTCACAAGTAGATTGCATTTTCTTACTGGCTATTGCTCCCTTTTCTAAACACTTATAAATCATCCTTTCAATACTTACCAGTGCTTTTCCAGGGATTAAAGTTGAATCCATTGCCCTAGAATTTGAGAAATCTACTCTTTCCCACTTTTGTTGTTGTTGAAGATCAACATGTTAGCCTATTCCCATTTCTGTGATATCTCCTATTGTCAATGATCTCTCAGAAATCACCAGCACTTTACCAATCAATAGCAAAAATCTGGCCATCAAGATAATTTATGCAAAGTGCTTTGCAAATGCTAAAGTGGTATGTAAATGCTGGTCAGTATAATTTAATTATTCTATACATTGATAACCCTCTCAATTAGTTCAATTAACTTTTAATTAATTTGGCATTGTGCATATATCATTAGTGATTACTGTTCATATATACAATTGGATACATGTTGCAAAAATGTTCATCCTAAAGATTTGCTGCATATTACTCTGACTTCCCATCATGCAAACACATAATTTCAGAATAGGAAGAGTTGTCAGTGGTATGTGTGTGTGTGTGTGTGTGTGTGTGTGTGTGTGTGTGTATGTATGTATGTATGTATGTATGTATGTATGTATGTGTGTGTGCATATATACATATATTATGTATACATATATAATATAGGTAGATATAGATATAGATATAGATATAGATATAGATATAGATATAGATATAGATATAGATATAGATATAGATATAGATATAGATATAGATATAGACATAGATATAGACATAGATATAGATATAGATGATATAGATATAGATATAGACATAGACAGACACAGATATAGATATAGATATAGATATAGACACAGACACAGACACAGACACAGACACAGACACAGACACAGACACAGATACAGATATAGATATAGATATAGATATAGACGTAGACGTAGACGTAGACGTAGACGTAGACGTAGACGTAGACGTAGACGTAGTATAGACGTTATAGATATAGATATAGATATAGATATAGATATAGATATAGATAGATATAGATATAGATATAGATATAGATATAGGTATAGATATAGATATAGACATAGATATAGACATAGATATAGATGATATAGATATAGATGATATAGATATAGACATAGACATAGACATAGACATAGACATAGACATAGATATAGATATAGATATAGATATAGATATAGATATAGATATAGATATAGATATAGATATAGGTATAGGTATAGAGATATAGATATAGATATAGATATAGATATAGATATAGTATAGTATAGATATAGATATAGATATAGTATAGAGATATAGATATAGATATAGATATAGATATAGATATAGATATGATATAGATATAGATATAGATATAGATATAGATATAGATATAGATATAGATATAGATATAGATATAGATATAGATATAGATATAGATATAGATATAGATATATTAGCCAGCCAGTACTGCTCATTTTGTATGTTACTTCCACTGCCACAGCCATTTTGGATGGGTTGTCTGGCACTTGCATGCATCCTCAGCCTTAATACCTGGCTTATGTTTCAGACTCTTGGCAGCCCATTGCATTTCTTGCTTTAGCCCATATTTGACTCCTTCTTCTTAAATGACAAACTATTAGAAGTTAGCTCCATTCACTGTTGTTACCTTGACTTGCCCTATCTGACTAACGATGCTGCTTTTCCCTGCTCTCAGGCCTCATGTAAGACTTATTAGCATGGATACCAAAGAACTTAGATGTTTTTCTTGCTGGGTCTCCCAGTGCTCTTTAGGATATTACAAGGAAGCCCTGTCCTTTATGCAGTGACAAGTGGGATTGTGATTTTGTCCAATACTTCTGTTCTGACGGACCAAGGCCAGGAGTTTAATTCATTCCTTAAATACCAGAGCTCAATATGGCTTGGTAGTAGCTTAGACTTCATCATTCAAACCATCATTGGCTTCAGGATAATTTTCCAGAAATTCCGTTGGCTTCACTGTTTGTACCTCTCTCCAAGTATTTACAGGCCCATGTAATGAGTTACCCTCCTCCTAAATCTTTCTAGTTTCAGATCTATTTACCTGAGCTCTCTCCTTCCCTCCCCTGGTACATTCCTTCTCTTACTCCTATTTCTTGAACATCCATCCATCCATCTATCTACCTATTTATCTATTTAGCTTTCATTTATTGATCCATCATCTATTTATTCATCAGTTCCTTTGCTACTTTGCTTATTCATTTATTTCTGTGTACCTATTTAACCATGTGTTGCTTTTATTGATTTGTTTTGTTATTTATTTAATTGTTCATTGATACTCTATGAGAAAAATGAGAAATGCAATTTTAAATATATCTCCACTCCAAATGTTCATAAGGATTATTAGTGCCTGACCTGCAGTAGAGCCTACCAAGCTTCTATTGATCTGATCAGCCACAAATGGACATCCTCTACATTGACTACAACATAGTGATGTCATTTTGGTCCTCTGAGAATAGACAACAATCAACCATCGGTTTGTTCATTCATTTATTTTTTGTAAAGATCTGGAAGAGATGTAAAAGTTTATCGCTGGCTTTTCTTTGGTTTTCTTTATCATTGCTCTGTGTGGGTTCCTTTCCCAGGATGTATGAAGGAAAGGACTCCTCTGTAATGGCACATGATGCATAGTAACATGAATCAGAAATAGATTACACTTTCTTACTGGCTACTGCTCCCTTTTCTAAACACTTATAAATCATCCTTTCAGTACTTACCAGTGTTTTTCCAGGGATTAAAGTTGAATCCATTGTCCTAGAATTTGAGAAATCTACTCTCTCCCACTTTTGTTGTTGTTGAAGATCAAAATGTTAGCCTATTCCCATTTCTGTGATATCTCCTGTTGTCAATGATCTCTCAGCACTTTACCGATCAATAGCAAGTTTGTCTAGTGTGCTAACTTTAACTCTGTCTAGACATTCTGCGGGGTAGAGTTAACCTTCCAGTATTCAACCCTTCCTGTTCCCTCCTCTCCATTGTAAAGGGGAAGAAATGAACTCTTCCTAGAATTTTCCTACTTGCTCCTTGATGTGAGACATTTACATCAGACAAAAAATTCTCAATACAATCACAGTGGCACAGAGCTTTCATTGAGTACTCAGACCCTGGGAACTTGATCTGAGATAAGGGAGTTTTTCCTTACCTTACATAGTACCAGGTTTCCATGTCACGTCCCTTCTATTTAGAGACCATGCCGCTATGTGGGCATGATTTCCCCTTCCAGCTCCCCTTTACCTGTTGTCTTTCTCCATTAGAACATAAACTCCTTGAGTACGTGAATGGTCTTGCTTACCTATATTTGTATTTCTGTCACTTGGAATAGTGCTTGACCATACAAGTGCTTAATAATTTCCTTTTTTCCCATTCATTCAGCTAGGTATTATTAATTTCACATTAAAGAAGACAAATCAACAATAATTTATTAAATATTTACTATGTGCTGTGCTTTATATTAAGTGCTGGAAATGTAGATACAAGCAAGGAAAGGAAAAATATGGCCCCAACCCTTACATTCAAATGGAAGAAAATAGCATATAATAGAATATTGGAAAGCATAGTGGGAGCGGTGAAGCTGCTTGCTTTGGCACATGCTGGCCAAGTCCAAAGAATCAGGAGTGGAGCACAAATGTGGTGAAGAATGGAGAAACCCATTAATCTTGAGTTTCATCAGTCCTCTTCATTGTATCCTTAAACAGCTGGAGATCATCCTCCTTGGTGAGAGGAAAGAATTAAGTAGTTCTACCTTCTTTCTTTAGCTTCTTCTAATTTTCCTCTTCATTCTGGGTACTCCATTCATAGATATTTTTCTTGCTCAAAAAGCCTCTTTTTGTTAATGTTGTTCTTATCTTTAGTATGTGTCCCTATTTAGCTCCTTTTGAACTTTAATGTTTCTTATGCCATTCTTACAAGGCACCGTTTTATTTTTTATTTTTTAAATTTGGGTGCTGACTCAGCGTAGGCACTGTGGATAGTCACATAATTTAGGTTTTTAGATCAAGGTTTGACTATTCAGCTACTGGTCACATAGGGACAATATCCCTTCCTCTCCAGTAATGGTGGTAATGAACTGAGTGTCACATATCTTTCGGAGTGGACATTCCATCTATCATCAGATACAAGGGAATGACACCTCCTCACCCACATACCTGAAGACACTGAGTCAATTTCATTTGCCATTTATTATCCCCTCATTTCTGCCACCCAGTACAGAGTTTCTGCATGGTAAGGAAACTGGACGTGAATTTCTTTAGCAGAGTTATGTTGGCAAGATGTCAGAATCTGACGGCTCCACTTACATGAAGCCATTGGTGAATTCCTCCTGTGGGAGCTGTGTGCATTTTCTCCAGGGTCAGAGACTTCCTCATGACCTAAGATGGAAGTTTCTCATCCATATCCCTTGGAAAGCCGTATCCCATTGTTGAATAGAGCTTGTCTACATGAACTGTCAAGTGTGTATAATCATCTGGGGATGCTATTTCTTTAGAGGAGCGAATTAGCATGAGCTGGTTGTCTGAGATAAAAATTGACTTCCAGATGGTGCCTGAGAAAGGGCTAAGTTTAGAACCGACCTTTGGTAGTTGCATGTGAAGCATAACAGGTGAGGTGGAGGATGGCTGACAGTTATTTTGGTAAAGGCATTTGGAAATTATAAATGATACTGACTTGAATAAGTGCTGCCATTATTTGATAAGTGAACTCTAATATTCTAATAAACATTTTGTTCAGAAATGGGCATATGTATTCCATTAAGAGACACAATCCCTCAAAATATCAATCTTTTGCTGTATTTTCTGATTAGAATGCTAGCATTCTTGTATTTGACATATTTATTCCATAACCTATTTTCTTTTTTTTAATATTTAGATGAGAAACACTAAATGAGAAATTAGTAGAGATTTTTCTTTCATTATTCATAACCTACATAAACCAGCTTATTTCTTTCAAGTTTAAGGGACAAATAAGTTGAATTGCACATTTATTCATGCTATAATTCCATTGGCTAAGATTATTTCCATTGGTTACTTTGTGAATAGGAGCAGATTGATTTTTCCTCCCATGGGTTTGCAATACTAGGAACTTTTTTCTTTATGTTTTCTATCACCATGGTGGTTGTTTTCTTTTGGTTTGCTTTTTAATAAGTGGGTGACTCTAACCACCATAGTCTTTTCAAAGTTCTTCCACCTTCTCTAGCAGTAGGAAAATCCCAAAAGACCTTGGTATAATTTAAATTTCTCATTTTGAACAGTTGGTTTGCCAGTAAAGTAATGTAGAGTTACCATTCCTTTCCCTTTGGCAGGCCCTATATCCTTCCCATAGCTTACATGAGTTCCCTTCTGTCTACTTACATAGAAACTATATTATCTCAAACACCAATACCCTCTTACCAAGACTTATGCAGTATATTCTTAATTCAGCTCTTAGATACTCAGTTCTCCTCTCTCCAAACTTACTTCCACACAGTTGCTTAATAATCTTCCACAATACAAGATTGACCATATCATTCTGCTCAGGATTTTTGCCTGGTGCCTCTTGGGAAGTCTTGTCTTGGTATCATGGAAGCCCTTTGGAAAACTGGTTAAGGCAATGTTCCTCTTTTCAGAATGTCTGTTTCTTTGTTTTCAATAATGAATGAAATACTAAATTTTTATTAGAGATGAATGAGGTATGTACATAGACACATATATACACGTATATATGTGCATATATATGTATATATAGGTATACGTAAACATTCTCTCTGCTGGTGACTCTGCCTCAAGTATCTCTCCATTCCAATGCATTCTCCATTCAACCACTAACATGATATTCCTAAAGCGCAGGTTCAACTATGTCACCATATTGCCTGATAAACTCCAGTGGCTCTCTATTACCTCCAGCATCAAATACAAAATTCTCGGTTTGGCATTGAAAGCCCTTTATAGTTTATCCTCCTCCTACCTTTCTGGTGTTCTTATACCTTCTTTCAGACCATGTACTCTTTGATCTAGTAACATTGGCCTCCTGAATTCCACAAACAAGGCACTCTATCTCTTGACTTCTGGTATTTTCCCTTACTGTCTCCCATATATGTAACACTTTCCCTTCTCCTCTCATACTATTAGCCTCCTTGACTTCCTTTAAGTCCCAACTAAAATTCCACATGATGCGTTTCCCAACCCCTTTTAATTCATCTTCCCTCTGTTAAATATTTCCTATTTATCCTATATATAATTGGTTTTCATATATTTGTTTGCATATTGTGTCCACCTTTAGATTTTAAGCTCCTTGAGAAAAAGAACTATTTTTGCTTCTTTTTTTTTTATCCCAAGCATTTAGCACAGTGCCTGATATATAGCAGATGCCTAATAAATGTTTATTGATTAACTGATCATTGGAATCTGTGCCTCCTAATTTTTACCTCCTAGAATCTCTGACTTCTACAATGCCTCAGCTCATGTGAAATATAGAAAACAACTAGTTGACATGCCTAATATCTTTTCCTCCTAGAAAAGGCCTTGTTAATCCCGTTGGGTGGAAACACTGTCATACCTAAGCTTTGCTTGATAGAAAATTCCTAATGATCTTCTCTGGGATGAAGCGTGTGATAAAAGCCTGCTTCTGCCTTTGAGGTCATACTTGCCCTAGATTGAACCTGGTCTGGGTGACTTCAGAATTAAGTTTCTTTGTTTTGGCAGAGGTAGACCCCATTGTGGTCTATGAGTGATGCATAATTGTGTGAAATAACTCTTTTGTTCTTCAGAAATAAACATCAAAAGTTGCTTGCAGAGAACAACTGATCCCTAAAAAAAAAATAGTGCTGCAGCTCAGTTCTGCTAAAAAAAAAAAACAGACAGCTGAGTCCTCTTCAAAAAACTGAAAAGTACTCTACAAATATATAATGACAATGGATCATATTTGTATGGCACTTTCCAATTACAAGATAATTTACATTCATTATCGCATTCAATACTTAAGACAACCTTGTGAGGTAGCTAGTTGAAATATTATTATCTCATTTTTACGTAGGAAAAAATGATTAACATACAACTAACAATTTTGGTGCCAAAGGCAGTACAATTGATACCTTCAAATCAGCTCTATAATTCATATGTGAATATAATATAAGAAATAAGACAAATTCAGTTACCAGGAAGCAGAATAAATTACTATTGTGGCTTCTATGTTCTTGAAGGAATGCTTGTTTTATATTTGTATGCCTTCTAAAGTTTGAGCAGGGAGGAATTAACAGCTAAGGAGAAAGAGAGGATTAGAAAATACATAAAAACAGGAGTACATATTTTTTTCATATGTAACAGGAAGTCACTGAAGCTTATTTATTGGGTTGAGGGGACCTATGACAAAATGAGTTAGGTTCAGAAACATGTGAGTCAGGAAGACCAATTAGACTATTGCAATAGTTCTAGTGATGGTCAATGAGGGCCTTATTTATTATAGTGAAGAAAAAGATGTATAAGAGAAATGTGGAGACAGAAATGACAAGCGTTGACAACAGATTTAATATGAGTTGAATGTGAATTAGCTTGCCAGCCTGGTTTGCTGGAATACAAATTAGGAAGAGATGGGTTCAGTTACTGCATCTAATACATATTTCTCTCTAACCCTATCTATATCCCTCACTCTGTCAGGGCCCCAGGAGACCATCTTAGACAGGAATGGGGAACCCATGGCCTCAAGGCCACATGTGGCCCTCTAGGTCCTCAATTGCATTCCTTTGACTGAATCTAAACAAAGATTTGTTCATTGTGAAGTTTGGATTCAGTCAAAGGGATGCAATTGAGGACCTAGAGGGCCACATGTGGCCTTGAGGCCATGGGTTCTCCACACATGATGTAAGACAACAAGCTGCAGAAAGGGTTTTTCCCCGATTGCCAGATAGAGTTTCTTCAACCAGAATGCTCTATACTGATGAAAGCAAGAAGTCCATAACAGAAGAAAAAAAAAGTTGTACAGACCTATTAAGATAATGTGTGCAAAACACTTTGTGAACATTGATGATATAGCTATTATGATTCAATTATTTATTATTTTTAAATGATCATGATATACCAGTGGTGGGAGGTGCTATATGAAAGAATAATTCATAGTATCCTTTCAATTTTTTTTTAAAAATGAAATTAACTGTATTATTGGGACAGCTTAAGTAATTGAATGAATGATACACTATTTTTATTTCTCATCCATTCGAATATTTAAGAAAGGACTAAGAATGCCAGGCTTCTTAGAGAAGAAACATGGTATAGGGCAATGGAGTCAAATATAAATGGGAAGAATGGCTAACTGTACATAAAGATCACTACAGGACATATATTGACTTAGAAAACCATATATTGATATTTGCTATGTTTTACTGTTTTTTATTTCATTTGTAAAATATTTCTCAATTACATTAAATTTTGTTCCTGGGTCATTCAGGAGAGCTGTGGGCCAGAAAGAGGTATTGGGGCAATGATTTTGATTCCTCTGGGGAGATGTAGAGTTCACTTGACATACTATCATCAAGATCTGGGTCTAAATCATTCCTCAGATATTTGCTGACTCTATGATCCTGGGAAAATCATTTAAACTGTCTGTGTTTAATTTTCAACTCTGTAAAATTAGGGCATTTCATACCATCACTTCTAAGGTCCCTTCCATCTCTAATTTTTTAAATAACTGGTTATCATGTTCTTCCCATTTTAGAATATACATGTGTATATCTATATACACATATCTCAACATTAATATATATATATATGTGAAAACAAATATGTATACATAGAGACTCGTGTGTGTATGTGTGTATACTTAGCACAGTGTCTGGTATATAACAGGAGCTTTATAAATTCATTTATTAAACATCAACTACATTGATTGCATACATGCATATATATGTATGTATACAATTATATATTAATTATAAACTAATATCAAATATTCAAATGTATTTGTTATTAACTAGAGTCTAAGACCAGTCATTGAAATGGTTACCACATACAAAAAAAAAAAATCTGTTCATATACAAGCATATATATTAGTGAAGTTTATGGCCCCTCTCTAAAAATGTTTTTAATGCATTAAATAAATTACTCAGGATTACAAAGGAAATAAAATATGATACAATATATATTTATCCCATTATAATTGATTTCCTTTGTCATAATGTAATACAATAATGTAATGCTATAATATATTATGAACTTTAATTTAGTTATATATATTCAAATATGTTTTATTTAAAATATTCATATATTATAGACATTGTATCTGTACATATACATATTATATAAAATATATTTGTGTATATGCATGTGTATATATTCGTATACTTTTAATTCATAGACATCAATTTCATAACTCTTGCCTATGTACTATACCTTCTTGTGCTTAAAGTTCATTGCATAGTAATGAACTAATTAGCAGCAAACACTGTCTACATGGCTATGAATTAATCTTATTATAAAGTGGTGCTAGTTGACCATGTTTAGCATATGTACTTCCATGATACACCTATCAATCTGTTAAAAAATAATGCCTAATCATTTGGAGTCTAGGCCACAGAGGGAAGGAAAATTGACAAAGAACTTGGCTTTTCCCAAATGGATGAAAAATATAGCAGAGTTTGTGGATCCAACTTAGACTGAAGATGAAAGTTGAGGGCATATTAATGACCACCCAATTACTGACTCCTCAGTTTTCCTTCTGTTTAATCTGCATGAGTGCTGCCAGTGACATACAGCTTTATCATTGGCAAGATCCTGTGTTCTGCTACACAGAACAGCTGACTATGGCGCACCTGCAAAGACTTCACCACTGCTGCTCTTTACTATTCTGTTCTAGGGTAAAAACAAAACAAAACAAATGAAAAAGGATGTTAACATGAGAGAGACTTTATTAAGAGCCATTCTATGTGTTGTATCCAAAATATGTATGATCTGCCACATTTATGCGTGTAATTCCTTTCAATGGGGGTGTTTTATGTGACTCAGTAGACTATAACATTTAATTCATTATTTTTATTTCCCCCCCTCACTTAAGAAGTCCCTCTCCCAAGTGAAGAAAAAGTGTGCTTTTACCCACACAGAACACCTTTCAAAACAAATGGCTCTTTTTACTACTTCTAAATACCCAAATGTTTCCATTTAAATACTTTGCTTGGCTTCCTGACATTTTTAATACCCAAGCATGATTGTCATATTGTCAGTAATTAAATAAAATAGCTGATTTGTCCAAGGACATTTGGAATGTAATAGTTGCAGCTTGTGAGGCCAGGGACCTCCTTTAATTAATTCCCTCCTGGCTCAAGGGGATATGTTCTCCTGAAACCAATGCACCATGACTTTCCCTCTCTTCTACCAACACAAAAAAAAGTCAAAATCAGTAGAAATGAGTCACATGGATTAGTGAAAAGAATCATGAATTGAGTGGGTAGGGAGTACTAGATTTGGAGTCAGAATCTCTGAGTTCAGATCCCAGGTTTCCCATTTACTTCTTATTGTTACCATGGGCAAGGTACTTTCTTCGGTTTGTTTCCCCATCTTGAAATTTAGGGGATTGGGATACATGACCTTGCAGGTACCTTCCAGCCTAAATCTAGGAGCATCTTACAAGGATTGTACTTACAGGTGGTTTTCTTTAAACAGCAAATTTAAAAGGAAAAAAAAATAAAGAAACAAATGAACAACAACAATATCAACAAAAACTTACTTGTTGAAAGACTGTTGACCCATCTGTAGCTAGAACATAGATTTTTCAGCAGGCAATGAATTTTTCAGCTTCAAAAACATCTGCTTATGGGGGTATTAACTTTACTTTCTGTTTTGGCTTTGGAAAAAGTCCCAGACAGATTTTCACAGCATGTTAAATTATCATTAAATAAATCAAGCTAGAAGACTGCTGAATTGTGTGAACAAAATGAAATAAAAAGAAATTCAACGTTTTGAGTCAACATTTGCTGTCAACATTCACAACTGCTGAGCTGTTACAGTCAAAACTCCATCTGTCCACAACAAACAAATGATTTATTTGCCAGTCAAGCAAATCATATTTGTACTTAAAATGCATGTGGGGAAGATACGTTTCCATGAAAGGACAATGTTATTTCCTAAATAGGCACATTAATTTGCATAAAGTGACTTATTAGTTAAAAATTAATCCCATCACAACATGGAAAAGATACCTTACTGCCAATGTGATAACTGTAAAATGGCATGCTCATTTTATTTTTTAACTATCTTAGTTGATCAGCTGTTCTGGGATTTCATTGATTGGGAAGTTTTCTACAACTTTGCCATTAATAGTCTATCCATGACTGCTCATACTATGTGACTCTCGTCCATATCTTCCTATAATTTCATGACCAGGTCTCAACTCTTACACAGACTGACTGTGTTGCTTGGCAACTTATTTATTTATTTATTTACCTCTTCAGTGCTCTTGCCAAATTCTAAGACTAAAAATTTCTTGGAAGGTTGTAACCTATATTTGTAGAAAGAGTTTTCTAATTGTCATGTTTCCTATCCCTATTCTTAGCATTTCAATTAAAATAAATACTGGCACATCTAAATTAATGTACTTTTCATATATACATACATACATACATACATACATACATACATACATATATATATAATTATTATAATGTATACACATGCATATATATAAACATAAGCGTGTACACATACGCATGTATGTTTATGTACATATGTATTTATATATGTATGTATATGTGTATATATATGTATAGGGGTAGAGGGTGAGGATGGGTGATGTATGTATGTATGCATGTATATGTATGTGTTGTGTGTATGTGTATATACACATATATCTGTATACATACATGTTATATACATCTATGATTTTGCACCTATTTTTCTTCTATCTGTATCCACCACCTTAGTTTAGGTCTCATCACCTCTACCCTAGACTAGTATGATAACCTCCTAAATGATCTGTCTGCCTCATCTCTACCCATGCCAATCAATTTTCCACCCATATATCAAGTTGATTTTTATAAAGCATGCATCTGAGCATATCACCAACACTTTCACTCCCTCACCTCAGTTCTATAAGCTGTATTGCCTCTTTGTTACCTTTAGGATGAAATACAAACTCTTCTGTTTGACACTTAAAGCTTTTCATAATCTGGCCTATATTTACCCTTCCAACATCTTACATTTTACCTTTCCACACTCTACAATAGGGCTACACTGGCTTATTTCCTAATCCTGAAACAAGACACTCCATCTCCCACCTGCAGACTTTTATGCCATGAGTGCTCTGCCTCATTTCTCTCTGCCTTTTAGTTTCCCTGGCCTTTCTCAAGTTTCAATTCATGTGTCACTCTCTGTAGGAGGCTTTACTTGGCCATGAACAACCCTGGCTACTAGTGCCATATATCTCACATGTACCTAGTTATTTAAATATTTTCTTCCCCAATAGAATACAAGCTACTTGAAAGCAGGGACTGTTTTTGCCTTTCTTTGTATCCTAAGCCTGGCAGACAGTGAGTCCTTAATGGAAAGCTGTTGACAACCTAGCTATATCTCTCTATCCATCTGTGTATCTCTGCATATAATTTGAAAATATATTGAGTTTGCAAGTTACATGCCACAGTCAAACTTAAGAACTGATTTAGAGACTCATTATTTCGTTTCCTCCTCTTCTCTCAAAATGGATTCTAAGAAGCAGGTCTTTCTTTTATCTCAATTGTCTATACTTACCACATAATGAGTTGGAAAAACGGTTTTAGAGTATTGCATGGAATATTGATGCCAGATCAAGTGGAAGCCCACCATCAGGATGCATCTCTTAGTCTGGAATGATGATGCAATCCTCAACTGAAATTGAAATAAAAAAGCTCTTAAATTCACCTCTTCCATCATGCTCTTGTTTTCTAACATAATCTTCTTGGTCAACCTTGAATGTGCTACTCTTCTGTTCACAGAAAGGATTTACTGCTTCCATATGATCAGATGTGCCAGGTGTGTTCTCGAATTTCCTTCAACATCAATTAAAGTAGGTGAGATTCTGCTACTAAGGCCAAAGGATAAGAAGTGACAGCTATAACAGCAAGGACCATCATTGGGAGGGCTGGGTGGGGGATGGGTGGGGACTGACTGGCTCCAAAATGCACAAAAATGTGGGGAGACTTTCTTTCTCAAGCATAAAGGAATAATTAATATCTCTTTGTCCCTTTGCCTTCACCAGTTTTTCCACAAAGAAGTACTGCTCTCTGACTGTTTTTCTGCTAGCTATTCACGAGAAATAAAATCAACAGTCTTGCATGGGGCCATTACAGCTGCAAGGCCCAGGTGCTTAGTTAACACTCCTTTTTTTTCCTTCTCCCTAACAGGAAAAGCAATGGTGGTGGCAGCATCTGGATCTTTGGCTGGTTATACCACAGAAAGTGCCTGGCACTGACACTGCTTATGTTGGCTTCCATGGGACTGCCTTAGGATCAGTCGGCTGAGGGGTTGGCTGGGATATTCTGCCCAGCTGGATGCCATACCCCTTTGATAATCCTGTCATTGTCAAGAATTTGCTAAAGTTTATATGTCTAAGACTAAAATCCTGTTCACATTTCTCATGATCTCTTCCACATGTAAGACTTTTGAATAGAACAAAATGGGTCCAAAGGCATTGGGACATAGGCACAAAATGCTGCTCAAAGCCTTACTGGCTGCCTCATATTTTGTCAATTATTAATCCACAGACTACATTCTATGCCACCAAATTTATTTTTCACTAAACTACATAAGAAAAAAAGTCGCACTAAAATAAAATCCCAAGATGACAGGTTTATAACACAGCTGAAAAGATTAACAGCTTTTACCTGGAAAATACTTTGGTTTAAAATGAAAAGGTAAAGAAGAAATCTAGTTTGATAATTTGAGACAGAAGGATTGGCAAGATTTGCATAAAATAATATTATTTTCTGTTACGTATATATCATTTCCTTTTCATAATTTACCTCAAACCATTTTTACATCTTGATTCTCAGTTTTTTGCTCATTATTCATCCATTGTTGGAACAATGATGATAATGATGATGATGCCATGGGGTATAGAAAATAGGGAAACGGACTAGAAGCCAGGAAGATATGGGTTCAAATCATGTCAGATAGATAGATAGATAGATAGATAGATAGATAGATAGATAGATAGATAGAATTTGTTATTTTACTTCATGTATGAATGTGATTTTATTCCTAAGGAAAAGCTAGGAGATAAACAGCATAATAGTATACTTCTTTTAGGTAACATTATGAGTATAGAGATAGCTGCAGATGTAAACATAAGTGAAGTTTGGCTATGACTATTGATAATCATAACATATACGGGCAGCTAGGTGGCACAGGGGAGAGAGCCCTAGGCCAGAACAGTTAACCATTGTTCATATAAATTAATCACCAACACTTGGTATTATTTCATGATTATACATAAGAGATAGTACCCATTCCCCAAGGTTTTGTTTTTTAAACTGCAAATGTTTCTTTTGTATAAATGGATGACAGCTTCTTTTGTACACTACCAAGCTAATTCTTGCTGCAAAGAGCAGCCAATATGTATTTTGTAACTGTTGTCCCCTGGTGACCAGCACAGGTTAGTCTATAAATGATTGCCTTTTTTTTTTAACCTCCTTTCTGTTTTTCCACAGCATACCTGAATTAATTTCACTTTGATCAAACTCATTTGAACATAGCAATAAAGGTAGAGAATGGGAAAAACACACAGTCTTTGGAGTCACCAAGGTTGGATTCAAATCTTACTTTTAATACTTAGCATCTATATGATATTGACAGACATTTTCCCCAACTGAAAAATTGAGACTACATAGTTTATGAATTCCTTTTCAGCCCTACTTCTTTAATTCTATGATTTGTGATCTACACATATCTTCTTTAAGGTATTTATTTTCCCCTTAGTTTTATTTAAAAAATTAATAGATAAATGGAATGATACAGAATGATAGAAGACAGGTAGTTACATACATAGACAAATGATAGATATATTAATCTATCGATTGATTGTCTTTTTGTATAAGGGTGAAGTCTCACCACATCTCAAAATTCTTCTCACCATTTCATCTTCCTTCTATTCTCTTTTTTTTCCCTCTTCCTATTCTACTTTAGTGAGTCAGAAAGATACGAGTCATGTCAGATGAGCAAAGAGAGTACACACAATGTGGCTGTCTAATAACCAAGGAAATTCAAAGTTTCTAACTGGAACTGACTTAATAATGTATCTATACGCCATCAACATGAAAGTAGTGTCCATCTACCTCCTCACTTTCCATTCAGGCCATGCTTTGTCTTAGAAATCAACATATACAATAAATTTTAAAAATTCTTATTGACTCTTTTTTTCCATTGTGCTTCATTATTAGTATTGCAGAAATACATTTTCTGTCATTTTTCATTCCAAAGGGATAACATCTCTTCTCTTTTATAAAATAAATAAATAAACTTATCTATACAAACCTGGAATCTTAACAGACATGTGTAACATTGCTGAGAGAAAATGCAATTCTAAGTCCAACCAGCCAACTTAGAAATGGACTTTTGGAGCATATATAGCGTAGAGACTGCATGCAATATGTCTTGGGTTATATATATTGATGTAGTGTTGACAATTGGGGTGTTTTTAAGTTGAGATAAGTGTATTCATCTTAGCATTATTTTCCCAAAGACTCCATTTTGATTGCCTACATGAGGAAAGCCTTTGCTTTCCAGAACTGTTGTAAGCCTGGGCTTGAATTCTTCTGGCTTGTGGCATGATCTTTCTCTTGTCAGAGTTACTGCTCCTTGGGGAATCTCTACTCCTAGTTTCACATAGAATAACACATGTGCACATGCACACACACACACTTACACACTTACACGTGATGGTTTGCTATATTTTGAGTTCAAGATTTATGGAGTTTTACAGCTGGAAGAAAATTTTGACATCATATAATCTGGACTCATCTCAGAAATGGAAAAAAAAAATTCCAGAAAAGCTAAGTTAGTCAACTATGTAGGAGATGAAGTTAATTAGCATGATGAGTGTAGAGTCTAGAAGACTCTTGAGGTCAGATTCTTCCTTATCAGCTATGTGACTCTTAGGAAATCTCTCAACTTCTCTATGCCTCAATTTCCTCATCTAAGGAGGATGAATCTCATAGCCTCCAATTTCCTTTCCAGCTCTAAAGTTATGAACCAGCAAATAATGCCATCCAATTAGCTAATGGAATTACCAGGATTAGAGTTTATGTTTCTTTTGTTGTTCATCCAAAGATAAGGTTTATTAAAGATCTGCCATATTAGGCAGACTTTTTAAGGAGCCTGAACATTAGTAAGCTATTGCCTAAATTATAAGAATCTATACTACAAGTACTCTATGAGGTAATAGAACTCCAGGGACCTGGACAGAATCTATGTCTCTTAAACAAAAAGTATAGTAATTTGCCTTGGGAAAGAATGAGTTCTCCCCTCACTGAATGTCTTCCAACAAAGGCTAGTTGACTACTTGTTGGGGACATATTATAAAGGATTGCTGTTTGGTTGTGGGTTCTACTTGATAGACAGCGAAATCCCTTCCAATTCCGAAAATTGTAAATATTCTGGTTGATTCTCACTCCATTGAGGCCTCCACACTTCTATATGCATTACATAGCATTGAATTGTGAAATACAATAAAGCAATCTACTATTCAGTTTGAAATGATCACAGAAGTGTACAGAGTGATTTGACTTCTAATTAATTTCTCACACCCTACTGACCCACTCTTCCTTTGTCATTCCTTCTATCTAAGGACTGTTCATAATTTCCCTTTTCCTCAATGTGCATCTTGTTTTCTCTATATTTCTGTCTATTCTTCTGTATTTCTATTTGACTCTAGTTGAAAATCTATTATAGGCAATTTCTACTTAAATATAAGTAATATTTCTGAAGTTAATATCTTGATCAGGACTTAGGATGGATTTTCTCATAGAAATAAGGGTATAAATACATACAGCCCCCCCCAACTCTCCATTTCTCTCTCTGCAAATAAATCAAAGAGTGAAACAAGTATGTACTAAACATTTTATGTTTGGCCAAGGCACTGCATGATTGAGGGAAGATAACTACTAATATAATGGGACATGTAATGAAGTGTTGTCTTCATATAGTACTAACAGTACAATGGGGCATAGAGAAAGTAATCATAGAATCACAAAATTCTAGCTATAGAACTGCATGTGATCATAGAGACCACGTAGTGTAACCCTTTAATTTTATAGAATATGAATGGAAATTCTAGGAGCTTAAATGACTTATAGAAAAGGCCTCTGGCTCCAGAATCAGCCTTACTTACCCTGTACCATTATTAGTAATCTGGGCTGGCTCCATAAAGATTTCATGTAGAAAGTGGAATTTAATTTGAATCTAGATATAGGTACAGGTACAGAAAAAAATGAGCAAACAAACATTTAAGACATACCGACCAGACTTGCAATTTCATTCATCTGGGAAACTCCTTCTACCGTGTAGATTGATACTTTCTCTGCAACTTAAATTTAGAGTCTCCTGGTGAACAGAGAGACTTGAACTGGGTCATGCAGCCAGCGTATGTTAGAAGTAGTCCTTGAAGGCAAGACTTTCTGGTAATCTATCCCCTGTTCACACAGACTGGAAGGCTTATGGCACAAAGCCCTTAGGCCAGAGACCCAAGAACAAAAGAGTAGAAATAAGGACAAGGAGGGCACATACTTGTGAAGATTAGTGAGGAGATGAGCCTGATTGAAGCAAAATCTGAACATCTTTGAAAAATGAAGGGAAAAATTGGATATGTAAGTTCTTGAAGAATGGGCAAATAATTTCCTACTTCACGTGGTAGGCAATTGAGGGTCATTATAGTTTCTCGAGAAGAGTAATAACTTGATAAAAATGGTGCTTTCGGAAGATTTCTCTGATGGTGTTTTGAAGGATGGATACCAATCGGTATAAGTACAATGATTGGAGACAAACTAGGAATTCATTGAAGTCATCCAGGTATAAGGATATGGGACAGTGAAAATTGAAAATGGAAATTCAGACTTTTCAGGAAGAAATATAATAGTATTTGCTGACAGATTACATGTAAGGAAAAAAAAAAGAAGAGGTTTTGGTTACTGTGCCTTCTTTTTTACTGCAGTACTCTAATTCAATATGTTAAACTCAAATAGAAATGGGAGCCATAATCCATACAAAAGATGTTTGCACAGTGTATGTTAACTTAGTTTTAAAATGTAATATTAGCCATATTTTATAGCTTTTTAAAATTTTGTTAAATATGCCCCAATCATATATTAATCTGGTTCAGGCAGCACTTGGTAGTGTTGTAGGCCCCAGGAGGGTGTCAGGGGCCACATAATTGACACCTTTGCTCTGTTTGAAGGGAAAGAAATCCAACCAGCTGCCAGATTTTGCAGATACTAACTCAAAATCTCACTGATATCCCTCCCCCTTCTAATCTCTACTCTCAGGGCTAGTACCCTAGCTTAGACTTTCCCCTTCTCTCACCTAGACTATTGCTATAGTTTCCTAATTGCCCTACCTCAAATTTCTCTCCTGTCTAATCCATTCTCCACATAGCTGCCAAGTTGTTATTCCTAAATCAGAGGTTCCTAACCTTTTAGGATCTTAGGACCATTTGATAGTCTGGTAAAGCCTATGAATCCTTTCTATGAATACTTTTTCTTTTATGCCTAAAATGAAATGCAAAGGCATACAAAGGATATCAATCATGGGAAATTCTCTCTCTCTCTGTCTCTGTCTCTGTCCTGTCTTTGTCTCTGTCTCTCTCTCTGTCTTTCTCTCTCTCTGTCTTTCTCTCTCTCTCTCTCTCTCTCTCTCTCTCTCTCTCTCTTCTCTCTCTCTCTCTCTGTATATATATATATATGCATATATATATATATATATGTATATATGTACATGTATATACACTTCCATACCTATGCTATAGATAGACAGCTAAAAGGGCCTTCAGAGGCCATTTAATTTGGCCCTTTTATTTTCAGTTAATGAAAGTGAAGACTAGAGAGGATAAGTGACTAAGTCAGAGGGTATGGTTGGAACAATGATCTAATACTTGCCTCCATGTTAGTTAAGTTAGAGACATTAAAAGGTACACCTGTAATGATTGGTTGGCTCAAAGGAAAAAAAAAAACAAAAAACAAAAATTCAGTTTGTTAACATCACTATCTGATAACCTGAGTACAAAAACAATCATGAATTCCACATGGCAATCACAACGCAGTTCTGTTACTAGACTGGAGAAAAATGATGGGTGATTTAGGCAAGGGACTTTTAAACTCAGCTGAAAACTTGTCCTGGTTGAATATCCTCCTACTTTCATTAACTATGGAATGACCTACAAGTGTCTTATTTTATTCCAATACCAAACTTAAATGATAAAAACCCTGGAATTAGTCATAACTACTGCAGACACCAGAGGTAGTAAACGTCAGAGGCAAAATTTGAACTCAGGTTCTTTGACTCCAGAGCCAGGGCTCTTTTTTTACAGCACTATACCAATTCCTATAGTTCTACCCTGCTCAGGAAGTTTCATTGGCTGCTTCAGCTATGGTACAAAAGACCAGATACTTTGTTTTGAATTAATAGCCCTTGGCAAGAAGACTCCAGTGTACTTTTCCATTCAGTACAGTACCTTATTTCCTTTCACGCACTTTTTGTTCCAGCCAAACCTACATATTCACTGTTGCCCAGTCATAACATCTCATCCCTCAAATCCCAGCATTTACAAAGCATAATCCAGAAGGGATTATCCTTCTCATGCTGACCACTAAAAATTCCTTGCAGAAAGATTCTTCTCATGTGCCACTTTTTTTTCCAAGTCTTTTTCAAGTTTTGTCCTTCTGGTAACCTTCCAATAATAAAGAAACTAAGATAGACTAAAAAATAATTGGAAACTAAATAATCTAATCCTAAAAAATGATTGGGTCAAACAACAAATCATAGAAACAGTCAATAATTTCATTCAAGAGAATGACAATAATGAGACAACATACCAAAACCTATGGGATGCAGTGAAAGCAGTTCTTAGGGGAAGTTTTATATCTCTAAATGCTTACATAAATAAAATAGAAAAACAGGAGATTAATGAATTGGGCATACAACTAAAAAAACTAGAAAAAGAACAAATAAAAAATCCTCAACTAATCACCAAATTAGAAATATTGAAAACCAAAGGAAAAATTAATAAAATTGAAATTAAGAAAACTGTTGAACTAATAAATAAAACTAAGAGCTGGTTTTATGAAAAAATCAATAAAATAGATAAGCCTTTGGTTAATTTAAACAAAAAAAAAAGAAAGAAGAAAACCAAATTACTAGTATCAAGAATGAAAAGGGCGAAGCTACCACCAAAGAAGAGGAAATTAAAACAATAATTAGAAATTATTTTGCCCAACTATATGCCAACAAATTTGACAATCTTAGTGAAATGGATACATATTTACAAAAATATAAATTGCCCAGATTAACCAAAGAGGAAGTAAAATACTTAAATAACCCCATCTCAGAAAAAGAAATTGAACAAGCCATTGATGAACTCCCTAGGAAAAAATCTCCAGGGCCAGATGGATTTACATGTGAATTCTATCAATATCAAACATTTAAAGAACAATTAATTCCAATACTATATAGACTATTTGGGAAAATAGGTGAAGAAGGAGTCTTACCAAATTCTTTCTATGATACAAATATGGTGTTGATACCTAAACCAGGAAGAGTCAAAATAGAGAAAGAAAATTATAGACCAATTTCTCTAATGAATAGAGATGCAAAAATTTTAAACAAAATACTAGCAAATAGATTGCAGCAACTTATCACAAGAATAATACACTATGACCAGGTAGGATTTATACCAGGAATGCAGGGTTGGTTCAATATTAGGAAAACTATCAGCATCATTGAGCATATCAACAGCAAAACCACATGATCATCTCAATAGATGCAGAAAAAGCTTTTGATAAAATACAACACCCATTCCTATTAAAAACACTAGAAAGCATAGGTATAAATGGAGTCTTCCTTAAAATAATAAATAGCATATATCTAAAACCTTCAGCAAGCATTATATGTAATGGGGACAGGCTAGAAGCATTTCCAATAAGATGGGGTGAAACAAGGATGTCCATTATCACCACTGTTATTCAATATTGTACTGGAAACCTTAGCTTTAGCAATAAGAGAAGAAAAAGAAATTGAAGGCATTAGAATAGGCAAAGAAGAAACAAAGCTATCACTCTTTGCAGATGACATGATGATATACTTAGAGAATCCTAGAGAATCAAGTAAAAAACTACTTGAAATAATAAACAACTTTAGCAAAGTTGCAGGCTATAAAATAAACCCACATAAATCATCAGCATTTCTATATATTACCAACAAAGCCCAACAGCAAGAGATAGAAAGAGAAATCCCATTTAAACTTACTGTAGACATTATAAAATATTTAGGAGTCTACCTCCAAAACAAACCCAGGAACTCTATGAACACAATTACAAAACACTTTTCACACAAATAAAATCAGATCTAAATAATTGGAAAAACATCAGTTGCTCATGGGTAGGCCGAGCTAATATAATAAAAATGACAATCCTACCTAAGCTAATTTACTTATTCAGTGCCATACCAATCAAACTACCAAAAATTATTTTATAGAGTTAGAAAAAATAATAACAAGATTCATTTGGAAAAACAAAAGGTCCAGAATATCAAAGGAACTAATGAAAAGAAATGCAGGGGAAGGTGGCCTAGCAATTCCAGATCTTAAATTGTATTATAAAGCAGCAATCATCAAAACTGCTTGGTACTGGCTAAGAAATAGGAGGTGGATCAGTGGAATAGGTTAAATATGCAAGACACAGTAGTCAATGACTATAGTAATCTATTATTTGATAAACCCAAAGACCCCAGCTTCTGGGATAAGAACCCACTCTTTGAAAAAAACTGCTGGGAAAACTGGAAAAGAGTATGGCAGAAACTAGGCATAGACCCAAATCTCACACCATATACCAAAATAAAGTCAAAATGGGTTCATGACTTAGATATAAAGGCTGATACCATAAGTAAACTGGGAGAACAAGGAATAGTTTACCTATCAGATCTATGGAGAACAGAAGAATTCATGACCAAACAGGAGATAGAGAACATTATGAAAAGCAAAATGGATAATTTTGATTACATTAAATTGAAAAGTTTTTGCACAAACAAAGCCAATGCAACTAAGATTAGAAGGAAGGTAGAAAATTGGGAAAGAATTTTTACAACCAGTCTCTCTGA
Organism: Phascolarctos cinereus; assembly: GCF_003287225.1. Lineage (NCBI taxonomy): Eukaryota > Metazoa > Chordata > Mammalia > Diprotodontia > Phascolarctidae > Phascolarctos > Phascolarctos cinereus. The sequence goes on from NW_027555514.1 coordinate 251,964,436, forward strand.
TAAAGGCCTCATTTCTAAAATATATAGAGAATTAAGACAAATTTATAAGAACACAAGCCATTCCCCAATTGATAAATGGTCAAAGGATATGAACAGACAGTTCTCAGATGAAGAAATTAAAGCCATCTATAGTCATATGAAAAAATGCTCTAAATCATTATTGATTAGAGAAATGCAAATCAAAACAACTCTGAGGTACCACATCACACCTATCAGATTGGCCAACATGACAAAACAGGAAAATGATAAATGTTGGAGAGGATGTGGGAAAATTGGAAACTAATACATTGTTGGTGGAGTTGTGAAATGATCCAACCATTTTGGAGAACAATTTGGAACTATGCCCAAAGGGCTACAAAAATGTGCATACCCTTTGATCCAGCAATAGCACTTCTAGGGCTATATCCAAAAGAGATCAAACAAATGGGAAAAGGACCCACATGTACAAAAATATTCATAGCAGCTCTTTTTGTGGTGGCAAAGAATTGGAAATTGAGAGGATGCCCATCAATTGGGGAATGGCTGAGCAAGTTGTGGTATATGAATGTAATGGAATACTATTGTTCTACAAGAAATGATGAACAGGCTGACTTCAGAAAAACCTGGAAAGACTTATATGGTCTGATGCTGAGTGAAGTGAGCAGAACCAAGAGGACTTTGTACACAATAACAGCCACGTTATGCAATGACTAAGAATTGTTAAACTGAACCCTTCTCAGCATTACGGATCTAAGACATCTCCAGAGGCCTCGGGATGGAAAATGCTGTCCACATCCAAAGAAAGAACTATGGAAGTCGAATCACTCTCACTTATTTTTACCTTCAGTTGAGTTTTGTTTCATCTTTCTGATGGTTCCTCCTATTGGTTTTAATTTTTACTTACTTATGTTTAATGGGCATGTAAATGTAAAGCCTATGTCAGATTGTGTGCCGCCTTGGGGAGGGGGGGAGAAAAGGGGAGAAAAAATTTTCAACTCAAAAGCATATGGAAAAAAAATTAAAAAAATAATAAAGAAATTATACATTGTAATGCACACACACATACATATATAGTATGTATTATTTATACATTATAAATTATACATATATAATACACACATAGACATGTCTACACAGAGACATATATGTGTGTATACACACATATATACAAATCATATATATTACATATATATGTATATATATATATGTGTATATATATATATATATATATATATATATGTATATATATATATATATATATACACGTAGCTCTTATATTTCCCTGCCCACTCTCTAAAAAACCCATATAACAATATGTAAGCTTCTTAAAGACAAAGACTACTTTATTTCTAGTCTTTATATCCAAAACATTTAGGGCAAGGCCTAATTGCCTAGTAAATTAGAGATTCTTAACAAATACTTCTTGATTAAATGAATAAACCATTTATTCAACATTTCTTAACTCAGGGCACATGAACTTGTTTACATATATGTTTGATAACAGTATTTTCACAAAATTGGTTTCTTTTTTAATTTTCTATATTTGGTTTTGTGCCATTAAATACATTACACTGGAAAGGGGTCCAAGCTTTTAATCAGACTGTCAAATGACTCCATCTTACATATACACGTGCACACACACACACACACACACACACACACACACACACACACACACATTGTTAAGAACTTTTGGAATAAGAAGGGGTCTTTGAAAACAAGCTCACTACTGTCAACTAGGAGAACCTATATCACACTCTTCTTGTATGATAATCATTCTTTTATTCTCCTGAAAGCATAATCATGGTAGGTTACCAAAATGATCTGTCTTATACAGACTTATCTACCACATTCACACAACCTTTGGTTTACGCCTCTTCAGGGATCTAGACAAAATGTACTCTCTATAATTGATTCACACAGGAAAACACACAGAGAGCTGTATTAACCTCAAATATGAGTTAAAGAAAAAGACAGAACCCATAGTAATACTGTTCATTAAATACTATTGCAATTTGTCATCTACTTCCTATACAGAAATGATCAATTTAATCATTATGATTCTCCAGAAAATAAAAAAGGACCAGTCTCCAGGTATTCACCGTGAGAGTTTACTTCGGACACAGTCTTTTATAGGTTTCAGTGATAATTTTTGTGTTTTTTTTTTAATTTGTAACTGTTTGCTTTCCATTGACAATATTGAAGTTACTGTCCAGGGAATAGCAAGTCAATTTATTCATGCTTATTCACAAATCTTAGGAATGTGTCAACAGGGCAACCATCTGGCTTTGTTTTATTTATTTTTTCTCTGCTAATCTTTCTTAAAAGCTGTAGGGAACACCAGTCTCTGTTTCCATATGATTCCGATGGAAAACAGCAAAAGCTTATACATGTTTTCTAACATGGGACACTAGGATAAAGATGGTGACACTGGTGGAAATGGGGCTATTTAAAAACTAAAGTTTGAGGAAGGAAAGATTATGGGTGTACAAGCAAAGAAAAGAGTTTGGGCTAGCTGTCCACATAAGCACTTTCTATCTCTTGAGGATCTATGATTCTTGAATATTTTCCATAACTTGTTGGAAAGGTTTGATTGTCATGAAAATCAAAGGAAGCAAATATCAATGAGAATTGAAGCACCAAATGCCCAAGAGAAGGGAGAATAAGAATTAGAAAAAAAAAGATCTATTTGATTTGTGAGGAATAAGGCCATCCATAATTTTTGAGAAAGTGACCTCAATATTCAAAAGGAGTGAAAATTGTATTTCAGGAATTTCATGGCTAGAATGGAAATGAAGTAATGGAGTCTTAAATATGTGCTAAATGGATCTAAAGCAAAAGGAAGAAAAGAGATTGGAAAATCCTGAAGGATGCGCATGCAAATATTTATCCATGTATGTGTGTTCATATATATGTGTCTGTGTATGTGTGTATGTGTGTACACATGTACCCACACATACATATATGTATGTATATGTATATACATTTTTCCCCCAGGAATGATGGGAGGATCCCAAGGAGAGTCAACATTGGGGAGGCTAGACAGGCAGTAGATGGTCAAGGGACTCCTTTCTGGAGGAGCTGAAAGAGAATAAATTCTAATTAAAGATGAAGAAACTTTGATTAAAGATGAGAGACACCTTTTGAGACTGCAAATAAGGATAAAAGATTAAATGTAGGAAGCATAGAATGTAGAGGTGCAGACAAGACTTTTGCCATTTTCTACCATGTCCTAAAGAAAGGAGTGATTGTTTTCTCTGAGAATAAAGATTCAGTCATGATTACACAGGAAGAAACAGAAGAGTTAAGTAGAAGAACAATCATTAGTGTTGGCTACATGACTGGCAAAATGTCAAGGTACCAAAAGACATGAAAATCATTTATTTTATTGAGGTATCCAACCTAAAAGTAATTAGGAGGACCAGAATTTAAACAAAAATTGTGTTTAATAGGATTTTTCTAAGTCTTTCTTTTTTAACCAATTTTTTTTAAATTGAATTCTAAAAATCTGTTTAAGGAAGACCTCAATCTTTTATCCCCTCTGAAAGACTGAGATGACCTGCCATACCAGGTCAGTGGTGGCATGAAATTTAAGGGGGGGGGGGAAGGCTTGAAATCAATAAACTTGGGTTATAATTCTAGTTCTGACACTGACTAGCTTTGTGAATTTTGATAAGCCTGTTAATATTTCTAAGCCTCAGATAGCTAACAAAAAAAAATGTGAAGCATATTTTGTGAAAGAATTTCAACATGAAGAGTCCTACATAGGATTCAGAAAGCCTAGATTTGAGTGTGTCTGGGTTAAATGATTTCACCTGCTCTCCTTATAAATAGAGTTCATATTGTTCAATTATCTTATTGATGAAGCCACTGTTTCACTTACAGAAATATCAACTCATCCACACCCTCCCGTTCCTGTCCAATCTTCATGTAGATTCTTCCAGAAGGTCAACAGAAGAGGTCCGCTCAATAACTTGTCTTTCTTTCCCTTGAACAGATGTGGATATCAATTAGGCACACCAGCCATGACTGGTTATCCTCTTTTCCTCACCATCATATTTTCATTCTATTAGTTTCTGGAGAATATTCTTTATTCTATTTCTTTGTAATTCCTCAGGTGTAAAGGATGAAATGATACTAGTAACCCTCTGTAACCAGGCTGAGGATAGAATAAGACAATAGATGTAAAGCAATCTGCAATCTGAAAGTTATTCAAATGTTATTCAAATTCATAAAGTATGAAATTTTTAGAACATGAATACCAGTCAGAGCTTTAGTCAAAGGAATTCGGCATAATAGGAGTAGAGGTTTAGAGATGGAAGGAACTTTAGATGACATCATACCCAAAACATCATTTTATAGTTGAGTAAGCTGAGGCATATAGAAGTGTATATACTTTATCAGGCTCACACAGCTAAGTGCTGTAAGTGGGATTTCAACTCAGATCTCTCTGAATTCAAGTTTAGTATCCTGTCCACTATGACATTCTACCTCTCAGTTGCCAAAAGAAGAGTCAAGGGGCATGTGATCACCTTTTTTAAGTAAGTGAAGGGAAAAAAAAGTCTGTCATGGTGGATAGAGATTAGATATGACTGGTTTATCCTCGGTGGGGGTTGAGAGGTTGAGGGGGACTAGAAGCCATGAATAGAATTTGAGAGGGACATTTAGACAATGTCAGAAAACACTTCCTAACAATGTGAGGAGTCAAAAATTAGAATAGGATTGATCCATAATTTAGTAGTCCCCTAGAGGTCATAAAGCAAATGTTGGAATATCATTGTTTTTAGCAAGCTGTCATTGGTATCATTTCTTCTTTTTTCACATAAACACATACACACATATACACATATCCTTGCATCTATATTAATGTATTAATTACATTAGTACTATTGAACTATTGAACACACACACACACACACACACACACACACACACACACATATATATGTTTATCATAGCATATGATCAATAAAATAAAAGAGTTGGAGAAATATTTTCAGAATCAAAGTGTGTGTGTGTGTATGACAAAACTGTGAAAAGAACATTGGTTTTGGAGTCTTTTGACTTGAGGTCAATTTTTTGCACTGCTATTTATTACATTTGTTACAACTGCTCTGGGCCTGAACTGCATCTATAAAATGAAGTATTTGGAATACATAGATTACTGCTAAGAATCTATCCAAGTATAGATTCTCTGATGAATTAATCCATATTTAAATTGTCACGTGAAGCCTTTCAAAGTGACAGAAGAGAGGAAAATTGGGTATAGTCAGATTTCTAGTTCCCTTCTATTTTAGGATAAGAGATTGCAAAGGGACCAGAGGGAAAATAATAGGATACCATGAAATGAAATTCCATACGAGAAGTTAGTCCAGGAAGCATGAAAAGTATACAATGATGCATTTCTGAGGGCAGAAAGTGAAACAATGGGTTGGATTAGTAGATGGCCTCTGAGGTTCTATCAAACTCTTAGATTTTGAGAAGTGCATAGAAAAAAAAAATGATTCCACTGGAAGATTTGGCCAAAAAAAAAAAAACACAACACACACACACACACACACACACACACACACACACACACAAAACCATTTAATTCAAGAATAGTTACTTCAATCTTTTTTTCTTTACTAAAAAGAATAACCTTCATTAAGTGAAAAGACAGATAAAAATAGACAATAATAATATGCTCCCACTGAGTTCAAATGCTTTCACTGAGTTCAAATAGAATTAATAATATTCTTTATGAAATTGTTTTTGAACTTCTGTATAGCTTCTCTGTTCAATAAAAAGGTTGCTTTTAAAATTTGAATGTCATTATTTTTAAGACCTGAGAAAAGTCTTCTTGGGCATTCAGGGAGCTCTTGTCCATGTCTACATATGGGATTGTCTATTTACTACTCACTAAAGCAGTTACTATGTCTTATACCTCTTTGGATCCCACATCTAACCTAGTACAGTGTCTAGCAAACATTTGAGACTGAATGCATATTTGTTGAAAGAATGAATTGATGAACTATCAGTAGCTACAAATTTCTTCATAATTTCACATCAATCACTAATCTTCATTAAAGCCTTTAAAAATAAGTTCAATCATAACTAGTATTTATTTCCAAATAAGGTAATCTGTACCTCCATGAAAAAAGCCTTTGAGCAAGGGGAAGTTTTAAAGAATATAACATTTTAATTTCTCTATTTAAATACAGTATTGCCTTATTTTTTAATTCAATCAATGAGCATGTGTTGAGTGCCAATGATAGATACTGTTTAAGGATTAAAAGGGATAAAAATGAAATCATACTAGTCTTCAAGAAGCTTAGATTCTACCATGGTAGACAATATATTCATGGATATATAGAGAATGAATACAAGTGGTTTGACTTTGAGGGAATTGGTAGTTATAGCAAAGATTTTATCTAAAAGGCAGTCTTAAGTGATTCTATGAGTTAAATGAGAGATTCATTACAGGCATGCGGGATGGTCAGTGCAAAAGCACTGAGCCAGGAGATCAGGTAGGTTTTGTATAGAACTGTAAGAAAGCCAGTTTAGTTAGTTCATAGAATAAGGGAGTAATGTAACATATATGGAGCCTCAAAAAGGAGGTTAAGGACGAAAAGGAACAAGCTTGTATTCAGAGCTTACTGTGTGCCATCTACTGGGTTAAGTGCTTTAAACATATCTCATTTGATACTCATGTCAACCTTGTGAAGTATGTGGTGTGTTATTAGCTCAATTTAACAGTTGAAGAAACTGAGGCAGTCAAAGGAGAGTAATTCCCACATCAAGGAAGTGTTGGGGAGACAGATTTGAACTCAAGTCTTCCTGAATCCACACTCAGTACTCTATCACTTAACTCAGTATATCTACCTATGTATCTATCTATGTATCTATGTATCTATCTAGACACATATGTGTGTGCATACATATATGTATATGCAGAGACAGAGAGAGAGAGAGAGAGAGAGAGAGAGAGAGAGAGAGAGAGAGAAAGAGAGAGAGGTGAACAAGGAGAACATTGTACATAGTAACAGCAGTATTGTATAATGATCAACAGTGAATTACTTAGCTATTCTCAGCAATATAATGATCTAAGACAATTCCAAAGGATTTATGATGAATGCTATCTACCTCCAGAGAAAGAGCTGGTGGAATCTGAATGCATTATTGAAGTATACTTTTTATTTAATTTTATTATTTTTTGCACTGTGTTTTCTTTTGTAACATGGCTAAAATTGAAATATTTTGCATGACTACATAGGTATAATTTATATCAAATTTCTTGCCTTCTCAAAGAGGGGGAACAGGAGGGAGGGAGACAATTTGGAACTCAAAATTTTAAAAAATGGATGTAAAATTTTTTGTTCATAGGTAATTGAGAAAAAGTTGAAAAATCTGTTGGGGAAAATGGTGTGATGTCCCAAATAGTAAAATAGTCATCAATGTCCCCTATATAGTTCTCATTCTCTCTCTCTCTCTCTCTCTCTCTCTCTCTCTCACTCTCTCTCTCTCTCTCTCTCAAGGTATGTATATGCATATATACACATACACACATATGTCTACATACATATATGTGATATTTGCTATTTGTAGAAATGATAAGAAGGAAGGATTAAGTAAAATGAGCATATAGTGGACAACACAGTAATGTATGTGTGTGTGTGTGTGTGTGTGTGTGTGTGTGTGTGTGTGTGTGTGTGTGTATTTACTTAAAGCAGTGAAGACTCTTTAGATGTTGAACCCTGGTCAAACTATAAAGATTTTACCTTAGAAAAAAAATGAAGATATTTTAAAAAATTAGATATATTGTGAGTGTTACGGCACAGGTCTTATTTTCTGTGTAATTCAGGAAAATATAAGTTGATTATTTATTTGGATGGAGTTTTCCATTGATTCATTCAAATCTCTAATTGTGTCTGTTTTTATAGGACTGGAAAGGGGTTATTTGAGGTGGAGGTTTAAAGATTGATGACTTGTCCTAAACATCTCCACTATGTGAAATAAATGTGACATTAGGCACAGCATAATGTGAGAGTGATCTTCTGTTGGGGATTTATGTTAAGCCATAAACAAGACTCTCACTGAATGGGAAAGTAGCAAGGATACAATCTGCATTGGTAGGGGGAGTTCCCACACTGATTATATCATGAACTATTTAAAAAAATGTTGTCGGTCAAAGCTACTCAATATTTTTATATATGGTCATATCGGCAGTCTTATTTACAGGATCCTGACCCCATAGATTAAAAAAAAAAGAAAAAAAACCTAAAATTAGTCAATTTATTTAATACATTTTTTTATATATTGCCCACCCCATTTTTTTCAGGAATTAAAACAAAGGTAAATTAAAGAGTTATAAGCTCCATGAGAGGACATGGATGAAATCTCACAGGAGGAGGTGTGGATCTTAAATAGTTTAGCAAGAGTGAGAAGGAATCAACTCTAAGTGGAAGTCCTGGGGCAAGGAGAACACTGGCATGATGGAACTTGTATTGGCAGTGTAAAGGAAATCCTCCTCACAGTTCCAAGACAGAAAATAGTGCTTGTGGTCACTCATAGGCCAGAGCAAAAGCCAGGAAAAGGAATAAACACCTTGCCCTTGATCATAGCACCTAGGAAGAACTGAAAATTTAGAGGTTCCTAGAAGTATTTCTGGAAACAGCTGCACAAAACCCCAAAATCTTGGGACAGTACATTTTCCACACTGGAAGGAAACTCCTACCTTAACAAAGAGTTTATAACTCAAGTAACTGGCTGGGATCATGAGCAAGTAGTGCAAAAAGAGTCAGACAATAGAACCCTACTTTGGTGACAAAGAAGATCAAAACATATAACCAGAAGCTCCTACATCCAAAGCCTACAAAAAAAAATGAATTGGTCCCAGTCTATGGAAGAGATCAACAAGGATTTTGAGAAGCAAGTAAAAGAAGTAGAGGAAAAACTGGGAAGAGAAAGGAGAGTGATGCAAGAAAATCATAAAAACAAGTCAACGGCTTGCTAAAGGAGACACAAAAAAATACTGAAGAAAATAATACCTTAAAAAATAGCCTATCTGGTGATTCCTCCTATTGATTCTAATTCTTATTTACAGCATCACGAATGTGAAAATATATTTCATAGGAATGTATATGTATAGCCTATATCAGATTCTGTGTGCTGTCTTGGGGAGGGTGGTTGGGAGGAAGGGAGAGAATAATCTTGAACTGAAAAGCATATGTAAGTGATTGTTGATGAATCAAAATAAATTAACAAAAAATAGCCTAACCCAAATATCAAAAGAAATCCAAAAAGCCAATGAGGGAAAGAATGCCCTAAAAAGAAAAATTTGCCAAATGGAAAAGGAAGTCCAAAAGCTTACTGAAGAAAATACTTCCTTAAAAATTAAATGGAGCAATTAGAAGTTAGTGACTTCATGAGAAATCAAGAAATTGTAAAACAGATCCAAAAGAATGAAAAAATAGAGAATAATGTGAAATATCTCATTGGAAAAACAACTGACCTGGAAAATAGATCCAGCAGAGATAATTTAAAGATTATTGGACTATCTGAAAACCATGATCAAAAAAAGAGCCTAGGCCTCATCTTTCAAGAAATTATCAAAGACAACTGCCCTAAGGTTTTAGAACCAGAGGGCAAAATAGAAATTGAAAGAATCCACGGATCTCCTCCTGAAAGAGATCCCTAAAGAAAAACTCCTAGGAATATTGTAGTAAATTCCAGAGTTCCTGGGTCAAGGAAAAAATATTAGAAGCAGCCAGAAAGAAACAATTCAAGTATTGTGGGAACACAATCAGGATAACACAATATTTAGCAGCTTCTACATTAAGGAACTGCAGGGCTTGGAATATAATATTCCAGAGGGAAAAGGAGATAGAATCGTAACCAAGAATCTCCTACCCAGCAAAATTGAGTACAATCAAGGGCAAAAAATGGATATTCAGTGAAATAGAGAACTTTCAAGCATTCTTGATGAAAAGACCAGAGCTGAATAGCAAATTTGACTCTCAGATATAAGACTCAAGTGAAACATAAAGAGGTAAACAGGAAAGAGAAATCATAAGAGATTTATTAAGGTTGAACTGTTTATATTCTGCATGGAAAAATGATATTTGTAACTCATGAGTCTTTTGTCAGTATTAGAGTAGTAGGAGGGAATAAAATTATTTGGATAGATAGATAGATAGATAGACAGCACAGGGTGAGTTGAAGATGAAGGGATGATATTTGGAGAATAAAATTTTTTTTGGTTTTCTTTTTTTTTTATTAATTTATTTTGATTTATCAACAATCACTTCCATATGCTTTTGAGCTGAAAATTTTTATCCCTCTTCCCCCCCCACCCTCCCCAAGATGGCGCACAATCTGATATAGGCTTTACATTTACATACCCATTAAATATATTTTCACATTAGTGAAGTTGTAAGTAAAAATTAAAACCAATAGGAGGAACCATCAGAAAGATGAAACAAAACTCAACAGAGGGTAAAAATAAGTGATAGCGATTTGTCTTCCATAGTTCTTTCTTTGGATTTGGACAGCATTTTCCATCCCGAGGCCTCTGGAGATGTCTTAGATCCTCATAATGCTGAGAAGGGTTCAGTTTAAAAATCTTAGTCATTGCATAATGTGACTGTTATTGTGTACAAAGTCCTCTTGGTTCTACTCACTTCACTCAGCATCAGACTATATAAGTCTTTCCAGGTTTCTGTGAAGTCAGCCTGTTCGTCATTTCTTATAGCACAGTAGTATTCCATTACATGCATATACCACAACTTGTTCAGCCATTCCCCAACTGATGGGCATCCCCTCAATTTCCAATTCTTAGCCACCACAAAAAGAGCTGCTATGAATATTTTTGTGCATGTGGGTATTAGATTATTTAGTTTCCAATTATTTTTTAGTCTATCTTTCCATGACCCTTTATTACTTATAATTTTTATTGCATCATGATCTGAAAAGGATGCAATTAATATTACTGCCTTTCTGCATTGTATTGTGAGGTTTTTATGCCCTAGTACATGGTCAATTTTTGTGTATGTGCCATGTACTGCCGAGAAAAAAGTATATTCCTTTCTATCCCCATTCAGTTTTCTCCAGAGGTCAATCACACCTAACTTTTCTAATGTTCTATTCACCTCCTTAACTTCTTTCTTGTTTATTTTGTGGTTAGACTTATCTAGTGCTGAGAGAGGAAGTTCAGGTCCCCCACTAATATAGTTTTGCTGTCTATTTCTTCCTATAACTCCCTGAACTTCTCTAACAATTTGGATGCTATACCATTTGGTGCATATATGTTTAGTAATCATATTACTTCATTGTCTGTGGTTCCTTTTAGCAGGATGTAGTTTCCTTCCTTATCTCTTTTGATTAGATCTATTTTTGCTTTTGCTTTGTCTGAGATCAGGATTGCTACCCCTGCTTTTTTTACTTCAGCTGACACATAATATATTCTGCTCCAGCCTTTTACCTTTACCCTGTATGTGTCACTCTTTTTCAAATGTGTTTCCTGTAAACAACATATTGTAGGATTATGGTTTTTAATCCATTCTGCAATCCATTTCCATTTTATGGGAGAGTTCATCCCATTCACATTCACAGTTATGATTACTATCTGTGTCTTTTTCTCCATCCTTTCCCCCCATTTATGCTTTTCTTTCTCCTTTTTCCTTTCTCCCTTCACGTTTTGCTTTTGACCACCACCTCCTTCAGTCCCTTCCCCTTTTATTATCCTTTCCCTTTTCTTCCCCTTTAGTCTTACTGCTCTTACCTCCCTCTTCCCCCCTTCTTTCCCCCTCCCTTTTCTTTCCCTTTTCCCTCCTACTGCCTATAGGGCAAGTTAGATTTCTATGCCTAACTGATTATATTATGCCCTTCTTGAGCCAAATCTGATGAGAGTAAGGTTCAAACAATGCTCCCCCCCCTTCTTTCCCTCTGCTGTAATAGGATTTTGTGTCTTTTCCTGTAATGTAATTTACCCTTGTCTGCCTCCTCCTTTCTCAGTACATTTTCTAAGATCAGATTGATCCACTTATTTGGATCCATTTAACCCACTTGATTAGATTTTTTTATCATTACATCAAAGTCAACTAATATCCACCCTCTTTATGTATACTCCTTTAACAAGGTGTAAACAATACAGTTCTCAAGGGTTGCAAGTCTCATATTCCCCTGTAGGGGCTTAAACAGCCCCCTCCCCCCCATTAACAACATATTGTATCCTTCTGTCCCATTTACCTTTTTAAGTCCTTCTTGAGTCCTGTACTTGAAGATCAAATTTTTTGTTGAGCTCTGGTCTTTTTATCAGGAAAGTTTGGAAGTCTCCTCTTTCGTTGAATATCACCTCCTCCCTTGAAAAATGATGCTCATTTTTGCTGGGTAATTGATCCTTGGCTGCATTCCAAGCTCCTTTGCCTTACGGAATATCATGTTCCATGCCCTGCGGTCTTTTAATGTAGAAGCTGCAAGGTCCTGTGTAATCCTGACTGTGGTTCCATGATATTTAAATTCTTTCTTTCTGGCTGCTTGCAGCACCTTCTCTTTCATCTGGTAATTTTGGAATTTTGCTATTATATTTCTTGGCGTTGTCAATTTGGGATCTCTTTCAGGTGGTGATCGGTGGATTCTTTCTATGGTTATTTTCCCTTCTGGTTCTAGGACTTCCAGGCAGTTTTCCTTTATGATTTCCTGAAAGGTACTGTCCAGGCTTTTTTTCATCATGATTTTCAGGTAGTCCAATAATTTTTAAATTGTCTCTCCTGAGTCGATTTTCCAGGTCGGTTGTTTTACTGATGAGGTATTTTACATTTTCATCTATTTTTTCATTTTTTTGTTTCTGTTTGACTGATTCTTGCTCTCTCATAGAGACATTAGTTTCCATTTGTCCAATTCTATCTTTAAACAGATTGTTTTCTTCTGTTAGTTTTTGTACTTCTTTCTTCAACTGGCCAATTGTGTTTTTTAGGGACTTGTTTCCTTCAGCATACTCTTCTGTTAGATTTTTGTACTTCCTTCTTCAATTGGCCAATTGTGGGTTTTTAGGGACTTGTTTTCTTCAGTGTACTCATTTGTTAGTTTTTGTCATTCCTTGGCCAATTGTGGTTTTTAGGGACTTGTTTTCTTCAGTGTATTTTTTTTCCAATTGGCCAATTGTATTTTTGAAGGACTCTTTTACCTCTCTCATTTGACTATTAAAATCCTTCTTGAGCTCTTCTAAGAAGGCTTTTTGGGCTTCAGACCAGTTCATATTCCTTTTTGTTGTTGCAGATGTGGGTTTGTTGACAATGTTGTCCTCTTCAGAATTTCTGTCTTGATCTTCACTCTTCTCATAATATGAATCTATGGTATGTTTCTTTTTATTCATGGTGTTTCTTTATTCCCTGGCCTTTCAAGAGATTGAGCTCTCCTGCTGGGGCACAGAGGGTAATGACCCAAGCTTCTTGTGTTGGGAGCCTTGGTCTTGGTCACTGGCTTTGCATGCTGGGGCCTCTTATGTTGACAGTTGGAGGCTGTAGGTTTCTGGAAGCTTACCTTGTGTTGGGCTGGAATCAGCAAGGCTGGAACTTTCAGGCAATTCTAGGTTGCCTGCTTTTCCTTTCCTTTAGCTTTCTTCAGCTCCTTTTAGATGGGTGCTGCAGGGTGTTTATCTGCCTGGGGCCCCCCGCAGTGTTGTCTCCCTTCTTTCTGCTTTGTGGTGGAGTGCCTAGGCTCCTGTTGGTTTTCTGAGCTGGTTTCTACTGGTTCCCCCCACCCTCACTGAGGCACTCGTAGGTCCAGGTTTTGGTGTTTGCCTGCTCTACCACCTGGGCTTTAGGATTTCTTCACAATTGGAGGCTTCAGGGCTCCTACAGCTCACCTGGTGTTGGGTTGGAATCGGCAAGGTGGGGGCTTTAGGAAGGCTTTAGGTTGTTTTCTTCACCTCCTTTCAGATGAATGCTGCAGGGTACTTGTCCGCCTGGGGCTTCTTGTAGTTCTTCCTCCCTTATTTTTTCTGAGGCACTGGGAGACCCATTTGCTGGGCTGCTGCACTGCTGCTCCTTGTCTTTCTTCTAGTTCAGGTGTTCCAGGGTTTTTTTTTCCTGGGGTGATATCTCCTGGGTTTGCAGAGGTTGACAGGGGAGAGTGAGAGGGACTACCTTTTCACTCCACCATCTTGGCTTCCGGCTGGAGACTAAAATTAAGGGGTAAGAAAGAGGATTATACTGGGAGAAGGAGAAAGGGAGAGGTAGAATATGGTAAATTATCTCACATAAAAGAGACAAGAAAAAGATTTTAGAGCAGAGGGGAAATGAGGGAACATGAGAGGGAATGAGTAAATCTTAATCTCATAGGATTTGCCTTAAGGAGATAATAACATACACATTCAATTGTGTATGGAAATTTATTATACCCTACAGGAAAATGGAGGGGGGGAAGGGGAAAAGAGAGCAGGAAGATAGAGGAGAGGGCAGATTAGAGGAGGTGGTAATCAGAAGCAAACATGTCTGAGGAGGGACACAGTCAAAAGAGAGAATAGAATAAATAGGAGGCAAGATAGAATTAAGGGAAATATACTTAGTTTTTCACACACAAAAAAAATACCCAAGCAAAAACAAAAACAAAAAAAGCCTGTCACGCCATATGTACTTTCTCGTTTTTGACATGATTATTAAACTTAAAAATTGAGAGGATGCTATAGAGATAATTTAGACTTGGCCAAAACATTTAATAATATTCATCATGTTATGTGGTGCAGATGGAGAAATGTGGACTGAAGAGTTGTTCAGATTTAGAAGTGGTTGAATGACTGTACCAAAAGGGTAGTAATTGATAGACTAATTTTGACTTGAAATAGTCCTGAGTTCTCCAGTTGCCTTTATATTGTTTAACACTTACATCAAAAATTTGGTTAAAGTTATAGGTGGCAAGGTTATCAGATTCAGAGATGATAAAATAATGGAAAGAATAGTTAACTCAGTAACATGGTCAAAATAAAAAATTTTGACAACAGGACTATTGAGTTGAAATTAACAACTTGAATTTTAATAGGGGAATACTTGAAATCTTATGAGATGGATGAGGCTTGGTTTGACAGAAGTTCATTTAAAAGAAATTTAAAAGTTTTAATTCTTTGTAAGTAAAATATGAGCTAACAGTATAATGTGTGTGTGTGTGTGTGTGTGTGAGAGAGAGAGAGAGAGAGAGAGAGAGAGAGAGAGAGAGAGAGAAAGAGAGAGAGAGAGAGAAATCTTAGATTTCATTGAGTGACTATCAGTGTCCAGAACATGGAAGTAGACATTGTCCTGGACAGATTACATCTAAAGTATATTCTTAACAGATAGGTACTGCTTTTTAGGAAGGACAAAGAAAGGCAGATAAGCTAGCAGTGTTCAAAAGTTCATAAAAATTTTGGATGTTCAAGGTCCTCAACTTTATGTTGTTTGAGGATTGGTTGAAGGAAGTGGAAATGTTTAAACTGGAGCAGGAAAAAATTTAGGCGAATCTATCTTTTACTTTTGAAACATTTTCAATAAAATGAAAGATTGTGCTTGTTTGGCTTTGGCCCAGAGACAATAACTGAGAATAACTGGTAGGAATCACAAAGAAACACATCAGCTTAATATAAGAAACAACTTCTTTAATAGTTGAGCTGGAAAAAAGTGAAATGGGTTGCCCAAGGAGGTAGTGAGTTCCCCATCAATTATTTTTTTTTTCTTATAAGGCTGAATGACCACTTATTCGGAAGAGAAGAAAAAGGATTGTTAATCAGATGTGGATTCTACAGGATGGCCTCTGACAGCCCTTCCAAGAGTGAAATAACATACTTCTCTCACATTCCTGGCTTTGATTACTTATATAAAGTTTATGGTGTCAGTCATCCTCCCTATCATGTATTGGCATGAAATGTACACATTTTCCTTTACTACCTCCTCTAAATCTATAATCTGAGCCTCCAAATCTTCATTTAACAAAGTATCATTAATAAATCACATTGATTTTAGTGGTTTTGAAGGTCTAATTCATGTGTTAATGGTGTTTTCCTGTGATTCTTTCCTGATGTCAGACTTCCTCAATGCCAAACTTTAGAACAAGATTCCCATGTGAAAAATTCCTCTGTGTGCCAAGAATGAGTTAAAATTTCTATGCAGTATCATGCCCTGTTTGTGTTGCAGGATATATTTTATATGAACTCTACTCTCTCCTCAATGTTCATTCAGTTTCACTCTTAAGAGTTTACTAACTATTTTGCTTAAGGTCATTGATAGTGGTTTCATGGTTACTTGCTATTTTTTCTAATTGTTCTTTCAACTCCATCACATTTTTCTGCTGATGACAGCAATATAGAAAAAGAAAAAGAAAAAAAAAAGTTGGTTTCCTCATGCCATCAACTTTCCCGGCATTGCTATTCATTAGAAATTGACTTACTATATACATTTTAATGCACAGAAAATTATCAAGTAGTCTGTTCAGCTTATTTTTTATCAGTTAAAGGGAATAGATAAAAGGGCATACATAAAGAAGGAAGCATTTAGATTAATTTACCAATCTATTTTTATCAATTCAGGCATATAGATCTATAGATATATGATATAGAAGGAAGGAAGGAAAAAAAGAAGGAAGAGAAGAAGGAAGGAAGGCAGAAGGAAAGAGGAAAAGTCAGGTAGGAGAGGAGTGGGAGAGAAAAATGAGAAGGAAACATAACAAATATGTATACTCAAGAAAAACAAATTCCCACATTAGCCATTTCCATCAAAGTGTGCCTTATTCTAAATCTAAATTCCACCACCTCTCAACCCAGAAGTGAGCATCTTATTTCTTCATCAAAACTCTAAATTTATACTTGGTTATCACATAGATCACGTTATTTTTTTATTAATAAGCATGAAGAAGAAGAGCACTGAAATGAGAGAGCCCAAATATGCTTCCATTTCCTTACTACTGAAAAACAATCTGTAGAAATGTCAACAGATTAGTCCATCTCCAGTTTTCTTGTTATGTACCTAGGTGTGTTACATACATTTAACTTCAGATTTAAAGGACATAGTTGTGGTTTTTTTGTCTTGTTTTGTTTTTTGGTTAAGCAATGGGGTTCAGTGACTTGCCCAGGGTCACACAGCTAGTAAATGTGATGTGTCTGAG
Organism: Phascolarctos cinereus; assembly: GCF_003287225.1. Lineage (NCBI taxonomy): Eukaryota > Metazoa > Chordata > Mammalia > Diprotodontia > Phascolarctidae > Phascolarctos > Phascolarctos cinereus. The sequence goes on from NW_027555514.1 coordinate 251,981,524, forward strand.
GCCGCATTTGAACTCAGCTCCTCCTGAATCCAGGGCCAGTGCTCTATCCATTGCGCTACCTAGCTGCCCCCTAAGGGACATAGTTTTGAGTGATGTTGTCAGATGTGGGAAAGAAGAAAAGGGCTAAGGGAGGAAGAAGAAAGCGTAGTTGCAAGGAGAGTAGGTAGCTCTCTCTAAGGAATTTAGCAATAAAAGTGAAGTGACATGAATATGATAGCTTGAGGGTATGGTAGAGTCAAATGTTCTTGTTTTATTCTGTTCTGTTTTAAGGATGGAGAGAGTGGAGCATATTTGTGGATAGCAAGAATTGAATGAGTAGATAAGAAGAGATTGAAGAATAGAAAGAATTGTGCGGGCAATTTGCTAAAGCATCATGGGATCGTATACTTAGAGTATCCTCCCTTCCCCTCTCCTCTCCCCCCCTCTCCTCCCCTCCCCTCTCCTCCCTTCTATGTGGTGATCTAGTACAACCTACTAATTTTAGAAACTAGGAAGCTGAGAACCAGGAGTGTTAAACAACTTCCCAAAGTTCACATATTTGAGGGGATGGAATCAATGGCATAAGAATGGGAATTAGAATTTTCCAGAAGAAAGTTCACCTCTTCATTTAAGACTAGAAGACATTAGAGAAAGGACAACATAAAGAGGGAAGTAATGTTTAGGTGTTTTTAGATCTAGACTCTCCAAACAAGTTTAACGTGTCTTGAACTTTTTTATTCTAATATACTGAAATAAATGTTCATATTTTATGCCTTATCATACTATATGCTCTGTAAGAGTAATGATTTTTGTAAATTTTCTTTGTATTTCATTCCAAAGAAACAGGTTTAAATTGTGCTAAATGAAATGAAAGTGGGAAAGGACAAAAAGTATTATCAGGAACATAGAGTATTGCCTAGAAAGAATAGAAAACACTGTGATAAAGCAATATATGTATCCTAGGTCCCCAAGGAGAAGATATTTAGAAAGAAGGAATTATGCACAATGTTAAACATTCCTTCTATTTCACAGTTTTATGTAGGAACTGTGAGTGCTGTTTAAAATTAACATAAAGTGTTTTTTAACAAAATGCTGCTATACAACAAAATACATGAACATGCTATATAATGTATTTCGTCTTTCCATGCAAAACAAAAAGCTCTTAAACCAAGGTTTAAAGGAGGCTAAGTTGGAAAATCTACCACCTTTGACAAGTACAAAACAGTACATTAAATCGACATCTCAAGCAAGGATTTTTCAATTTTTCAATTCAAGTTCTTTTGATCTCAATCAAATGATAGACCTTGAGATGGAGTCAGGGTACTTTACATTCTTTTAAGGCAAATAAAAGAGCCATGCTAATGTTCTACCTTTCATGTAGTGATAGCATGTATATTTCTCATATTCACAAGAGTGCTTAGGATCCAGGGATCCATGAATGAATTATAACAATGCATGAACACAGTCTGATCATCTGTGACAAATAGAATATCTGTCCAATAAAGGCTGAGAAGTGTATAGTACACTGTGTTTTCAGACAGAAAATTAAAATGTTCAATGAACACATAAAGTTGGAAATGGTCTATTCAATGCTGCAATAAATATCTCTGAGCCTTGAGTCAGGGTGCCATAATTAGCCTTGGAATAGAGACACACAATTTTATTTATTCACTTGTTTTAGATATCAATGTTATTTTTCACAATCCCACTTCCAAATGGCTGAACAACAACAATGCAAAGGATGATTTAGAGCAAAAGAAGATTATATCATATGACCAAAATATTCTAAATGGGAAAAAGGGATATATAAGGCAAAAACATTATGGATTTCAAGATTTTTATGAGTCTCCTACCCAAAATAAAACATAGCACATATTTTAATTTTAGGAAAATAAAATGACTATATGTTTAATGCCAGAGAAACCAAGTAACCACTAAGTAAGCTTTTTTGAGAAATTGTATATTTTAAACTGTACCTGAAAGGTCAGTAGTCAGAAAAATGAAAAGTATCAGGACCCATCAATGGGCAAAACTGTTAGTAAACAGAATAAACAAACACAGAGAGACAAGTAAGGAAAGAAAAAAACATTTATTAAGTGCCTACTACATGCCAGGCATTGTACTACTTATTAATCTTAGCTTATTTGACCTTCCCAATAACACAGGGTGGTAGGCTGTATTATTGTTCCCATTTTATAGTTGAAGAAACTCAGGCTAATGTGACTTGCCTGGAGTCACACAGCTGAAAAGCTTCCAAGGTCAGGTTTGATCTCAGGTCCTCCTGACTCTAGGCCCAGTGCTCCATTCTCTGTACCTCTGTAACAAGCTGTGGTTGGGGAAAGGCAGTTAGAATTAATACAATTTAGTTGGAGTGTAGGATAAAGAAAGAAGAGTAAGAGAGAAGTCATATGTTGTGGTCATTTTATAAAGATCCTTGGTCAGTAGGATAATGAACTTAAGACTATTTGGTGAGCCAACAGTTAACTATTAAACATTTTTGAGGGATAGAATTATGTGATTAGACCTTTGAATAAAGAGTATTGATTAGGTGGTAATTTGAAGGAGAGAATGGAGTGGGGGTAAGACTGGAAACAGAAAGCCTAGGTAGGACACATTACAGGAATTTTTTTCTTTTTGGTCAAAGGCAAGGTGGCAATAAAAATGTAAAGGAGACGATCACATAAGTGTGGAGGTATGATTCACAAGACTTTGTAACTGATTGGATGTGGGGAATAGCAAAGGAGAAAGAAACAAAAATGTTGCAATATTTGAGGCCAGGTGACTTGGACAATGGAAATATGGAAATCATGGAAGAGTCCAAAGGGAAAAGATTAATTTAATTTGAGGATTGTCTTTGAAGTCAAAACCATCCTAGAAGCTTTCGTTGTGTGCACTAAGATTGTTAAATTCCATGTAAGCTTAAGCTACCAATACTTCAAGTAAAGTATGTCCCAGTTAAGTTAATGTGAGGACATATTTATGTGACCATGTAAGTGTTTCTGAGAATCCTTGCTGATGGAAAAAGACTTGGCATGCAGATGTTGCTGGTTATTCATGTGAGACCTTGGAATTCATTTTTATTACAAAATAAATATATTCTAGGCTTCTCCTAATCTACTTCAACTTTTGACCTTTGTTTTTTTTCTTATTCTTTTTTTAAGCATTAAAAGATTGTGTTTAACAATAATCACATTTTTCATAAGGCTTTTACAAGAAAAAAGACTTATTGTAGCTATTAATCTTTTTGTGTGTAGAAATTTGGAGACAAATGTGAAATGGAATAACATTTCTCTGACCAGTTAATCTCTCTCTCTCTCTCTCTCTCTCTCTCTCTCTCTCTCTCTCTCTCTCTCTCTCTCTCTCTCTACACACACACACACACACACACACACACACACACACATACACACACACACACACAAGCAACAGTCCCAAATGGTAACATTGTTCTTAAGTGATTTGGTCATTCAGAATAAATATTTCTCCCATTTAATTGTAAATTATCTTCAGCTAGGCTTAGAGATCCAAATCAATAACACTGTCCATATGAAAATTGTTAAGGACCCAAGTATTTAGAAAAAAAAAATGTTTCCACTTTGCAACCTAGCTGTCAATGTAGAAGAAACAACAGGCTGATACAAGGTATAGATATACAAAAGAAAGAAGCAGTGCCCTACACTATATATAGGATATGTCCTTGGGATATCATGTCCTTCAATTTGGAAGAGTCTTTTTCCCTCCCCCTCTGCTAAGGCATCCAGGAAACAATTGAATTAAGTGGTAGCAAGTGGATTATACAGATCAGTGGTGACTGATCACATCTGCCCAGACATATATAAGAAATAGACAAGGTGATGGTTGTTGGATTTCTTATATTTTGCTAGTGCGCTAGAGTGGAGAAATAATTTAATTTGTTCTCACACAACTTGGGCTCACATACATGCTACTTGAGCAACACTGGCCAAATAAATTTAATTTTTCTGGGCCTTAGTTTGTTCTTCTATAAAATGGAGGGATTGAACTAACTCATCCTTAAGGTTCCTGCCTGGTCTAAATCTTAGAATCTCATGTGAGTTAGTCTAGTAAAGGCTGGGGAGAGACTGATGGGGCAGTCATGTCATCAGTCACCAAACATTTTGCAAGCACCTACTATGTGGGAGACACTGTACTAAGAGCTATGGATACAAAGACAAACAAAAACCACCATTCTTGACCTCAATAATGCTCACCGTCTAACAAAGGAAGATATAAAAACATGAAAAATAACTATGTACAAAGAATATACATACAGAGTCATTTAGAAATAATTCCAAAATAAGGACACAATTGCTTAGTACAGTGTCTGGCTAATTTTATGTGTGTATTTACTGACTGACTAACTAACATTAAGGGAAACTGGGAAAGGTTTCTTGAAGAAGGCTGGCTTTTTACCTTGAAGGAAGGCAGTATAGACAAGGTAGAAACAAGAAGGGAAGACAGCTGGTGAAAATGCAAATCAGGAAGAAAGTGCCTTTGAGGAAGAATAAGAAGATGGACAATATCACTAGATTGTACAGTCTGTGGAGCAGTGTAAAAAAGACTGGGAAGGTAGGAAGGGGCAAAATTTTGAAGGACTTTAAAAGCTGAACAGAGGGTGTATAGGGCAAGGTTAAACCTGGATCTTTTTAATGAGACAGACCTTCCCTACTTAGTTTTTTTTTGACTCATTATTGAATTTTATTTTTAATTTATGGAATAAAACAAGCATTTCCATAACATAGTGAAATTTAAAAAAAAAAGATTGCACATGAAACTGCAAAGCTACTATGCACAATTTGCTATCCCTACTTGGTTTTTAAGAGTTGCTTCTTTTAGGAAATTCTTTGAGAATGGACAAAAGGCAGAATTGCACTAAGTAAACCATATTTTTTCACATGTAAGTATAGCAAATGTAAAGGATGGTCACTCCTACTGTGTATCATCTCATGCCTGTAAACCCAGGGTATATGGATACCTACTTACTCTAGGTGACCACACTCTAATCTGCTCTCACACTAGCAGATCTACGTTCCCAGAGAAGAAACTTCACTACATGCCCTCAAATCCTCTCTCTATTTCTGTGAAAACCCTTTTGAAGGGGAGTACATTTATCATACTTGCTACTCTAGATCTAGACCCCCGTCAATGTGTTTCAGTATATGCAATTAACCACTCACAATAATGATGCATTTAAATATTTTTTATGTGTTTAATATTATTGTACATGTCTAACTACACCAGATTGCCTGCTGTCTTGGGGAGGGGGGAGGAAAGGGGAGGAAGGGAGAAAAAAAATTTGGAGCTCAAAATCTTATAAAAGGGAATGTTGAGAACTATATTTACATATAATTGAAAAAATAAAATACTATTAAGTGGAGAAAAGTGCAAGCAAGACTGCTACTTTTTTTTAAGCTATGATGGCCAATTTAAAGGTCAGTACCTCTTTAAGGGATAATTTTTTTAAAAAGTTTTCTTGATTATTACTTTTATTAGATAACTTTAGTTTTTTGAAACATCCCTACTCACCCCCTAAAAAAATAATTTTCTCTTATAACAGAGAAAAACAATCAAGTAAAGTCTCTTTCTCTGTCTGTCTGTCTGTCTGTCTCTTTCTCTCCCTACAATGGGACATATGTAACATGACATTATATCAAAATATTAATGGGATATGTAGTTGCATCATATTTGTATAATTTATATAGGACTGAATTTAAGAAGATTCCTGTCTGGGAAATGAGATTAATAACAATGAGAACAATAACATTTATTTAGTACTTTAATTTTTGCAAAACACCTCACATGTTATCTCTTAGGATAAGGTTTAGGCTATTTTACCCCCATTTTACAGATAAAGGAACTCAGGCTGAGAAATTAAGTGACTTGCTCATAGTCACAAAGTAAGGAAGTATCTGAAGCAGGATTTGAACCCAGGTCATCCTGACTCAAATTCAAGTATAGTATATAAATATTCTAGATGTTTAGATTCAAGATTTTAATATTCTGTGTGCTCTGTTAACTCCTCATTGTCTTGTGTTCTGTTCTCTGTATTCACCTAGTTACAGCCATCACTTTACTGTTATAGTGGCTGCTTCTACTTATTATTTATGTTCTGAATGCATATGCACCCTCATTAAAAAAAAAAACAACTTAACAACAGTTAGTTATTATCAGAAAACTCAAGGTCTTAGCACTCAATTCAAGATTTTATACATCTTTCATACTACAAAAAGCTGCCAACACCATTATTTCTAATCTTCCTCTTACTCCTCAGCCCTTTGCAGTCTAGTTTCTGATCTCATCACTTCACTGAAACTCATTTCTGCAGTTATCAATGGTATGTTAATTTGCAGATGTGCTTTTCTCTTCTCAGACCTCATCCTTACTGTTTTTGACTCTTATCTAACCTTTCCTCTGCACACCTTCTCCCCTCTCAGCTTTGCTACCACTATTCTCCTATATCTTCACCTAATTGTTTCAGTACTCTGTCAGTCTCCTTTGCTTCAAAGCAGATCAGGCTGCCTAAATATAGATGTTCCCTGATGTTCTAACCTCAATCTCTTTCTCTCTTTTCCCTACATTCTCTCTCTTTCAGTTACCTCATAAACTCTCATGGACTTAATTAGCATCCCTATGCATATGACACACATACATAATATCATATGTATAATATTAAATATATATCATGTAATACTCTGTTGTAAACAACACCAGTCTCTACATTGAGCTTCATCCCTGTATCATTAATTTTCTATTGAGTATTTCAATAAAGTATGTCCCAGGGATATCAAACTTAATATTTCCATCTTAATTCATTACCATTCCTCCTAAACCCTTCCCTCTTCCAGACTTTGCTATTTCTTTCAAAGACATCACCATTTTTTCTCCCATCTTTGCAACTGCTATTATTCTCTACCTTCTACTCTACTTCATTCCATACATACAATCAGTTGTCACTTATTGTCATTTCTACCTTCACAATATCTTTAATATCTGACCATTTCTCTCTACTCAAATAGCCAATGTCTCAGTTCAGGCCCTCATTACCTCTCACCTAGACTATTGCAGGAGCCTTCCAAATAGTTTTTCTGCCTCATTTTTTCCTACTGCAATCCATTCTTTAAGTTGTGAAAGTGATATTCCTTAATCTTTTTATTTGATTATGTCACTCTCTTAATCAATAAATTGAAATATTTTTGTATTACTTCCAGTATCAAATATAAACTTTTGTTTATCAGTTAAAGCCATTAACAATCTTTCCCTAACTCGTTTTGGGCATCTGGAACTGTATGTCCTGTAGGTATCTCAAGTTCAACATGTCCAAATTACATTCTCTTCTTCTACCCAAACGTCCATCCTTTTTGAAAGTTCTTTACATTGGTTTGAATACCACTACCTTCCCAGTCACCAAGGCCTGCAGTCTCCAGTGCCATCCTCAAGTTTTCCCTCTCACTCATGCCATATATCCATCCATTGTCAAATCATGCTACTTTGACCTTCATCAAATCTCTATTATATGTCTTCTTTATTCATTCATACAGTCGGCAACCAAAATCCTGGCTTTCATCAAAATCTGCCTGAAATTCTGCAACTGCCTTCCAAATGTACTCCTCAAGTGTCTCCCCACTTCCATCAATCATTCATATAGTTGCCAAAATGATTTTCTAAAGTTCCTTGTTTAATACTGGCACCTATCCCTTTCCAATCTCCTTTCTTAATAAATAAACTTCAGTGGCTGCAAATTACCACTAGGATCAACTTGGCACTCTCCTTTACCCTATATATATTGGGGTAGGGAGGAGTGCCTAGTTGATACAATACATATACATAGATGCATGCATGTATGTATATATGTGTATGTGTATTTATATATGTGCATTCGTGCATGTTGGTATTATGGTGTGAGTACAGATACACACATACTCTTTGTATATGTGCATATGTGCATATTATGCATGTGTGTATATACATAAATGTGTGTGCATACATGTATGTATATATATACATATATGTATAATATGTTATCTATGTTTTTACATGTATGTATGTGTATTTATATAAATGGTTCAAAAATTTCTTCCTTCTTATTTATCATCTTGGCTTCTTATCTTTTATAGTATTTCACTCCATGCATACCATCCATGATGGTCTACTTGCTTTTCTTCATACATGGTACATTTCTCCCTGCCTTTCCATTGGCTGTGTCCCATCCCTGGAATGATTGTCAGAATTTTATAATCCCTCACATCTTTCAAGAATAACTTAAATATGACTTTGTATAGGACAGAATTTTTCACTCCTCCCTACCCCCCTGATGCTAATGCCTTCCCTTTCATCTACTCTGTGTGTGTATACATACCCATTTACTTAAATATTATCTATCTCCTTTTTGTAAGTCATCTCTCAGACTCAAGTTTCCACCTTCTCTCATCCAATCTATACTCATCTGTCAAGCCAATTTTTCTTCTATATATAGCTCTTACCACATCTATCCCCTCAATGAAGGGGGGAAAGGGTGAAATAAGGTCCAATGACTCCCTATAACCTCCAGGATATAATATAAAGTTTTCCTTATGTCACTTAAAACTCTTCATAACCAAGTCACTTCCCATCTTTTCAGTCTTCTTAAGCTTTATTCACTTCCTCTCACGCTATGATCAGGCTACAATAGCCTACTCTTTGTTACTCACACAAGACACTCCCTCTCTTACACCAAGAAAGACTCATCCCTCACCTCTGCTGCTTAGGTTTAAGTCAAGAACTACAGTAGGAAAATGAGCAAACATCAAAAAAAAAACCTTCACCATTAAAAGCTACTATGATGGCAGGGAAGAACGAAACATAAAATCTGAAGACATGAAAACATGAAAACAGCTCCAACTAAAGTCTAAAAGAAATATGCTAATTGGACCTAAGCTCAAAAGGAATTCCTGGAAGAGTTGAAGAAAGAGATAAAAGTGATATAGGAAAAAGGATAGAAAAGGAAAAGAATGATGAAAGAAAATTATGAAAGGATAATTGACAGTTTGGTAAAAGAGGCATAAAAAGCATTGAAGAAAATAAAACCTTAAAAAAACAGAATTGGCGTAATGATAAAAGAAACACAAAAATTCACTGAAGAAAATAATTCCTTAACAACATTTCCAAATGGAAATGAAGATAGAAAAAAAAATTTCTAAACAAAATAATTTTATAAAAAACAGAATTGACCACGTGGAAAAAGTGGTACAAAAGCTCACAAAAGGAAATAATTCCTTAAAAATTAGAATTAGAGGAGAGGATTTTGGGAAGATGATGGAGTAGGTCAGAAAATTTCAAGCTCTCAAGATTTTCCTCCACAAAAGAGATAAAATAGCTCCACTAGGTGAACATTGAGCCATGAAAACAAGTAAGAGTAGGGGCAGAAGAGGGGTCCTCTTAGGACGATTGGAGAAGATCTGAAGAAAAATCCTGGACATGATTTCTTCCCTGTGAAGAGTAAACACCTCCAGGCCACTTTAACAACAAGTGGCAGGCTACTTAAACAACAAGCAGCAATCCCGGAAGTTAGCTGGTTTGGAAGGCTGCCTTGGCCCCAGACTTAGGACCTTTTACCCCAAGACAGTGAGGTAAGTTGGGGGTCTGATCTGGGGAAGATTGGGGGAACCTCTGCTGACAAGGAACACCACACCCAGCTGTGCCCTGGAGAGCAAAAAGGAACCAGCACAGGCCTGGTGAGTACAGGAGGAATGGGGTGGGATGCCTCTGATGTGTGCACTTACAGTAGGCTGGAGGTCTTGGTTTGAGTTCAAGGTCAGAAAGGTGAACTCAAGAGAATTAGAGGCACCATCCCCCATACCTCAGGACTAGAGGTGATTACGAAAAATAAATTATTACAAAAAAAGAAATCACTAGCAGAGAAGAAAGAATCCAGCCACAGAGAGCTATTGTGGGAATAGAAAAGGTTGGGGTTGGTTGCAGAGGAGGATACTGAGGCAAAGAAACGCTCTTCTACCCCAAAGAGTAATGTAAAATGGTCACCTGCCAAAAAAGAACTCATTGAACAATTTAAAAAAAAACTTCAAAAATCAAATGAGAGAGACTGAGGAAAAATTAAAAATAAAAATAAGAATAATACAAGGAAAACAAGAACATTATAAAAACAGTCAACCAATTAGAAAAGGAGATTCAGAATCTTAAGGGAGAAAATGACTTCTTGAAAATCAGAATTGGGCAAGGGGAAGCCAGCAAAGTTATTATATATATATATCTATATCTATCTATCTATCTATCTATATATAGATAGATAGATAGATAGATGATTATAGATATAGATATAGATATAGATATAGATATAGATATAGATATAGATATAGATATAGATATAGATATAGATATAGATATAGATAGATAGATAGATATATCTATATATAGATACATATAGATATCTATATATATCTATATATAGATATATATAGATATCTATATATCTATATATAGATATATATAGATATATATAGATATATAGATATAGATATAGATATAGATATGTATATATGCATTTATGCATATATAGAGAATAGAAGAGAAATATATAGAAATAGAAGAGAATATAGAACATCTCATAAGAAAAACAATGGATCTGAAGAACAGATCAAAAAAAGAAAACATAAGAATAATTGGACTACCTGGAGGTTCTGATAAAAAAAAATAGTCTTGATACAATAATACAAAAAATAATTAAAGAAAATTGTCCTGAAGACTTAGAACAAGAGGGAAAAGCAGTAATAGAAAAAAAAATACACTAATCACCACCTGAAAGAGATCCTATGAAGAGAACTCACAGTAATAGGATAGTCAAATTTTGAAACCCTTAGATCAAGGACAAAGTATTATGAGCAACAAGAAAAAAAAAATTTCAAATGGTAGTACCAAAATTAGAATCACACAAGACCTAGCAGTGACTATACTAAAAGATCACGGGTCTTGGAACACTGTATATTTAAGAGCAAAAGAACTGGGCTTCCAGCAGAAAATATCATACCCAGCAAAACTAATCATAATTTTGAATGAGAAAAAAAAATTGTCAGTCTTTCAGGTCTTTGTTAAAAAAAAAAAACCTGAACTCAATAGATTTCGCACAGAAGAGCCAAGAGAAATATAAGGTACATACCAATGACCTATATATGTATATATATATGTGTGTGTGTGTATATATGTATAAGTGTATGTATATATCAATACCAATATATAAATATATCCAATGCTCAACTGTAACCTTAGGGTGGTAGATGTAGGGAGGGAGGGAGAAAAAGAATAAAGTAAAAAGTGTTACAGCAGATAACAAAAGAAAGCCTACAAGGAAGCAAAGATGGATTGCTTTCAACATAATTAACAGTATTTGATATGTAGGCTTTCTTGAATTAAAAAGTTACCACTATATAATTTGAATTCTCTCCTATGTTCTTCTGTGCACGTGAAAAAAAAATAGAAGTGGACAAATGGAAGCTATTGACTCCATGAGACATTAAGACACAATAAAACAAAGTAAAAAATAGGGAAAAACAGAAGAAAATGTGAACTTTCTCATTGAAAAAACAACTGGCCTAGAAAATAGACAAAGGAAATATATTTGAAAAATTATTGGACTATCTAAAAGGCAAGTTAAAAAATGCTAAGATAGCACATTTCAAGAACTTATAAAAGAAAATTGTCCCCAAATCTTAGATACAGGTAAAGTAGAAGTAGAAAGAATCCTCCTTTCACTTCCTGAAAGAGATCGCAAAATAAAAACTCCCAGAAATATTTTAGTCAAATCCTAGAGCTCCCAGGTTAAGGAGAAAATAGCGTAAGTGAGGGCAGCTAGGTGGTGCAGTGGATATAGTGCTGGCCCTGGAGTCAGGAGTACCTGAGTTCAAATCTGGCCTCAGGCACTTGACACTTACTAGATGTGTGACCTTGGGCAAGTCACTTAACCCCAATTGCCCAAAACAAACAAATCCCCCCCAAAAAAATAGTGCAAGCAACCAGAATAAAACAATCTGAATATTGCGGAGCCAGAGTCAGTGTCACAAAATATTTAGCAGCTTCCTCTTTAATGGTTGGGATATGATATTTCAAAAGACAAAGGAGCTAGAATTTGAAGCAAGAATAGCCTATGCAGAATATAATCCTTCAAGGAAAAAATGGATATTCAATGAAATAGAGGACAATAAAGCACACTTGATTTAAAAAAATAAAAAAAGAGAGAGCCATTCCCCAATTGGGTCAAAGGATATGAAAAGTGAGTTTTCAAAAGCAGAAATCTAAGCTATCTATAGTCATATAAAAAGTGCTCTAAATCATATTTGTTAAAAATGAAAATTAAAATGACCCTGAGGTACCACTTACACATATCAAAAGGACAAATAATGGAAGTAATGAGGGAAAATAGGTAAACTAATAAGCTGTTGGTGGAGTTTTGAAATGGTCCAAACATCTTGGAGAAAAATTTTGAGCTAAGTTCAAAGGGCTGTAAAACTGTACATATCAGGGGCAACTAGGTGATAAAATGGATAGAGCACTGACCTTGAAGTCAGGAGGACTTAAGTTCAAATCTGGCCTCAGAAAAAACACTTGACACTTACTAGCAGTGTGACCCTGGGCAAGTCACTTAACCCCAATTGCCTAAAAAAAAGAGGTAGATATTAAATATTTTAAGCTTCTCAGGCTGAGAGACCAGCAAAACCAAAAGTCCTATGTAGGTACTTATAAGAAAGAAAACAAATTTACACAAAATTTTTGTTGATGAAATTCAAAATATAATAATAGTTTTTTCTAATATAGGTCCACTTATAAGAAGAATGAAGTTAATTTTTTGGAAGGATAAAATGGCACTGCGATTCAAAACCAATGTTTTCACTCATCAAAATAAGTTGAAATATTCATTCATTAAGACTGTTTTCTAACAAGATTTTATGTATTTCATCTTTAAAATATTTTTTCACACAGATTCGTACTGTCAAATAATGATATTACTCCGACCATATGATTTCATTCAAGCATATTCATTGCTCAGAAAGCATTTATAAAATTCTATTAGGTTAATCTCCTCATATTTGTCTTTTAGCTTGCCATCACATTATACATTAATCACTTTTGATTATAGTTCTACAATGGAACAGTTAAGTGGATATGAAAATACAGAAATTTAATTTTCATTTGTAGTGAGGTTCAAAAATGATTCTGGAACTTCAGTTTGAGCTTCAGAAATATGTCTCCTACCAATCTCTGAATGAATACCTCCCTTCTTGTCCTAACTTTTGACAGCAAGAGAAGTTTATAAACCAGTTTGACGTTGCTTGTGATTCAAATAACGTTAGTCATTGCTGAATTTATTTTGCTGCAGTATAATGTTCATATTTAAAAACTATTTTGTCTTATAATTTTGATGATATTCATTAAGAAGTATTATCAAGTGTTAAACAAACTATTGATTTCCAAAGCCATTCAGTGTTTAATAATAGTGGTTGAGGGCAGTTCTCCTTCAGAAAAAAATTCAATCATGAGCCTTAGCTAAAACATAAATAAATATTTTTTCCTTTCTTTTCCTGTTTTAACATGATAAGTGTTCACTGCTAATAATAATTTTAAAAGTGTCCCGGTCTAGCAATACACTAGAAAAGCCAGTTAGTTATAACCGCATCACTATGATTTAAAGTGCATGGAATAACAGTGCAAAGATATGAGAGCATCTTATATTGTCTCTGTCACAACTGCTCAACTCATCTGTGATAGTTCAAAGGCAGGCAGGGACAATACATCAATGAATGAACTTGGCTATGTTTGAGAAAAACCCTATTTGTGGACACTGAAAAAAATGAAAGTAAATTGCTTGAGGTCAGGAACTATTTTTTATTTGTTGTTTACTTAATTGAGATAGGGTTTTGTTTTGTTTTATTTTTTATTTGTTTTTGCTTTTGTTTTCTCACTAGCTCTTAGCACAGTGCCCAGCTCATAAAGACTTAGTAAATGCAAGACTATCTTGATAACTCCATTTTTGATTTCTCCTCTCCTATTCTCTGTAATCAAGTCAAATTCTCTTTTTCAGTGTCCCTCACAAATGGCACTCCATTTTACAATACTGTGTCTTTTACTGCCTGTTCCCAATGTATGGAATAGATTCCCACCTCACTGCCACATCAGAGAATGCCACTATTCCTTCAAGCTTCAGGTCAAGTCTTAATGTGGTAGTGAACATCTGTATGTATATTAGTCTATTCCTGATATGATATGGACTCAGACTGGTGGATTGCTTCATGTGTGGAATTCTCAGCTGATATGGAATTAAAGTCCATCAGGTATTCTTGCTACATATGACCAAGGCAAATCAAGCTTTTCATATTAAATGACACCTGTCTTTTCTCTTCCCATTATTTACTTATAGACTTCTTCCAACTGAAGGGTGGTCCATTGTGAAGAAGCATTGGTCCTTCAGTGTCTATGAGATATTAGTTAACCTCTAGAGCAGGTAAGAGGAAGGACTCCCTCTGCCCCTACCCCTATTTTTTTTAAACTATTATAGTTATTTATGTAGAAAACTATTAAAGGAGGATGGACTGAACAGGATAACCTGCACTTTTTCATGACATGCTTAAATAAACAATGGATTATCTCAGTACAAATCCTGGCTCTGACACTTTCTATTTTAACACTAACTTTTTCTACATTTACCCTAACTTTTGTGACCCCAAGCAAATAATTTAATTTCTCTGGCCTTCCATTTTATAATTTGTAAAAAGAAATGAGTTAATGACCTCTGGGGTTCTTTTCAGCATGAAATCCATGATCTTTTAATTTCTTAGAAACTTGATAACACAAAAACAAATGAACAAAACCAAAACAAAACAAAGCCGAGTCTTAGAATATTGTAGCATTAATTACCTTGGCCACACTTGCCCTGAACATGTGTGCTTCTTTATCAGTGTATGTTGCATAGAAGGATACTCTTCCATCTGATAAGTCTGTAATTGAGAAAGTCTTCCCCAGGTTGATGGGGAGATGTTGTGCTGTTACCATCATTAAGTTGTCATGTGTCTTTACCCAACACGTTTTATTTCTCTGAAGCTCAATTCTTTTATAACATGATGAAAAAGATTATCACTGATAGGGATATTCCACATATGAATGACAGGACATGATTTAGAGGAATGTTCTTGAGTAATACTGCTGAGTCTGTGTATGTAACTATTGTACAGTATACATATAATAAAACTAGTTTTGCTTTACTTTAATAACAGGATATTAATATCCTTCACTTTCATGTGATGTAAGATTTTCATCATTTCATATTCTTCCACTTTAGGAGATCACATCTAGATTCTTAAGTTCTGAAAAATGCATCACCACTGTCAACTTACCCACTTAATTGTTTTGGAATCACCGGTGACTTTGCACTATGCTTATGCTTTTAATGAATTATGTCAAATGTTGCTGAAAGATTATCTCCCATAGGAATTTCACAACATCTCCAGGGGGTTAGCTATGTTTTCTCCATTATATGTTTAAATACTAACAGTCATGACATTAAACCTAGGAAGTCTGTGTTAACAAAAGGAAATGAAGAATTAAAGTAATTATCTAGAAGTTGGTGATGGAATTGTTGTTAACTCCAAATATCTAACAAAGGTCATTCTGGGCTTGAATTGTCATTATATTTGCCTTGATTAATTACATTTCTCTTGGAGATCTTTCCAACACAAATTAGTGCACTTTTCTTCGTTGTCATGTACAATTAACTGCTACTTTAGCATAGATAGTGTCCTGAACCTCATTGATTCTTTCACTTTCCATACTCAGGATTTTACATCTTTTTAGATGCATTGTTCTAAAGGGTTCTGCTTATGCAGGGCCACAAGTTATTGTAGATAAAATTACAGATAAAGCTGATACTGTGCTGTTTCTGGAAAATAGGCAGTATAGTGGATAGACCGGAAGACCTAGGGTTAGGAAACATTGAGTTTAAATCTTGCCATAACCATTCACTCACTCAGGCCAAGTGACAAGTCACCCACCTTCTTGCAGCCTCAGTTCCTCATCTCTGAGTGGAGGTTGTAATAGTACTGACCTCATGGGGCTGTTGTGAAGCTCAAATTACAAATATGCACACATATGCTAGAGATAGAGATGATTATATATAAAACCTCCAGACCTCATGTTCAATTGAAAGAGCCTCCGAGAATGAAAAATTACCTTGACAATACATTCTAGAATATGCCTGGTAAATGTCTATTTAAAATGAAAATAACAAGAAGTAATTATGAACCAAGTTTACAAAGACACACACAAACACATATGTGTATGTAGATATAGATATAGGTTATATACATGCACACGTATACACCTTTATATATACATGTAAGTATGTGTAAATGCATTTTTAAATGTGTGTATATATGTTGGTGTGTATATATCATTCATTTTGTCATATAAATAATATACATTTGTTTCTATAAAAATGTACAGGTATACATATCTAAGAATATATATGCATGGATATATTCAAAATATATACAAACATACACATGCATGCTGGTGTGTGTATTCATTTATGTATGAATGCATACATACATATATTTAGATGTGTAGGTATGAATACATATATAATATATGTGTATTTCTCTTTGTAAACTTTGGGTTGTAATTTCTCATTATTATAAATAATAATAATAATAATAATAACAATAATAATAATAATAACAACAACAACAACAACACTGTTATCTGTCATATCCAAGAATATAGATAGACTGGGTTTATAGAGGTTTTTATGTATCCTCAAAGGATTTTGAATGTATCACAAGCTCTGGAAATTCCTATCCCATTGGAAAGAGTTCTAATATGGTCTTAGTAATAGATTCTTTGTCTCTTAATTAACAAGCATTCTAGCTTAATTAAGAAATGTTTAACCCCATGGTATTTTGTTGCTCGTGCTGATGTTGTACTGATGTTTTGGTTTGGGTTGTTTCTTTATCTCAGCCACTACTATTTAGATGCAGAGGGGCTGTGTTCTCTGTCCATAGAGGTATTAACTCTTTGGATGAAAGCATAGATATTTTGAACTATAGAAGGTTATTTTTAAATTAAATTTTGATTTTATCTTATCTTAAGATTTTCCTCTTTTGTGTAAATATTTAATGCAAGAAAAAAAAAATCTGGCAGAGAGTTCTATGTAGCAGAGCTCTAATTGATCTGGTTTTCACTATACATATTGAGTCAGGTCTTTCAAAGTTATGGCCTTTTGATTTTGGCAATCAGAATCAAATGCTTACTACATTTTTTTTTTCTTTTCCAGTGCAAACAATGATTTGGGAAGTGTCAGAATGTTAGGTCAGTGGTGGCAAGAAGCCCAACTGAAACAAACATCTTTTTCTTTTGAATTGTCATGAAATATTTCACATTCCCTTCACAGTTTACATTCAACTAAATTCATTCCAGGCTTACATTGGAAAAGAATGATTTCATGTTCTGCAATTATTTCATTTATTTGACTTCTGTTTATGCTTGGGAAAAAGGGTGAGATGTCAGTGAAACAGCTGAAGAGGAACTCTGTTTAATCTCAGAAGCATTTGCAAATGGAATATGAACAAAATTTGTCATACTTATGGAGATTTTGTACCTAGACTATGCAAAACAGTTGGATTTTGGTCCACAAAATCAGTTTAAAATTCATATTCATTAATCTCTAGCCCTTGTTTTTATCATTACATAGTGGGAGCCTAATAAATGTTTTTCAGATCAAATTAAATTATGTTGTGCTGTAGTAGGAATGTTCTGGTGTTATTTTTCAGAAAACAAGCACACTTAAAATAGTTTAACACTAACATAGTACAAACTATAAATTTAAAGCCATTCTTTCTGTTCAGTATTATCTATTGCAGTCCAAATTTTAAAATAATGGCAACTTTTTTTTGAAAGGAGCCGCGATATAACCACTTAATACAACAATACTACGTTAATTTTCATTCCACTTATTGGAATTTTCTCTGCTTCTTAGAGAGTCTGGTTTTATTTTACCTTGTTCTATAAGACAAATGACTTGGCATTTTTTATAAGCTCATTATACTATTTACAAATCTTTCTTACCCTTTCCTAAAAGTCAAATCAGAAAAAAAAAAATATTGGCAACATATTCTTAATCTGGACCAAAAGGTGAGGAAGGAGTACATGGTATGTGTATATTGGCCATAAAAGTGAGAAAAAAGTTCAGAAAATACCTAATAGGCCAAGTGGCCTGGAATACGTAGTTCTTTGAAGCAGATGGACTGATACACGCCAAATGAGAAAAAAAAAAATTATAGCTATATTCTGAAGGATTCCAAGTATTGAGCAAAGGAAGTTGGATTTATCATGGAAGTAATATGGAGCTAATAATGGATTTTGAATATGGAAGTTACTATTTCAGATCCATAACTTGCCCTAAAATTAGATCATTAAACTTGATATTGATCATTGGCAAAAATCTAGAATTAGTTATTTAAAATATAGTTTATTTTGTGTGTCTTTCCATGTTTTTTCTAAGATTATAGAGATTATCATTTCTTATAGCAGTATAACTTAATGGTAGCCATCGTTAGGGTGGGAGGAAAGGAAGAAAAAAAGGTGAAAAAAGAAAATACATTTACATAACTATTACATATTTAAAAGAAATGGCAAGTTAAATATAATATATAATAGAATTGTAGTTTCATATGCATTCATCCTTTTTATTATACTGTCATGGAAATGCTTACATTCCATAAATTAAAATAATTGATTGATTTAAAAATACATGGTTTATGTGCACTTGAGGAAGAAGGCTATTGGATGCTAACATTTCCTCACTTAGAGCAAGTCCTCCCAACCTATTTTACAATATTATAATATTTTTAGTCCATGGGAATATCATAGAAACAGATATACCTTTATTTTGGTGAGACAGTTCACAGTCTCTCATGATATCTCAGTATGGAAAAAATAGATATTTATTGGATGATAGCAGAATTCATAGGTGATTGAACAACTGATCTTTCCCCACCTCAGCAAAGCAATGACTAAGGTATGAGGTTTTTTGCTGAATGATACTATTAAGACCTCATACTTGAAATGGATATCCCACCTAATGACCAAATAGGGGGCCAAGTCCCAGGCACTACTTTCAAGAAACTCGAGGTCATTCAGATCCTTTATGAATAAAAGATAATATATGTTATCTTCTTGGTCTAAAATTCTGAAATCTATAAGGAAGAATGCAGCCATTTGTAATGTAGCATATTTGCTGCCAGTGGGAGCCCTCAAACAGAGATTTCATGAACATCTGGGATAATTTTTAAAATAAAAGTATCAGATGGGAGGTTAGACTACACATCTCCTAAAGTCACTTCTAATGCAATGATTCTATTACCTAATAAAGTATACTTTTCATTGTCTAAAATGTGAATTTTTCAAAAGCATTATTTTAAAATAACACGGATAAAGAGATCAGCTGAGACTTTGGGATTTTACCAATCATGGAGAGCAATGCTCCATTTCACAGGTTGCTGGTCAAAGCTCCTCAGAACCTCGGCAATTTCAATGAATAAAGCTAAATGCAAAATCAGTAAGGGGAGGCAGTTATGCTTCTGGTTTCCAGATGCAGTGGTGTGACTATATAACCATTAATCTGGTCCAGACTCAACCAATTTAGTCTGGACACTACCCAGGCAATATGGAAACATTGAATCTATTACATGGTGTAGTTAGCTCACATTCTGTTATGGTTCACCATACAATGATTTTTTTCCCTTAAATGAAAAATACGAATGGTATAGCTGCAATCAGAGAAGTACAACAATTTTGTTTATTTAACAAATATTTAATAAATACCTAAAAACATGTAGATGGCTGTAGGCTTTAAGGGAAATGAAAAAAATAGATGAGAATAACCAAATTTCCTTATAAGTATCAATATCTCTAGCTGAAAAGAATATTATAGTCTATCTGGCCCATAGGTACACAGAGTTAATGGTAGTGGCCGTAAGTCACACAGGTTATTATTATTTTTTGATGATATCAATCATGTCTGGCCCTTCATTATCTGACTTGGAGTTTTCTTGGAAAAGATACTGGAGTGGTTTGCCTTTTCCTTCTCTAGCTCTTTTTTTACAGATGAAGAAACTGATGCAGACAGGATTAAGTGACTTGCTCAGGGTCACAGGGTTACTTAGTATCTTGGGCTGGGTTTGAACTCAACTTGTTTCCAGGCCTGGTGCTCTATACCATTTAGCTGCCAGTCACACAGGTAGTAAACATTAAAGGCAGGATTTGAACTTGGGACTTCTGACTCAAAAGTAAGAATTCTTCCCTCCATACCATATTGCCTCTGAGTCTCAATTTCATCAAGTAAAACTGCCCTGATATTCTAGAACCAGAGGGTAAAATAGATATTGAAAGAATATGCCTATCACCTCCTGAAAGAGATCTCAAAATGAAAACTCCAGAATATTACAGTGAAATTCAAGAGATCTAAGATCACAGGAAAAATATTGCAAGCAATCACAAAAGAAACACTTCAAATATAATGTAGCCAAAGTAAAGATATCACAAAATTTAGCAGTTTCTACACTGACGCATCAGAGGGTTTGGAATATGATATTCTGGAGGGCAAAAAACCTAGGATTACAACCAAGAATCACCTACTTAGCAAAACTGAGTATAGTACTTCAGAGGAAAAAAAAAATCATGTATATTCAATGAAATAGAAGACTTCCAAGAACTTCTAATGAAAATTTTGACTTTCTAATACAAGATGGAGAAGAAGCAAAAAATGGTAAACAGAAAAGAAAAATCCTAAGGGACTCAATAAGGTTAAATTATTTACATTCCTATATGGGAAAATGATATCTGTAACTTCTGAAAAACTGTCTTGTTATTGGGGAAGTTAAAAAGAGTAGACATAGAGGGTATGGATGTGAGTTGAATATGATTCAATGATTATCTTAAAAAAAATTAAGGGGTGAGAAATTAAGAATGCATTAGGAGAAGGGGAAACGGAGAGGGAAAATGTACCAAATTAGCATAAAAGAGGCTTGGAACAGCTTTTAGAGTGGAGGGGAAGATGATGAATGTGGGGGAAGTATGTGACCCTTACTCTCATTGGAATTCACTCAAAGAGGGAAAACACACTCATATGGGCATAGAAATCTATATTACCATACATAAAAATCAGAGAGGAAATGGATAACGGATGACAGGGAGATTCTGATAGAAAGGATAGTGGATTTATAAAGTCCATGGTCAGAAGTAAAACACTTTTGAGAATGGACAAGGTGGAAAGAGAAAAAGAGAGTAAGATAAACAGAGGAAAATAGGATGGAAATACATAGTAGTCATAATTGTGAAAAAATACAGCAAGCTTCTCTGATAAAGACTTCATTTCTAAAATATCTTTTTTTAGAATTAAGAGCTATTCCTCAATTGATAAATGGTCAAAGGATATGAGCAGGCAATTTTCAGACAAAGTAGTCAAAGCTATCTATAGTCTTATAAAAAATGTTGCAAATCACTATTGATTAGAGAAATGCAAATTAAAACAACTCTGAGGTACCACCTCACACCTACCTATTAGACTGGCTGATATGACTGAAAAGGAAAATGGCAAATTTTGGAGGGGATGTGCAAAAACTGAGACACTAATACATTGTTGGGGAAGTTGTATACTGATTTGACCATTTGTAACTATGCCCAAAGGTCATAAAACTTTGCACACCCTTTGATGAAGTAATAGCACTAGTAGTTCTGTATCCCAAAGAGATAAAAAGCAAAAGAAAGATCCTAGATTTTATATGTATATATATAGATATAGATATAGATATAGATATATATATAGATATATATAGATATATATAGATATATATAGATATATATATATCTAAAATCAGCTCTCCTGATGGTGGCAAAGAATTGGAAACTGAGGGGTTGTCTATCAATTGGAGAGTGCTTGAACAAGTTTTAGTCCATGTTTGTGATAGAATACTGTTGTGCTATAATAAATGATGAGCAGGATGCTCTCAGAAAAAACCTGGAAGACTTACATGAACTGATGCAAAATGAAATGAGCAGAACCAACAGAACATTGCATAGAGTATAAGCAATGTTGTATGATGATCAACTGGGAATGACTTAGCCATTCTTAGCAATACAATGGTCCAAGACAATTCCAAAGGACTTATGATGAAAAATGCTCTCCATCACCAGAAAAAAAAAACTGATGGAGTCTGAATGCAGATCGAAGCATGATTTTTCTTTACTTTATTTTTCTTGTTTTTTTTTTCTTTGTTTTCTTTCACAAAACATCTAACATGGAAATATGTTTTTTTAAGACTACACGTGTGTAATCTATATCAAATTGTTTTCCTCCTCAATGGGGAAGGAGGGAATGGAGGGAAGAAAAGAAATCAGAACTAAACATTTTTAAAAATGGAATGTTATAAATTGTTTTTACATGCAATTAGGGAGGAAATAAAATATCAAATAAAAAATAAATAAGATAACTATCATACAAAGGCTTATGTGATAAGTACATTCAAGATCTAAGTGCAGAGCAAAATGTTAAGTGAGTTTGAAGAAACAGTGGTGGCTATGTCTTAGATTTGGGCATCAGAGAGTCTTGAATTTGAATTTGTATCCTCTGTCCCCAGCACTTGTCCTTAACTCACAATATGTCATTATAGGTAACGAAGATAAAGTCAAAAAAATTTTATATAATATATATATATATAATATATATATAATATATAATATATATATATATATATATATATATATATAAGTGCCCATTAGTACAGGGGACATTATGTAAGGAAATAGTGATACAGAGACAAGAACAGAAGTCCCTGACTCAAACAGCTTATGTTTTATAAACCTTCACCTGATAAAATCTTTCTCATCTTTTAAAGATCAAATCAAATTCCATTTTTTTTCTATGAGGTCTCCCCTTATAACTGATAGTCTCATGAAATTTTGGATACTTAATAGATTTTCACTTGAAAAGCTAAATGGTTTCAACATTTTCAAAATCAACTAAATGAGAGAATAAGAATTACCATGGTTAGGGCAGCTAGGTGGCACAGTGGATAGAGCTCCGGCCCTGAAGTCAGGAGGACCTGAATTCTAATCTGACCTCAGACCAAACACTTGACACTTACCAGCTGTGTGACCCTAGGCAAGTCACTTAACCCCAATTGCTTTTAAAAAAAAGAATTACTATGGTCTAGTGTAAATACTCTTAACTTTGGGGTCAATAGACTTCAATTTTGACTTGTTTTATGTTTTGGTAATTATTTCATTATAATTGTTTTTCTTTGTAATCCAATTTATGTTATTTTATGGAATTAAAAACATTATTCTGAGAAGTCTGAAAGATTCCCCATATAGCCAATGGAATTCATGATGCACAAAAAAGATTAAGAATCCCTAGAGTGAATACATAAGTATATAGTTTATGTACATGCATAGGTATATGAATGTGTATATGTATATGCAAATTAATATATATATACATGCATATGGATGTGGATAACATACATGTGCACATATACATATATCTAGGTACATTTTTTTCTAAAATAAACGTGAAACTTGATTTTCATCTTGCCAAAACAGCAATCATGTGGCGATACAGTTGATACTTGTTATTAAGAATCCATTTGAGGATAATATTTTACCATCTATACTCTAGAAATAATGCCTATTCTGCTACAGAAAAGAAGCAGCTAGATTGTTCAGTGTATAGAGTGCTGAATCTGGAGCCAGGAAGATAAATAAATAAGCTACCGCTTTGGAAATGGCCTTTCCTCCCCCCCCAAAAAAAAAAAATGAAAAAAAGCAATTCTACGTGAATAATCCATTCAGTCATCACACCTTGGTATTTTTGAACTTTAACTTCATTAATTCTCATACCGTGGTAGGAAAAATGCCAGGTGTAATTTCAAGTCTTGCCTCTGACACATAGTGACTGAATGAGTAAATCTCTTAATTTTTCTGAGCCTTATTTTGTAAAAAGGAAATAAAAACACCACTTGCGCTTGCTTGTTCCCTCAATTTTTGTCAGTTTGGGGTTATGACATTACTACTACTAGTAATAGCTAGCATTTACATGGCACTTTAAGATTTGCAAACTGTTTTAAAAATATTATCTAATTTCCACCTCATAACATTGAGAGGTGCTATTCCTACTTTCATTTTAAAGATGAAAAAACAGGTTAAGTAATTTGTCCAAGGTCACACATCAAACAAATGTCAGAGGCAGAAATTGAACTCAGGTCTTCCTTTACTCCAGATCAGACATTTGTCTACTTTACCATTTAGCTGCCTACTTCTCCTCTAGATATGTGATTTAATTCCTGGAGAGAACCCCCAATGAAGAAACCCCTAGTATCAATACAGATTGCTAACTGTTCTAAAACCTATTCGTCTTCAAGAATCACCAGAGACACTGAGCTAGAATGGGTTAGATATAGGACTTCAACTCAGGTCTTCATCTTTCCGAGGTCATTATTCCCCTCCCTTCCAAAAAAAATCTCATGTTATTGTTTTAGGTCATGTTTTGTCTGTTTTTGTTTTTGTTTTTAATTCTGGATGACGTTCATTTATAGCCCTCAAATAAGAACTTATTGTGCTACTGATTTTTTTTATATGCAATGTCTTTTGGACTATAGCCTATATAGGATAAAATGCCCAGTTTTAGTATTTGAATAACTGAATTGGGTTCTTAGTTCATCTTCTGCAGACTCAAAACATCTTCTGGAAAACTATGAGAGCAGAGAGGAAAACAAGTATGATATGTAGGTCAATCTATTCCTGCATGACATCTTCCAGTAGGTCTCTATATTTTGAAAGTTCCCTGCTCCTTATACATCCTGAAGATTTTGGTTATTTGGTATGATGACCCATTAATACATTATTATTATTAGTAGTAGTAGTAGTAGTAGTAGTAATATTTTATTATTTTATGGTGCTGTAAAATGTCTAGGTGATTGTGGGCAACAGATCTATTTTTTAGTAAGCTTTATCTTCAATACAATGTACTTATAGGATTTTCAAAGACATTTTGAGCTCTCTTTGTACCATGTGGATTGGTCAACTATAACTTTGTGAAAGACAGATAGCTTCTGATGGATGTATAATATGAACCAGGTGGTCATGATTTGCTGGGCATTTATTAAGTGTTAATTATGTACAGCCTTCACTGATGTGTTATACTGTTTCTACCTTTCTTTGCACAATCAGCAATTCCTTGTCTCAGTGCGGGCTCCATAAAGAGAAAACATACACAACTTTTGGTGGCAATGATCTGTTCCTTCATGTCTATCATAAACCCCTCTATTTTTTCTAAATGAATCTACATGATTTATCCACATATTTTATGTGTGTGTGTGTGTGTGTGTGTGTGTGTGTGTGTGTGTGAGAGAGAGAGAGAGAGAGAGAGAGAGAGAGAGAGAGAGAGAGAAAATTGAGTTCATATAGATGTCACTCAATCCAGATCCTTTTTTTTTTTTAATTTTCCTTTTGGATCTTGGTCCAGTAGTTACTATTACCAGAACAGATTAAGCACTGGGGATGAACATATAAGTTCAAAAGGATAATGTTGGCCTTCAGAAAATTTACATTCTATAGAGCAGGATAATCCAAGAAAGGGAGAGAATTAAATGTTGCTTCCAGGGCGTGGTGTTACAGTGCTCAAGTCGAAAAAGTCTTTGACATTGTCTGGAGGGGAATGAAGGCTGGTGGTCTAACCTTCATTGTTGCTGGTCCTTCATTTTTAAAGAATATTAATGGGCCCACATGTACAAAAATATTCATTGCAGCTCTTTTTGTGGCGGCAAAACATTGGAAATTTTGAGGATGCCCATCAATTGGGGAATGGCTGAACAAGTTGTGGTATATGAATGTAATGGAATACTATTGTGCTATAAGAAATGATGAACAGGCTGACTTCAAAAAAACCTGGAAAGACTTATATGGTCTGATGCTGAGTGAAGTGATCAGAACCAAGAGGACTTTGTACACAATAACAGTCACATTATGCAATGACTAAGATTTTTAAACTGAACCCTTCTCAGCATTATGAGGATCTAAGACATCTCCAGAGGTCTCAGGATTGAAAATGCTGTCCACATCCAAAGAAAGAGCTATGGAAGTTGAATCACTATCACTTATTTTTACCTTCTGTTGAGTTTTGTTTCATCTTTCTGATGGTTCCTCCTATTGGTTTCAATTTTTACTTTCAACTTCACTAATGTGAAAATGTGTTAAATGGGTATGTAAATCTAAAGCCTATATCAGATTGTATGCCGTCTTGGGGAGAGTGGGGGGGGGAAGGAAGAGGGAGAAAAATTTTCAACTCAAAAGCATATGGAAGTGATTGTTGATAAATCAAAATAAATTAATAAAAAAAATTAAAAAAAACCCAGAAACCAGAGATAGAAAACAGATAGTGTACAAAAAAAGAATATTAATAGCATCACAAGATGATGGGCAAAGTCTTGACTTGTGTATGATTTAGATTTAAGGGAGGGAGAGTGGGCACAATGGTGTCAGCCTCACTCTCTTTTCCAGAATCATTGAAGTCCAGTTGTAGGACAAAACTCAAGATGACTAGTGATAGCCCAGGATGCAGTGAATAACCTTGTTGTCTCTGATGTCCACAGCAGGTACTTCAGCTGCCTCCGTGGTCATGGAGCACATTGTTCTCATCCACTCATTCTGCTTGGGAAAGTCTTCCTTCTTGGGGTAGATATCCATCTTACTCACTGATGGGTTTAAGGCCTGCAGGTTACTCTCTAGCTGGTTTAGCCTGCTTGCTGAGACAATTTGACCAGGGTGTGGCTTCTGCACATGCTACAGCTTCTTGGAGCCACAGATGAGAATTGGGTGACAGGTGGACACCAAAGGTGAATGAGCAGAAGTAAATGGGGTGCTTAGAGATGAATAGTACCACTGGTGTGAGGGATACCTCCTTTCACTCAAAGCAGGATCCAGGAGAAACTCAACAATAGATCCCAAAGAAGGTTTTTCCTTGGGAGATGGCTATGTGGAAAACAGATCCTAGTCATTCTATAGGCTTCCTTTGGAGGCTGCCTTCTATAAATCCAAAGGCATGTACCTATATCAGCATTTACTACTTATTTCTGAATGAAATTTGCTTCAAAAATATTTCTGTACATTTTAAATATATTTCTCATGTCTTCTGAAAATGTCTACAAAGTTTTTTTCTTCCTTTTTCTTGAGGAAATATTAGTCATTCCATATCTATCTTAATGCTATGGCCCCTGGTATTCATTTAAACCAATGAGAAGCTTGAAAAATAATTGACAAATAAAAAGAGAAATTGCCCCATTAACCCTTGGGACTTTTGAGGCATATATATATTTTTTTTAATTCCTCTTGCCATATATTGTTTCCTGTGTTTGTAGATTTTGTGTGTGTGTGTGTGTGATGCAACATGTAAATTCCAATTACAAATTGTATAAAGAAATATAAAATTGGCCCAAATTTAAAATGATCCCTGTTTTTCACACATTTTGGTAATATGTGTTATTTCTTTTATTGAGAGAATGAAGATTAGGCTTATGACTTCAAGGAAGTTGACAAAGTATTTTGATAGTGATTCTTGTGTTAAACACTTGAGTGAACGTGTTTTTCTTCACAGAATTGCTGTTATCCATTATATTAATAGTACTTTATCCTTCTGTTTCTCTTTTAATACAACTTGGACATTTTTTTATTTAGCATTTATAATAACAAAGGTGATTAGAAATTTTCCTCAACCTTCTTTTAGGAATTTTGTGTCACCTATGGTTTCTTTATCAAGCATCTGTAGTAAAGGTTTTAATTGCTTTAAAATTTTGTATTTAATTCTTTGTTCTGCGTTCACTGTCTGTAAGACCTTAAAGTTTCAATTTATCACTTTTAATTGCTGACAAGAATTTTTAAAATTCTCTCCCAATTATTTTTCTGCCTCTATTTTTTCTGTCTTTCATTGTTGTCTTTAATTGGACAATGTGGCATTCATATTTTCTACTAGACACAGAAACAAGATATTGATAAGATTTCCTTGTCTTTGCACTTATTTCCAATAGTTCTGTCAAGTCACTTCTTCCATGATTGCATTCTTTTACTATTTGATGAAATGTGGCTACATATTTCTAACCATCTTAAAACTCTTACATATAGTATTGTATGCAGGTCCTGAAATATTTTTATACATTTTTTCAGTTGCTACAAGAGGATGAATTTGTTCATTATGTTTATAGTAGACTCAAGATTTTTCTTAATTACTGTTTTTCAGTATATTTGGATATATTTATTTTGCTTCATGGCATCAATTAAAAAAAGGTTTTATGGAAGTTTAATCTAATGATGCTACTCTCCTTTTCAAAATCTTTTGAGACTTTAATTCACTTTTTTATATTTTAATTTTAAACATAATATCTGGAATTTTTAATACATGAAAATACTTAATGACCTGAAGGTCTTGAACATTTTCCTTTTCAGATTTTGTCAAGTCCACGATTTCATCTCAATTTTATCTGGTGCTATAAAGACATATCTCTATTTTCTTTTGTTTATAAAGTGAGTTCCAAACCTGGCTTCACTTAATGGTACAATGTAGTGTGAAACAAGTCTATAAATAGTCTCATGGTGCCCAAATACTTCCCTAGTTCATGGCTGAAGTAATATTGGATCTATACTATTCCAACACTTGGAAATCAACATAAGATGGAGAATGGAGAGAAGCACACATGCAAAGAATTTGTGTTTTAATAACTATATTCAAAAGAGTAGAGATTAAACTTATTCTAATCGAACATATAAGATAAGGAAACAGAAGGCCAACGGGGTTAACTTACTTACCCAGGGTCACAAAATAAGTAATTATCAGCAGCGAGATTCAAATTCATATCCTCATACTCCAGATTCAGTGTTCTTTCATTTCTGAAAAGATTTTGACTGAAATTTGACTTCGGTCAAGTGTGGTGAGGAAATGAATTTACCCTACATTCTGTACTTACATTAAACTAACATTGAAACCACAGCAGCAAACAAGCTCTGTTATATTTATGAGTCCCATTAAGTTCCTAATTCTTTGTCCTTATCTGTCACACTTAGTCATAAAGATGTCATGCCTTCCTGGAGATGGTTTAGAGAAGTTCTATGGTTTTCTAATAACTACATTGAATGCACATTGCTGAAAGTTATCATGAAAAGGGTATTGTCTTTCTAAAATTATATTCCTATACTCTCAATACCTATCTTCTACCCACAATTGCCACATTTTACTATAATTCTGTGATGCTGATTTGCTAATATATTAGAATGGATTGAATTGAGTAGTACTGATCTATGCTTGTTGTACTTTGCTTTTTTTGAGATTTGGAGTAGTTCTTGCCTAGGTTTTAAAGGACTGAGTTGAGTGCTTATCCTAAAAACTTCATTGCCACCAGGGAAAAGTATGTTCCGGTTATTTAGTTGTGATATATAAACAAACTGAATACCTTAAGAATGAATACTATAGATAAATTTCTGACAAAAATAGGAAGTCTTGGTCCTATAGGATATAAATAAAAATAATCATTTGGAAAATAAGATCAATTATCACACACACACACTCACCTGTTTATATATATGTATGTATGTATGTATGTGTGTGTGTGTGTATACATTTCCTCTTACAAAGCCCTCCTCAAAATGTCATTTCTCTGCATAGCCTTGATCTTATTGCCTCTTACATTGAACCCTATAGTTTACAAAATTGAAAATTAATCCAAACAGAACTATACCTTAAGGGTCATTTCCATGTAGACTCTAGATATAACGGATCTTAGAGTTCATGTAGATTAACCTAATCAATTTATAAATAAAATTTTAGGGAACCTTAGAGTTTAAATTCATACAACATATAAATAAAAGAGCTAGGATTCTAACCAAACTCTTAAAATTAATTTTAGGCTTAACAGTTTAAAGCTAGAATTGAGTTTGGACATTATCTAATCCAAATTCCTTATTTTACAGGGGGAAAAAAGAGAACCATAGTTAACTTAATTGCCCAAGACTGGACAAGTAGTGTCAGAAGTGAGAGTCCAGACCACATCTTCTTCCTCCAAATTCAGGATTCTTTTCCTTATCCTAAGATGACCGTTAATCTTTACATTTATTTATAGCACGTTTATCTGTTGCAAAACTCTCATTTTAATAAATTATTCTGTACTCAATGAATTATTGTTTAGTAAATAGAAATCTAGTCTCTGAGTCAGGAAGACCTGGATCCAATTCTGCTTCTGACATTTCATATCCTAATTAGCTTCTTATTTTTTTTTTTGGTTACTCACAAGTCTAAAACTCTGGATCAATGAATAATATCAAGTCATAAAGGACTTTCTATGATGGAATGAGTTATATATTCTTATCTAACTATACATCATTATATATTCATACACTGACAATTTTTAAAAATTTACAATCCATCAAAACTTCCATTATGTTTATTTCACTGCAAAGCATAGTAGTTCAATTGTTTAGGTTTGTCATTTCAATTAACCAGTTAATTAAACCAACAAATTAGTTAAACCAATGATTTAACCACCTAGTTAAGTAGACCTAGGCTGCAGATATTCAGTTAGCCAAATGGAAGAGAAAATCATGCCACAATTTTACACAGATAGCATTTATACCAACCATTCTGAAATATATCTCTTCTGATTGGAAAATAAAATTGAATACTTTCCAAAAATAACTAACAACCATAACTGTGATAGCAATGTTATATCTTTACCTGTTATGCCTTATTTTTTTCTCTTTGCTTATTCTTGTGTGAAAGGCAAGTTACTGATTCAAAGAAAGACTAGTGCTTTGGCTTCGATTATCTTCCTAGGAATACTGCTAGAGGTAATATAGACTGATGTCTGTGTCAAAGATTCAGAAATAGTCAGAATGTTTTCCCCTAAGATACATACAGGTTAAAATAAAAAGATGGAAAAGGTTTGGAAACCTCGGAGAATATTGTGGAAGCCAAAACCTGTGCATTTTTCAATGGTTTGATAAAGGTAAAAAAGCACCAGGTTTGCCCACATGCTTTAAAAACCCTCATAGTGAATTTTATATATTGGAATGCAACCAGGCAGCTCCAACCTCACCTTAAGCTCTGTCAGTATTCCTACTGTTAGGTTACTGGACTGTAGCCAAACTATAAAAATAGTTTTAACATTAGTGAAATGATGAAGTCATTCAAAGGGAATAGAATAGAATCCTTATATGTATGTGTGTACGTGTGTGTGTGTGTGTGTGTGGTGTGTGTCTCAGTGTGTATAACCCTTATATCCTTAATTTCAAATGCTAGGGTGAAAAGTCAATCAAAAAAATTCAGTAGAGGAACTTGATTAAAAAAGTAAATAGAATTAAAGTCTTATGAGTTGGTAAGACATTTATAGGTGGAATCAAATAGGAATAACAAGATAATTCGTCTGTAAATTCTTTGATCTTTTTCTATAGAAAATCATGAAGTGCTACATAGCAAATATATACGTATAGAGAGGTGAGTATGTATATGTGTGAGTATGTATGTATGTGTATATATGTGTGCGTGTGTGTGTGTGTATGTGAATGTACACCTAGAAAGGCATATATGTATGTACAGGTGTAATGTATATACATATGCATATATGTATATAATTTTAAAACATTAATAGAAATATGTATCAAAGCCTGAGTTTGACTTCTTTCTTAAGAATTCTTTATCTAATTCAGTTCATATCTCTTTAATTTTGCTGCATTCATTAAGTAAATTCCCACTCGATATCTTTCACATACTTGCCATGACAATTTACAACTTGCTGAGAGATTTTTTAAAGGTTCATTTTTAATTGAAATAAAGCATTGATCACTGCAGTAGCTATTACTATTTGTTCTGATCGCATGCCTGTGTATTTCACATAGGTTTGCTTATATTTTCAATGGACTTCTGTGTGTCATTTCTTGATAAAGTTTATCTTTGTCGGCATTGAGTTTGAGGCAGTTTTTGAAATCTTTGGATATGACTGAGACTGCATCTTATAAGAAACAATGATTTTCATGTGAAAGAACCTCATGGGGCAGATAGATAGGAAGATAGATACACACATAGATAGATACATAGATAGATCGATTGATTGATTTAATTGCATAAAGGCAAGTTAACATACTTTAAGCATGCATTACTAAAATAGAGGTTTTAACTAGGTTTGCTAAGTATCCTCTACCAAAATATTCTTTCCAAGCCAGACTCATGACAAACTGTGATATTTTTGGACATTGATCAATGCCACAGTTTTTCTAATGAGAAAAATTGTATTTAAGTTTAATTTACCTAGCAAACAGTCAGACACTCAAATACATTAATAATCTAATAAATTTGGATGTTCCCTCCAGTGATACAGATTCTAATTCATCAA
The DNA here is from genome assembly GCF_003287225.1 of Phascolarctos cinereus. Taxonomy (NCBI): domain Eukaryota; kingdom Metazoa; phylum Chordata; class Mammalia; order Diprotodontia; family Phascolarctidae; genus Phascolarctos; species Phascolarctos cinereus. Next base: position 252,013,980 of record NW_027555514.1, read on the forward strand.
TGATGCTGTTTTCCGTTCTTCTTGTACATGACCTTCTGTAACATTACCACAGGAAGTTCACTCAGTGAGACTATCTGGAGGATAACACCCTTGGCCTCACCGCATGACTAGTCCACCTTTGTTTCCTAGCATATACTTCCTTGATGATACATTTTCCTCCTGTTCTTTAAAGTTTCTTACATGTTTCTTGTTAGTTAACACAATAAGAACAACTATTTCTCTTTCTCTCTCTTCCTGTCTCTGTCTTTCTGTCTGCCTTATTAATTTTCAACTGTTTTGAGCCTATAGTACTCCCTCTATCTCAGCAAATCTGCAATAGCTGCGGGCTATTGCAATTCAAAAGATGGACATTGGTTTTGGGGAGAAGCTTGGGCTCATTAAAATAGTTTTGTTAACTCTTTGAAAATAGTTCAGCTCATACTCTTCCTCCTGCTTAATTCTGGTCCCAACTGCTTAACCAAATGCATTGTCTGACCCAAATACACATACTGATCCACAAGTGCTATATAGGCTGTTCTTCTAACTGAATGTCAAAGCCAAAAACAAAGCAATAGACATTATTTATCCATTTGGTTTTTCCTATGCGGATGGTCAGGTCAATTTTTTTTTGAGCAGTGATAGATCTTTTCCAAAGGCTATTCAGTTTCATGTACTGAGTACAGTTTTAACCTGAAAAAAAGAAGCATTTGGAGAACTACAAAAATTTCTTCAACTAACATCTTCTGTGGTCATCATTTAGTAGATAGATAGATAGACAGATAGATAGATAGATAGATAGATAGATAGAGATAAATAAGTATGTATGTGTGTGTGTATATATATATATATATATATATACACACACATATACATATGAATATGGATGTGGATATATACATGTATATTGAATAGTGTGTATATGTGTATGTGTATATATACCTATGCACATATATGTAATACACATGGATACATGTTTATACATGCATACATATGTATAGTTATTCATATGTGCATCTTTATGTAACAAATAGCTGTGCAAATATATATATATATATATATATATATATATATATATATATATATATATATATGGATTCTATAGCTTTTGGTACAATTTTTGTTACTAATAAAGTGTTGTATTTTTACTACTTTTTTATATCTCTCCTTACTTTAGCTACCTTTTGCTATTTTTTCTTATCTTTCTTCTCTTTAATGTTGAACTTATGTTGTTAAGACAATATATGTAAGAACAGGTCGGTATGATCCATGTAAAATCATGTAAACATAGATAGCAATAATTCTGTAAAGGGCTTGAATTTATCAGGTAGTAACTTTGCCCAGTCAGTTGCTGGAAAATTCCTCCAAAAGTCAATTGTAAATAATATTTGTTTGTTTTTTTTCCCTTCAACTAAAGAATATAATTTTTTCAAAAGATTAATAGGCTTTATTCATTGTAATACCCCATTTTTTTATTTGCTATTTAAAACACAATTCTTAAAAAGATCCCTAATTATAGAACAGTCAATTTTTGGTGCTTAAATGTGGATCCATTTTTATTCTTCCTTTAATCAAAAGGAGATTATGAAGCAAATTTATTTTTAAACCAACCACCATCACTTACTTTCACATGAAAGTGGACTGGGGAAATACTCTCTATACTCTATGACTAATCTGCTCAGAGAGAGTGAGAAGTATTATTTGTCTACAGTGATTTTGTTGTTTGTTGTTAACAAGCTCCACAAATACATTTCAAAATTGTTTGTTTTCCTATGCCATAGGTTTTCTTCCCAATGAAATCATTCTGCTTTCATTACAAAATGCCTGTTAGTTTTCTTTTCTTTTCTTATTTTAAGGTCATTCTCTCTATTGTCAGACCATAGACACACTTTTTCCCCTTTAATTTAGTGCTAGGAAATGATTTTTTTTTAGTAGCTTATAAAAGTTAATTCCTGAAACAAAATAACTGAGCTACTTGTTTTCCCTACCTTTTTGGGCAGCTCTTGATTAAAATATTGTTGAGCAATTTCTGTGTCATGCTAACTAATAAGTCATTTTCATGGGTTATAGAATTTTTGTCACAACTGGGCGAATAAGAAGCAGGGCCAAATTAGGAAAAAAAAATGGAAACTTTATATACATAGAAATATCAGATCAACCATTTGGAAGGAATAACTAAATGCAGGTATCAGTTGATCAGGAAGTAAAAATTGACTGAGTGTGAGGCAGCTAGGTGGTGCAGTGGATAGAGCAACGGCCCTGAAGTCAGGAGGACCTGAGTTCAAATCTGGCCTCAGACCAAACACTTTACACTTACTAGCTGTGTGACCCTGGGCAAGTCACAACCCCAATTGCCTTCAAAAAAAGAAAAGAAAAGAAAAGAAAATTTGACTAAGTGCCTACTATGTGCAAAGCACTCTGCTAAGCTCTAGGGATACAAAGAAAGGGAAAAGACAGTCCCTGCCCCCAAGAAGGTTACATTCCATTGGGTGAGACATCATGCAAATAACAATGTACAAATAAGTTATCTACAGGATTAATTGGAAACAATAAACAGAGCAAAGACACAAGAATTAAGAGTGATTGGGAAAAGTTTCTAGTAGAATGTTGGAATTGGTTTAAATGTTCCCTTTTATTTATTTTTACATATTTTGAACTAAATAATTGTGTGACTAAACTGAGCTCACTTTTTGCATTAATTCATTAAATGCTTTTATGGTATATTCATGTCAGGTAATCTTAGGACCCAGAAATGGCCTTTACAATAGGAGAGGGCCTCTAGGGCATCAATGTGTAGGTAGATAACAGATAAGGCCATAGCTAACATTTTTCACATGTTGAGCAGACGGTAGAAAAAAGTACACTTAAATCAACTTTTAAAGATAAATTCTTTTGTGTGGAGAGACAAAAGCCTTGGTGCCTAGCAAGACTGCTGTGATATAAGAAGCCACATATGTGGCTAGCCACAACAGGAAGGAAGGGAATACCATCTGGAAGCTTGAAATTAATTATTTTCAATAAGTGCCAAAATTGTTTGTTTCTCTGCTTCAGGAAGTTCATAGGATCACTGATTTATGTTTTAAAGATACCTTATATAGGAATTTAATCTAACCACCTCATTTTATAGATGAGGCAGCTAAGTCCGAGAGAACTCAAATGACTTTCCCAAGGTCATGCTGCTAGTTTTAGACAGGATTTGAGCTCAAAACTTCCCAGTTCCAAGTCCAATACTATGTCCTCCATGCTACTTAGCTGTGTAGTGAATGAGGACTGGGTATCATTGACATTTTAGCACCGTGGTAAAAAGCCCTAGGATGCCCTATTATCATTAAAGCTCTAACAATGTGATTGCCAAGAGTGAAGTTGTGAAGTTCTATTATTAAATGTCTATTTTTACATGAAAGAATCTGAAATAATTATCAAATGGCAAATGTTTGGTGGAAAGACATTATTATCAATGAAAAGTTTCTATTATATTATACATGTGTGTACATGTCTATGTGCACGTGAATATGTTTTGCACATATATGTGTACATTAACGTGCCCATGAGAAGGCATGCGTATTGAATAGGCACATACATGTATTTATGTGTACATATGCAGTGTATTATTAATATATACACTGTGAATATATAATTATGTGCACATATTCATGTATGATTATGTTTATGGATCTATGTGCATACATGTTTGTATCTGTGTATGTGTGTATACATATATATTCACATGTCTAGAAGTACATATAACTTTGTGATCATGGATATAATAATATACCAAATATCATTTTTATTATTATTAATATACCTAAATAGTTTGACAACATTGTTTATAAAAGTATTATCATACTTACGTATAAAATTTCCACTTGATTTAGTGACCTTTGCTAAAGTTTGCTTTATCTTTTCTTTAATAATATGGATAAAGAAGAAAGACTGCTCATTCAGAATTTAATGATATAAACTACATTCACCACCCTCCTGAGATGCCTTTTGAAATTTCCCTCTCTTAGTTGCTCCATATCCCCAGAGATTTGCTGCTCCTTTACTGATGTAGCAGTAAACTGGCATTTTATGGTTATAGTAAAGAGGCCAGAGTTTTTCATGTTACTCATGAGCCCCCATTGACATGTTCCCCATTATCCATCAGCCAGATGAACTACTACTGCTCTAACTGCTGAGTTTATATAACACAATTAAGGGGAAAAGATTAAAACAAACAAGATAAAGCAAAAAACAAAAACAAAAACAAAAACAAAAATAAGACAGAACATCCACCCCAAACAAGAGGCATGCTCTACGCTTGCAAACAAAAGATCCCTGGAGAGAACATGTGTGGCAAAAGTTTACCTTCCAACATACTGTTTCTGGGATCCTATTCTCCCTTTATGGATTCCTCGTGAAGTTTACTGCAGGATGTGACATTTGTGATGGATGAGTTTATGTGCTGCTGAGCTGACCTAGCTCCTTGCTAGTGGAAACATCTCTGTAGGATGCATTGATTGATGCTGAACAAAACAATTTCTGTGCTTGAACCATCTACCTTTTTTCTGTTACTCTCTTTAGACATTATGATGATCACAAGGTTGCTCACTAAGCACCTCCTCCTCAAGATTCATGTACAGTCATTTTTTTTGACTCATCTAAGGACTGCTACCAGTTCTATTGGGCTTTGCAACTAGTTGAGATCATTTATGATTTCTCTGATTGGACCTATGGATCTCTATTACTTAAAAGGTTGCTTACCTGGAAAAATCTACACTGAACCAGAACTCATTAAAGGACAAACAGCAGAGACAAAGATTTCATGTGTGTATAGACATACAGTGGCAAGTCATGTGAAGATTTAGTCAGTTGTGCTTTCTTCACTTATCAGTTCAAAGTACCCCTACCTCAAAGATTCTAAGGAAAGAGGCTAATAGATGGACACATTGCAACTTTTGTATGCATTTGGAGTTATAGCTAAGCAACCACTGAGTCAAAAGTTCTTCTGGACCTGCAATCAATTAGAAGACTTTTTTTTTTAATCACACTGTACCAAGTACTGAGACCTCATGGTTAATAACTAGTTTCCCCAAATTTCTATATGCTTAGATATGAAGGAAGCATATCTGTGCATGTCTCAAGAATTGAAACCAGGCATGGACCGAACCTCATTGGCTAGTCTATATTACATACCTGTATAACATAAATATATTGTATGCATGGACAAATGAATGGGTCTGTATGGAAATTTATACACATAATGAAAAATGTTAATGATGTACCCCTGTATTCCTAGCATATGACAATGGTATGATTAAAAGTATTTGAAAGAGTTAGGAAGGTCTCCCTAAAGGAAAATTTATCCAATTCACATTGGCAAAAATCCCTAGTATTCACTCAGTCATCTTGGTGATTCCAGTGAAATTTTGTTAAGTTATTAGCTCTGAGAATACCTACAGATTTCTTCATGGGGAACCTAGTGAAACCTTCACCCAAAAACTTATTTTGCCATGTATTTGCATTGCAACTCTATTAATTCCCAGACCACCCCTTTGGAGAAATTCAAAACAAAAGAAATAACTTGAATAAGAAGCCCAGTGAGGCCATTTGTCTAACCATAATAAGTTTATAAAATATATTATTTGGATGTTAGAAAACCAAGTGAAGAATGACAAGGAAAGTCAAAGTAGTTGTGAACACATACACATATATTCATACATGTGTTTACATGTACATGCATATGTATATGTATATGTAAATGTATATGTGTATGTATATGTATATGCCTGTATGTATATACTCAAGATTCCAACAGAAACACATGAGCACTTACAAACAAAACAGCACATTTAAAAGCAAATTTTTTTTAATTTGATTTTCATGTACTCAAATGGTCCCCAATTTCCTGGGCACATCATGCAATGTAAAATGAGACCTTGTCCTAGAATAGAAGAGATGAGTTTTCATTCCACCCCTGATACTTATCATATGTGTCCCCTTGGAGAAATCACTCAGTCTCTCTGAGCCTCAATTATTTCTTCTATAAAGTGAGCGGATTTGTGTTAGATGAATTGATTTCCTCTAATGTGTCTTCCATCTCTAAAACTATGAAGTGCCTAATTTTTTTTCTCTCCTCCTTGCCATCAATATCTCCCAATAAGTTGTGTTTTTATTTTTTCTATCTGCCTTCTAGCACGTCTCCTAGTCATCTGTACCATTCATCATAAAGTGGTATCCCTATGAATAGCACAGTAATTTAACCAGGTCCTCAAATGGGAAAGGCAGAAAGAAGGGAAACATATCTGAACACTGGCTACATGTAAATTACAAAATAGTGCTGTCTTTAGTACAAAATATGTATTGTGTCTTTAAACATAAGTTTACATTGCAAGTTTCTCTGCCTTTACCCACTAAAAAAAGTCCAAGCAAAAGAAGGAAGGAGCACACTAGGGAAGGGATTAATGCATCCTCTTATACATTTAGGGACTGACTATTTTGTCAAACATGTTCCCTTGCATTTTCATTAACAAAGTAAGCATTTTTGTAGATTCTGAGAGGACAAAAGAAGGAATAGGTTTAGCCCTTGATCTCAGAAGCATACCTGTGCTGTTAGGAATAAGAAAAGAGGGTGGGAAGGACAAATGCAATTAAAAGCATTTGTGCCTTACAGAACGATACCATAATGACACAGAAGGAGCAGGTGTGAGAGAATGAGTATTTTAGAGGAAAAGAACCTTTGCCACATCCAGGTAGAGCATAACTGAAGGTCCAAGGTCACCAGGGTCACATCCATCTCCTACTCTGCTCAAAGTTAAGCCCTTTTGGGCAATGATAAGATTTCTGAACTCATTCTTTAATGATTTCAATAATTCTTTAATATTTCCACCCTAGCATTTCTTCCACATCCTAATGATTCTGAACTCACTTACATCATTATTCAAACCCTATCTCCACACTCCAATGCCTACTTGTTTATTCTCATTGCCATCAACCTAATCCCCAACATTCCAATCTAGGGCTACTTCACCCCCTGCACTGTACTTTCTGGAGTGAGTCTTCCAAGTGTAACTAACTTTTATCTTAAAACTATATCTTCCTTACCCTCTCTATCTTCTTGTACTCACAGACCTACATCACTCAAGATGACACAGATTTTTTGGCCATGCTTTCTAGAACTGGATATATTTTCACTTGTACACAACTTGCCCCAATTCTCTAGACATAGTGGGGAAGATATTGCCCTCAGTGGTGTTTGCAGGCACTTTGTCTATCATCATTTAGCCTTCTTTCCTTTAGGAGTTCCATTCCTGAAGTTCACTTAATCCATTTGTGTCACCCAATTGAGATCCATTGCCTTTTGTCTACTGATGCCAAAGGTAATATCTTTCCTTCTTCAATGAATCCAGTGCCTGACTGTACAGGCTTTCTCCCCTCCACCTCTAAGAGGAGAGGACTTCAGTGTGCATATTGATATTGTTTCATGCGCCCTAAACTCCCAATTTCTCAACTTACTCATTTCAAATCATATACTTCACAATAGCAACATGGTCATATCCTGATCTCACCATCATACCCAACTATTACATTTCCAATTTCATCAACTCTGAAATTCCTTTACCTGACCATAATCTGTTGTTATTCCAACTTCTCTTTTTTCAATTCCAAATCTTGAATGTGTTTCTCTCTTCCTCTCCTCAATTACCCATCCTTTCACCTTTCAGATCTTTCCCAGGACAGCACCCCATGTACTGGCAATACTGTCTCCCTTTCCCCATTTTTATCTGTTGGTGGGCCAGTTCACCACTACACTGTTCTCTAGAGTCCCTTATACTTTTTTTTTTCACTTGCACATCTTGCGCTATTAAACCTTAAATTTGGAATACTCCCATTACCTGTTGTCTTTGTTCTTATCACATGTTACTGAATGCAGATGGAGAAAATCACAAAACTAGGTGAACTGGGACTACTATAGATGTACCTTATATAATCTCAATTAGGCCCTCACTGTAAAAAATCATTTCTTTTATACCTCACTAATGAAATCTTTAACTCACCATAGCACCTTTGATAGATCTGTAAATTTTCTCCTCAATCCTAGGTAGCTATCCATTTCTCAGCAGAAAACCTTTCCTCTTATTTCACTGGAAAACTGGGCAATTTGCCAAAGAGATCCTTCTTTTTTCCTTTGTGCTTATTTCACATCACTCCAATGTCTTTTGCTACCATCTCCTCTTTCACTCCTAACTCATACGAGCAGGTTCTTCCTTTTCGTCAGGCAGACTCCTTTACCTGAGCGATTGTTCTGTTCTATCTTTTCTATAGAAAATTGCCTTCTCCATTACCTCTACTTTTTCATTAATCCCCAAACTCTAAGCATCTTACTTGCTGCTTGCCTACTACATACAGTTGTACATGTCTCTCTTCCCCAGTCTCAAAATAACTCCACTGATTAAGGCATCCTCACTGCATACCATGCTATATCTGTCCTCCTTTTCCGGACTCCTTATGTGGGCTTCTACAGATGATGATTCTACCTCCTTTCCCCTCACTAACCCTAACCCTAACCCTCTGTACTCTGGATTCCAACCTCATCATTCAACTGAAAATACTATCTCCAGAGTTATGATTGATCTCTTACTTCTCAAACCTTATGTTCTTTTCTCAATTCTTATCTTTCTTGACCTCTCTGAAGCTTTTAACTATAGATCATCTTCTTTTTATTAGTTTCTTCTTCATGACCCAGATCTCTCTTGTTCCTCCTTCTATGTGTTGAACTGTTCCTTCTCAATCTCTTTTGCTGGAGCTTCATCTAGGTCATGCCTGCTAAACCTGAATGTACCCTAACTTTCTGTCTTGAACTCTCTTCTCTTCTGCCTTCATACTTTTCTGCATAGTGATTTCATTAGCCCTTATGGATTCAATTATGATCTCTATGCATATGATTAGTATATCTGCTTGTCAGCCCTAACAACTCTCCTGATTTACAGGCTTGCATTTCCAAATGGCTACTGGACATTTCACTCTGGATGTCTTATAGACATCTTAATTTCAACATATTTCTCAACATATTTAAAATGGAACCCATTTTCTTTCCCCAGAAAACCTCTTATTTTCCTAACTTCACTATTACTTTTTACAGTACCACTATTTTCCCAATCACCGAGCATCACAATCTGTGTGTCATCATGTACTCCTCACTTACCTCACATGAATATTTAATTTGTTGGCAAGTGCTTTCTATTCTACCTTTGTGATGTTTCTTATATATGCTCCTTTTCTCCTTTGGCATTACCAAACCCCTGCTGCAGACCATAGCATCATCTCTGGACTATTGCAATAACCTTTTGGTTAGCATCCCTACCTCAAGTCTCTCCCTAATCCAGTCCATCCTCCAGCTATGAAATCATCTTCCCAAAACATGTCTGACCATTATCATATCCCCCATTCACTAGACTCCAATGGTTCATTATTAACTCCATTATTAAATATAAAATCCTTTATTGATTTTTAAAGCCCTTTATAACCTAATCTTGTCCTTCCTTTATAGCCTTCATGCTCCTTTCCGGGTACTCTATGATCTAGTGACATTGGCTTGCTTTCTTCTCTTTGCTAATGGCACACTTTGTCTTGAGTCCAGGCATTTTCCCTGACCATCCTCCATGCCTGAACTTTATACTTTCTTATGTTCATTTTTCCTTGACTTCCTTGAAATCTCAACTAAAGTTCTACCTTTTGTAAGAAGTCTTGTTTTCTCTAACATTGGTGTTAAAAGTGTAGGTCCAGACCTTTTATCCTAAGATAACATATTCATTTTAAATAGCCATGGGGCACTCTGGCCTCATGATGAGATTTAACTTAACACAAATCCCTTTTCAATGAACTGTTGAATAAACTTAGATGTCTTTCTTTGACATTATTGTAAAGTTCTCTCAATTTAATACTTTCTATTCAAATTGCTCTTCTTTTCTGAGGGAGATGATGTGATAGATTAAACCAAACTAAACTTTTGTGAATTGTCTTCATTCAGAAATGCTAAATGGTCAAAGAAAATTAACTTCAGATACTTTTGTAGGACGGAATAAATAAAATACTGGGACCTCTTCTTGAATTATAATTACATGCTTTTATTCCCAAAAACACATAAATGAATAACAAAATGGAAAAAAATTATTATTATGAATATAAAGGAGAAATGATTCACTTCCTTTAGAAGTCAGCAGTGAGAGATTTCATTAGTATAAGGACCTCTTGTTTATCAGGGGTATTGAGAGGATAAGTGACTCACCTATTGTCATATAATAAAAAAAAATATTTACAGGGCAGTCTAGATCATTCTGCTTGTCTTGAGTTCAATTAATTATAATTTTTGTTTGTTTGTTTGTTTTCTGGGTAAAATTTGAATGTATATGTGTTGAACTCCATTTTATTTCCCTAACAGTTTTCATGACAACTTTTTTTTGTCATTTTTGTTGTTAAATTTCTGGATCTTCTTGTTATATTATCTTCTTTGACCTTGATATAAATGCAATTTTCCCATTTTAATATTTCTCTGTTTCACATATTTGCTAAGTACTTCAGGTGTCACGTTAATGCACTTGTTTGAAAAATTATTTTGATAGTAACACCATAAAGCTCTGCTCTCCAACTTGAGTAATTTTTCTCTAGGGGAAGATTCCACTTTTATTTGATATAAGCTAGTAAATTCTAAGCAGATGTCTATATGGAACACGTTATCTCTCAGAGTAAGATATCTTTGGAACAAGTTATCTTTTGAAAGTATCTTTGTGAGATACTTGAGTGAAATTTTATTACAAAGAACATATCTTAAGGACATCATTTCCCTGGGATTACTTAACTTTCAATAAGCAAAGGCCATAAACTCTAAAGAATAATTGTTGCTATAATACCATTTCAGATTATTCCAGGGATGAAAGAAAATTGATGTTAAAAGAAGAATGATCTTTAGTGCGCAAATTGATATTACAGCTGGACAGTTGCATTGATAGAGGTCTTCTCCAAAGTGCTGACACTAATCTTTAGGACAATATTAAAGTAAACGTAGAAAAATTTGGTAGAAAGAAGATTCCAGTCAGGGTTCAAGTGGAGATCAGTGTTGTTTGGAATAACCCTTTACTGTTCTACCTAGAAAACACCTAATTTTCTTCATCTATATCCATTTCTGTATTCCATCAGCCAATTAACCTATAATGAAATAACCAGCTGCTTGACATCCTATCTTGTGATCTCAGTGATGAAATAGAAGGCTTAAAGTCAATCTAAATGTGAACAAAACATTTCCTGTTACTATGGAGACAATTTTGGCTTTCAACATGGATCTATAAATCAATATTCCATCATGCAACATAAGCCAACTTTTTTCTTAATTTCTTGAAATCATATTGAGAGAAAAATCTTTCTACATCTACATTGTTCCTTTACAAAAAAGACAATATTTTATGCAAGGCAGTTTAGTTTGGACTGTTTGACTCTACCTCAGCCCTCATTATAAATTTTTCATTCATAGGGACAAGTGTCTTAAGTTTTGTGGTAATTTTAGTTCAGAAGATATGTTAGTTTTTCTTAGGGTTGTTGTTTGTTTATAGAGTGGAAAAGGCCCTAGAAATTATCCAAAAGTTAAATTTCTCCTCAGGCTAATCTAATTATTCTCAAGGCCATTGTCCCTTAATAGAATGTCAGCAATTGTAAAGTTGGCTCCAACTTTAAGCCTCTGTCATTCTTTTCTGGTATCTTAAAAATGGGGAGTAATTTTTTTTTGTCTGTGCATAAACATGGTGAGAGCACAGTGGGGAGAAGTGACTCTCCTAGGGGTTTTGTAAGACATGGATTCATTTCTCCAAAAGCTAATGTGGGGGTTGTTGTGCTAGTCTTTTGCTTTGACTCCCACAGACTATGAATTCATCTTCCTAATGAATTATTATTTGAATCAATTACTCAGAGAAAATTCAGCAGAGTATTCAGAGGAGTCTGTTAAGTGTGAAGGGACTATGAAAATAAATGGGTCTATTTGCATAATGGGTAGCCCTGTGTCACATTAGCACTGCTGGGAAACCCTGATAAATGAACATGTAAGCCCACAGGCTAGCTGGTTTTCTATCCCTCATGATCAAAACCTTAAAATAACTGAGATGGAAAAATATTTGGAAGTAGCGAGGGACATACATGAAGTTAGGCTTAAAAAAAAATAAACTCCCTGTGATGAACTTCATTCTTAACCTACCAAGCAGCACTTTAAAAATGGGTTTTTTTTAAAGAAGTTGTAATGGATGCTGGGTGAATGATACTTTTATATGCTAACTCTACATGAATGGGATGTCACTTTTGTGGGACACATGTCATATTCTAAAACCCCTTGAAGGGGCAATATTATACAGAAGACACTTTTTGGTTGATATAAAGCATGATAAATTCATGATTGATGAGGTCCAAACTTGAATCCAGGATATTCTACTAAATAATTATGTGACCCAGGGAAATCACTTGATCTTTCAGGGCCTCAGTGTCATCAACTGCAAAATGAAGATCCTGAACAAGATTGTTCCTTATTATACTACATTTGTGATTAACAAAAACATATTTTTATGGCTTTTTCCTATATTTATGTACAAAAAAAATTTTTAACATACTTTCTGCTTATCCACTTTTATGATTGTTAGGGAACTACTTCCCTATGCCCATAAATTCTTATGGAAAAAAAAAAAACAAAATAAAACATTGCATTACTGACAACAGCTACTTCATGCTGAATTATACACAGATTCATTTTTGTGGTTATTATTTATGGTTTTTGTTTTAATAAACAAATTCCCATATTCATCTTGCCAAAAATTTTTTTTTTTATGTTTTATATGTTCAGCACTTCTCTCTTCACATGAGTGGCATGTTTCCTCTTCATTTTTTTGGATCTCTGGATTATCATATCATTGAAAGTCTTATAAGGTCTTTCTCCATCATGTTATAATAATTTTATAAACCTTTGCCTTAGTTCTACTGACTGTGCTCTATATTGGTTCATAGAGGTCTTCACAGTCTGTCCATTTCCTCATGTCTTATGCCACAATAATATCTCATTATATTTATTTATATAGAACAATTAATGGATTCTAGAGGGAGAGAGAGAAAGAGGGGGTGAGAGAGAGAGAGAGAGAGAGAGAGAGAGAGAGAGAGAGAGAGAGAGAGAGGAGTCAAGGGTGAAACCTAGATTGATAGCGAAGATGACTGGGAAGATGGTGACAGTAATAGCAAAATTAGGAAGACCAATCGGGGAATTTGGTTAATGAGTTCAAATTTGGATATGTTGAGTTTGAAGTGTCTTTTCAATAACCAATGTGAAATGTCCAATATGAAGTTGGATATTTAAGACTATGAATCAGGAAAGAGTTTATAGCTACTTTAGAATCAAATGCATGGAGATGGTAGTTTAACCCTTGGGAGCCTATGAAATCACCGAGGATTAATATGAAACAAGTCTGGAAATAAAGACTGCAGTCAGATTTTGATGGACATGTTAAATGTAAATGGAAGAGTTTGTATTTTGACCTAGAGATGATATGAAATCTTAAGCTTCTTGAGCCTCATCAGTTCTGTCCTTCAGAATTTACTGTTAAAGGAAAAAGTCTACCACAGTTGGGGAACCTGTGGCCTTGAGGACACATGTGGCCCTCTAGGTCCTCAAGCATGGCCCTTTGATTGAATCCAAACTTCACAGGCAAAGGGCCACACTTGAGGACCTAGAGTAAGGCCATGTGGCCTCAAAGTGGTAGTATCCCCATCCCTAACCTAGACATTAATATTGATTAAGGAGAGCAATAGGTATATTATTCTGTGGCATTTGGAAAGGTATGCAATGGATAAATTAAATCAATCAATTAATTAGTTCATCAAGTAATTAATTAAAAACCTACATTTACTAAATGCTTAATATATGCCAGGTTTGCATGATGGACTGGGGATGCAAACAGAAAAGTAAAAATATCATTTGCATTTAAGAAGATGACAGTCTAATAATGGGAACCAACACACATAGCAGAATGATAGTCAATGAAGTACATTTTGTATTTGAAAGTTACAAGAATAATCATAGAGAACAAAGGGAGGACTCTGGTAAATCCTATCACTGACCAAATCAAAAGTTGTTTTGATCTGCTTTCCAGGACCCAGGGGATGGAGGGGGAAAAAGGGCATGCTTGTGGTGGTAACATGATTGGCACATCAGCTAATAGTTAATAAACATTTGTAAGTGACATATGACACAGATGGTGCTAAAGACTAGGGGTAAACAGAAAGGCAAAAGTTAATCCCTGCTCTCAAGGAGTTCAGAGTGTAATGGGAGCTGGTTGTCAAATATAGGGACATCAAACTTGAAGTTTTTAGGCCCAAGCAGCCCTCAAAATTCTGCAGTGTTGACTAAACCATGTTAAAATGTAATTGAAAAATATTTAACAAAATGAACAAAAATCCAATACTACATAGACAATATTAATTTGTGGGTTTGCTTTCTGTATGAATTTGATGTCACTAATATCTGTCTAGAATATAGGCAGAAAGTAGGAAGGAAAGTGAAGCATGCCTGGTATTCTGTTTTGTTTTTCCTAAAATAGTGGGCCAGAAGAAGTAGGCCCCAATTAGGAGTATGGTACCCCTAGAAATAGAAGAATGGAAACAGCTAGGTAGTGGTTTTCTGGTGGATATAAATTTTAAGAAATGAGCAACATACATGACTTTAAAGGAGGTTTGCTCTTGGGCAAGGATGACAGGATTGGATTATTCTGTGATTCTTTCCATCAAATTTGTAATAACCTTCAAGAATTGTTTACTTTCCCCAATTATCTTAACTTTCAGCTAATTTCCCAAGTAGTTTTTGTCAGTCCTATCTAACATCATATAATAACTAAATCACTGACTTTCATAGTTTAAAGTAAATATATTTCAATACTTTAAAGGATGCAGGGACAAATAAACATACATTAATTAATCCCTTACTGATGTCTCAGGTACTCTGCCAAGCAAGGGAATAGAAATGAAAAAGAAAGACAGTATTTAGCCTCAGGGATCTTATGTTCTAATAAGAGAAGACAATAATATGAAAATAGTAATGTTTGGAAGAGATTTTTTTTTTATCTAGGAATTCACAGGAATGTTGAATGAAGACACAGGACAATTAATTGACTTAACTTTTTCAGGAGTTAGTATTGATTTAATAACTGTTTGGTCAGTGAAAAAACATTTATTAAGTGTTTAGCATGGACCAGGTGCTGTGCTAAAGATGCAACAAAAGACAGTTGCTGCTCTCAAGGAGCTCACATTCCACTGGGAGAGGCAACATGAAAACAAATATTTGCAACTCAGGAATGGAAAGGATGAGGGCAAGGATACAGATAGAGAACACGTAAAGCTATGAAGATGATTGGGCAGTAACACTTGGCAAATCTAGGTCAGCTTAACTGTGGAGAATTCTTTCTAATTAGAACGCAGTGCTCCAGGAAAGAAGGTGCAAATCCTGGTTGAAGCCTGAAAATAAGGCACAAAGATGTCCACAGAGCTCTAGCAGAACTAGGAGTTTATTCATTGACCCTTCTCACCCATCTCTCTGTCTCTGTCTCTCTGCCTCCCTGTGTCTTTCTTTGTCTGTGTGTGTGTGTGTGTCTCTCTCTGTCTCTGTCTCTGTTTGTCTGTCAGTCATTCTGTCTGTCTGTCTGTCTCTGTCTCTGTCTGTCTCTCTCTCTCCCTCTCTCTCTCTCTCTCTATATATATATATACATATATATACATATATATATATGCACGCACACACACACACATATATAGATATAGATATATGTGCTTCATGAATTCTCATCATATGATTTTTTTTATTTCCTGCTATAGATTCTCCACATACCAAAGAAGGGAAGGGAACAAACATTTTGTTGTTATTGTTCAGTGGTTCCCAACTCTTGTGACCCCCTTTTGGTGTTTTCTTGGCAAAGAGTGATTTGTCTTTTCCTTCTCCAGCTCATTTTACGGGTGAGGAACTGAGGCAAACAGGGTGAACTGATTTGCCCAGGATGACACAGCTAGTATCTGAGTCCAAATTTGAACTCATGAAGATGAGTCAACTTGATTCCAAGCACAGTACTGTATTTGCTGGTACCACCTAATTTCCCAGACACTCTGACAAATGCCTTGCAAATACAATCTCATCTGATCCTCACAGCAACACTGTGAGGTAGGTGTTGTTGTTATCTCTATTTTACAGTTGAGGAAACTGAGGTAAAATTTGGGTAAGTGACTTGCTCAGGGTTACAGAGGCAGTGCCTGAGTCCTAATTTAAACTTAGGTTTGTTTTAACACCAGACTCAGCTGTTTATTTATTTTGCCCCTCACTGTCTCACAGTTCTCACACATACAAGACACCCAATGAACAAGAGACCTTTGTGTCGGCTGTTTTACATTTCATGATCATCTATGTTGCACCTGAGTTTTGGCTTGTGATCTCTTTCATGTACCATGTAAATGATTAACTACTTTTTCTTACTATATAGTTCCTTTTTTTTTTTTTTTTCTAAAGAGGAAGTGAGGTTTACTGGGCCAAATACTGGACCCAAAGTTAGGGAATGCTGGACTCAAATACCAAGTATGACAGTAATGAGCTGAGTAGCCTTGGGTAAACTGTGTAACTTCTCTAAACCTCAATTCCCACATCTATATAAGTGGGATAATAATATGCATAGCTTCTATCTCACAGGGTTGTTGTAAAGCTCAAACTCATGGAAAGTTCAATATAAATGTCATTCTATTACTATTATTATTAAATTATTCTTCTTGTGAATAGATCATCATTGGAAATGCAACTACTTGTACCCACCACGTGGCTCTCAATTGTACTACAGATAACACAATTTAAATTCTCCAGAGATTATGTTGCTGCAATATTAACAATCAACACTAGGAGCATATCATTGTTTTCTTTTGTTTGTTTTTGTTTTCTTAAGATGCTATGTTGAAACTAGGTAATGCAAATAGATAGAGCGTCAGGCCTAGAGTTAGGAAGACATCTCCCTGAGTTTGAATTTAGCCTCAGACACTGATGAGCTGTGTGACTCTGGGTAAGTCACTTTACCCTTCTTGCCTCAGTTTCCTCATCTCTAAAATGACCTGGAGGAAGGAAATGGCAAACTACTCCTGTATCTTTGTCAAGAAAACTCCAAATGGGTTCACAAAGATTCAGACAAAACTGAAAAACAACTGAACTGAAAAAGATTTCATGTGAGTTCTCAAATTTAATTCGATCCATTCTCATCTTCATGAGGAGGCAATATAATAGTTGGGAATTCCCTATAATCAGCACAATATCCTCTACACAGAGAAGCATCTTCATGACTTCACCAATCATAACTAGGTGAGTCAGGTGATGCAGGGGGAGTAGTAGAAGAGTTGAAGTCAGGAGGGCTTGAGTTCAAATTCTGCCTAAGAGACTAGCTGCATAACCCCGGGCAAGTCACTTAAGTTCTCCCAGGCTCAGTTTCCTTGTGGGTAAAATTGAGATAATAACTTCATCTCCCTCATAGGTTTGTTGTCTGAATCAAATAAAATAACACATAAAATTAGTTGCCAACTTAAATGTACTATTCAAATGTTATTATTACCTATAGCTAATCTTTCTTCCATAACAGCCTTATAAATGTTATGATATGGAAAAACACCTGTGAAGAGTGCATACTTCCATGTATTAGACCATTCTTAACATAATATTATTTCATTTTCTCCAAAGCTACATTTGTCCAAGGATTCTGTAGGATTTGGTACATATGCATGAGTTTTCTTACTAGAGGACAGCCTTTAAGTCTTAATTTTGTTATAATAAGTAAATCTTTTTGTTTTATTTTCTTTGTTTTTTTAATCAACAAACATGGATTTGGCTCAGTAGAATCTTGTGCATTCTGTGCCTTCAGTCATTAGTGTGATTGTAAATATGATTTAATATACAGAATAACTTGCCAAATCTTGCTTCTTCCCTTCTCATATTTGCACTAAGGATACCCTCAATTTATGCATAGATAATTCACACAAAGAGTAAGTAGAAATTTTGTTGTTGTTCGGTCATTTCAATCCTTACTGACTCTTTATGACTCCACGTGGGGGTTTCTTGTCATAGGTACTAGAGTGGTTTGCCATTTCCTTCTCCAGATCATTTTACAGATGAGAAAACTGAGGCAAACAGGGTTAAGTGACTTGCCCATGATCATTCACCTTGTAAGTATCTGAGGATGGATTTGAGCTCAGGAAAGTGAATCTTCCTGACTCCAGGCCCAGAGCTCTCTCTACTGCATTTCTAGATAGACCTAGCACCTAGCTGGATGATTCACACAAAGATAAGGAAGTAGACATATGGATAGATAATTATTCTCTTAATTCATTTCCTTAATAGTACAGTCTTTTAAGTTGAAAATTTTGGGAACTTTAATCAAATGAGAGTTATATGGGAGAGACAGTATGGTACAGTGGAAAAATAGGAAAGACTTAAAGTCCGAGGATCTGGGTTGAAATCTCAACTTTGATTCTTATTTCTTTATGAACTTGGATAAATCACTTAATATACCTGACCTCAATTTCCTTATATGAAAACAGGAAAATTTTGTCTCAATGTAATCATGGCTCTATATAGCCACCCCACAAATGACAGAATTGCAATAGATGACACCTAACTTTCCTTCTAGTTCTAAACCTCTGATCCTTTGAGCACTTAGGTCTCTTCCAAATCTAAGTCTATGTCTTCTGATTCTGTAATTTCTGTGTGTACATACACATGCAGAGTTATTTTGAGATATATGTGCCTATGCATAAGATATATATGTGTGTGTATAGTTACATGTGAATATATAAAGATAAAATTTTGTAATATATGCAAATGAATATGTACATATGTATATTTTATTATATATGTCATGATATAATATGGACGCATATATCTAAAGGCAAATATTAAAGTAAAATATGTATGTGTTGGTGGCCAACAATGTGAGTGGGTTAAAGTAAAACCCTAGAATGACATAAAACCAATAATTATAATAAATAAATATTAGGGTGTTTTGAGTTTGTGATGATGGTTGTGGGTGTGCAAAATGGAAGACTTTCTCTTTCAAATTCTCTCTTATGAGGGAAATAAATTTCATACACATGTGCACAGTGCATTTCCTGGTATGAATTCATCATTGTCTCAGGGGAAAATGTACAGTTACAGGGTGGAGATAATTTGGAAGCAGAAAAGAAAGAAATATGCTTTGCAAATAAAACCTCCAGACCAATTTGAAATGTGAAAACAATCAAGAATCTTGCAGAAGTATCTAAGACCTAGTTCCACATCACACAACCCCCAGAGGATTCATGAAATTGTCTCATTCTATGAGAGTCTGTACATCCCTGGAGTAGACAGTTTCTTAATATTAATGTTCAGTCATAACTGGTCAGCAGATGTGGACACATACTTCAAACAGCAAATTGTAACTTTTTTAAATTATTTGAGGCAATTTTTCCATTTAGAGGTGGAAATTTGTAAGTGGAGTAGGAAGATTTTTTTAAAAAATAACAATTAGGATATTTCCCAAAGAAAATATCATTGCCGAAAGGAGGGAAAATGTGTGTGTGTGTGTGTGTGTGTGTGTGTGTGTGTGTGTGTGAGAGAGAGAGAGAGAGAGAGAGAGAGAGAGACCACAAACTTGATGGTAAAAATGTAGCAAGAGTGAAAAATGTCTTCCTGAAAGTGTGAAAGCCATTGATTTAATTGGTTTACTAATGCAGAAAATCCCAACCTGTTTTGGATATGTGTTTAGGCAAAATTCTATAACTTCATTTTAGACAGGGAAATAAGAATTTTAAAAAATAACCAGAAAATTCATATGAAAATTCCACTTCATTTTTATTATTCAGGTTTGCTCTCCAAATATGTGGTAATTCCATTTTGATGAGAATATAGGAAAAAATATTATTAAAGTAGTGAGATGGTTTTGTGATTGTTTTAATGGATCTATGATTTTGTTGACATGTAGAGCTGTTGATTATTTAGGAATGCTCTACAATTTAGAATTACAGAGTTGCCTTTGGCACCAAGAAATCAAGTGACTTGCCAGGAGTCCCAAAGTCATTATGTGCCAAAAACTGAGCTTGAACCCATGTCTCTAATTACACCAAGCCAATGGAAGTTGTCAAGTCAACAGCACTTAAGTGACTGTTAATGTGCCAAGTACTGTACTAAACACCAGGAAACCCCAACAAAGTAAGGGTGAAAGTCCTGCTTTCAAGGTCGTTGTGGTCTACTGGGAAGACACATTCAAACATCAAAATAGATAAAAAAATCAATAAACATAAATTGATTGGCAGCATATAGTGATGATAAACTGATGATTGAAATATAGATATTAAATATATAGAGAGATGATAGATAACTGCTAGAAAATAGATTGCAAATAGATAAATGATAGATGAAGAGATAGCTAGCTAGCTAAATGGATTGATAGGTGTATGGTAGTATGTTATGTGCGTATACATACATACGTATATGATATAATAAAACATAGCTAAACAATACATATATACAAGTATATACACAAACACAAGTATATACATGTGTATATATACAACTGCCTATGCATACATGTATACATATTATATGTGTGTGTATATATATATATATATATACATATATATACATGTATATATATATATATATATATATATACATATACATACATACATATGTGTGTGTTCTAGGTATTATTTTAGAGGACTGTATCAATTTGCAAAAAATAGCAATGAAGTAAATTTATTTTTCTTTGGACTCCAAACTATAATATTAAAATAAACTTCAACCATAATAAGTGGAAAATTATATTTAACTGACAAAATCCTATCAACTTCCAATGAATTGAATATGACATTTAAGTCGGTATAAGAAAAAAGATTCTCTAAAGTAATGTTCTCATCTCATAAAATGGTGTAGAAACTTTCCAGTACAGTTGTGACTAAATGTTTATACTGAGGACTCCAGTAAAAAAAAAAAAGGAACACCAAATTCTTCTGAGGAGGTGTGTGTATGTGTAAAATTATTCTACACATACTTCTATATATCATTTCTTTCAATGGATGTGTGTGTGTGTGTGTGTGTGTATGTGTGAATGCACAGATATGAAGGTCCACCAGCACAAGTGTATCACTAAGTTAGGGGAAAACTCCTGGGTTTCAAGAATTATATGTGCCTTCTAATCATGATTTTTTTAATTTATTTTAAATATTCTTGTTGAGTGCTAAGGTCACTTTTTTTTCTGAACCACAGTGTTCTCTACATTTTGACACTTTGGAACAAATCTATTGGTGCCTCACCTTGGTAGCAACTCTGCCTTTTGTACTTCTGGTCTTCTTACTGATATCTGTAGAAAGAATGATATTTTATAGTTAGACATACCCAAAAGACATACATTTCCTTTTTTGTTCCACTCATATTCTTCCACAAACTTTATACATCTGATAAGCTAATTTATTAGATTTTAATTTGTTGGATTGTGGCACCATAGAATGAGAGCTCAATGTAGTATAATTTTTAAGAACAGGAAACTGAAAAATTGAAAGGAAAAATTAATCGACCAAGGTTGTGTGGATAGTAGGTGGTTGAAGCAGAGAACAGGAAACTGAAAAGTTGAAAGGAAAAATTAATCGACCAAGGTTATGTGGATAGTAGGTGGTTGAAGCAGAATTCGAATTCAGTCTTTCTTTAGCACTCCTTCCACTGCAACATTTTGCCTCTAACTGAATATAACAATAAGTTTGACTTTTGAATTACACTCAAAAAGTGCCTTATTTTTCTCTGATCACCTGATGCATATGAATCTTATGCACTTTTTAAGCTCTGAAGTGCAATGTAAATGTATGAAGAAGGTGAAAAAGGGAAAATTTTTGTATCATTTTGATGATTAAATAGAAGACGAAAAATGACATAAACAGGGTGTTGACCTGTGAAGACTTCATTACGTTTATAAGAGGTTTCCTTGTGGTGCCAAAGAACTGGAAATTGCATTGATCCCCATCAATTGGGGAGTGGCTGAACAAATTATGGTGTATGATTGTGATGGAATACTACTGTACTATGAGAAACGATGAACTCAGTGATATTAGAAAAGCAGGGAAAGACTACATGAAAGGGTGAAGAGTGAAGTGAGCAGAACCAAGAGAACATTGTGTATAGTAACAGCATTATTTTAAGAATGACTTTGAGCAAATAAGTCATTTTTACTACTATATGTCCAACTTAACTATAAAGGACATATGGAGGAAGACACTATCTACATCCATTGAAAGAAATGATATGTAGAAGCATGTGTAGAACAATTTTACACATATACACATACACACATATATACATACACATATGCACATATGTGTATGTATAAACATGTATGTGTATACAGGTGTGTGTGCTTATCTTTTTGTGTCTAATGGGAGCCATTTCTAAGGCAGGGCAGGTGGAAAGTGGAAAACAAAGAAATGTACATGATAATTTTATTATCTATTTAAAAGGAATAGCAAGTTGTACATAATAGGTTTGCAGTTTCATGGGTAATCATCTTTTTTTTAATTTTACTACATTATTGGAAATTCTTGCTCATTCCATTAATTAAAAATCAGATAAATTTTTGAGATACTTGAATATGAGTCCTGTCTCTGCCACACACCTCACAGATCTCCAAGCAAAGCTTTAAGACTCTAGTTTCAGAGAAGGTAATGTTCTGCATTGGAAGAGGGAATTACTTCATCTGGGAGCTCCTGATAGTGCTGAAATCAGAGATCCAGACCCTACCCTTATCATTTAAACAGGGTGACCATTGGTAAAAATATTTTGAGAAGAGATGTAAACTATCCTGGTGTCTATAGAATTATGATGAATATCATACACTTGTCATGTTTCTAACTCATGAATAATGCAATTTTATATTCATATGGAAAGGTTTTATTCCATCTAACTAATTCAGAAGCACACCAGTATACAAAAAGAAAACCTAGATTAAAATGAACTCACTTTTTAATTGTGTTTTAAGTTTTCCCTATTGTCTATAGTAGCAATTTATATATGTCTCTTCAAATGGGAATCACATTTATGCGACAGCTCAAAAAATTCAAATATTAGAAAATGATCATCATTTTCTTCACTGATTACTAGCTGTTTATAGCCAGAAAACAATCTTGAGTTGCTCTTTCGGGCTGTGAAAAGGATTTTTTTCTCTGTTTTCCTCCTTTAGATAAAACTGGATCATTAATTCAGAAATATGCATCATGTTATAGGAGCAATTTTGCATGATGCTCTCTGGTGAGAGAAATAATGAGCCATAGCTTTAAAAATATCTTCCTGGCAGGTGAATATGCAAGTTTGAATTAATAATATTCGAGTTGTATGATTATTAGGAATTCTCCAAAGATTGCATACTTTTTTTTTCAGGGAATTTAGAAACCGTCAGCATTTATGTGGTTGATCAACTTGGCCATTTCAGATGAATATTAACAACATCTACAAAGGAATCATGCCTAGGAAAGGTGCCAGCCATGACTGAGATGACCATTGCCAATGAACAATAAGCTTGAAAAAATATAATTCACAGAGTCTAGCAGTGTTAGCCCTTCTAAGTGAATTTCTCTTTCCCATATACATGAGAAGAAGAATGACTGCTATGTTCTCCATAATGGGAAGCCTACAAATGGCCCCCCACTACACCATTTTTCTTTTTAGTTCTTATAGTAACACTTTCAAGAATCTGAGTCAGATTTGGAGATCATTGCTCCCTGGAGGAAAGTCAGAGTCTACACAATGAGTCAGTCAAACAACAAAGTCTTGTTATATTTACTTTCAGCTTTAATATAAACTACAAAAGCAATAATTTGCATTTCAAAAACCAAGCACAGGCAAAAGAAAAAACTTCATATCTCTCTCTCTCTCTCTCTCTCTCTCTCTCTCTCTCTCTCTCTCTCTCTCTCTCTCTCTCTCTACCTGTGGCATTGTGGGGCAGAGAAAAGCATTGGTAGATTGAAAAACAAAGTTTTGAGAACTGATTAAATACCATCAAAATATGTTTGTAATCCATACTCTGAGTAAGTTTCCAAACTGTCAAAGGTTCACTTGTGAAATAAAATAACAGTAACAGGAGCTAGAATTTATGTAGCACTTTAAAGTTTGCTAATCACTTAAAATATGTTAAATCACTGTATCCTCACAATACCTCTAGGTAAGTGTTATCTTTATCCTCATTTTACAGATAAGGAAACTGAAGACAATTAACTTTTCCAGGGTTACACAGCTACTAAGTGTCTGAGAGCAGATTTGAACTCAGGTCTTACTCTAAGAGTTGTATTCTGTAAAAAACATATTTTAAGCATTTACCATATACATCATGCCATAGGTAATAGAATAAGAGTTAGCATAACCAAGGTTTAAGTTTGACCTTATACATGTATTGATTGTATAACTGTATAATTATTTAACTTCTCAGTCCTCAGAAAATTAACACTATAAGTTTCAGTGAAGTTATCATCTTCATTTTTTTCTTTTTCTTTCTTTTTTTTTTTTTTTGTAAGGCCATTGGGATTAAGTGACTTGTCCAGGGTCACATAGCTAGTAAGTGTCAAGTGTCTGAGGTCAGATTTGAGTTCAGGTCCTCTTCTTAACTCCATGGCCAGTGCTCTATCTGCTGTGCCACTTAGGTGCCCTCTGCTATATTCCTTTTTAAAGGGAATTTCATCACTTGGTTTTATACAAACAAAATTTCAGGTTTAGAAGGAAAATAAAATATGTACATAATTTCTTAGACATTAGGCTTATGAAGACAGACAGACAGGTACTCATGCACACACACACACACACACACATACACACACACACACATTGCAGGCTCTGCTCTCAAAGAGATTCTATTCTACAGGAGGATATAGCATGTGAAAGAGATAAGTAAATATTATGGAGCACCTAGTTGGCCCAGTGGATAGAGCACCAGGCCTGGAGTCAGGAATTCTCATCTTGAGTTCAAATCTGGCCTCAGAAACTTCCTAGCAGTGTGACCCCTAGAGAAGTCAGTTAACTCTATTTGCCTCAGTTTCCTCATCTGTAAAATAAGCTGGAGAAGGAATGGCAAACCATTCCAATATCTTTGCCAAAAAAACCCCAAACGGGATCACAAAGAGACAGAAATGACTGAAAGCATTGAACAACAACAACAGCAAAAATCCTACAAAGCTAAAGTAGGCAAGGAATGCTTTGTAGGAATGGAAAATAGATATATTTTGCAAAAGAAAAAGGAGTTACCAAGTTTTGGAAATGACAAGTGAGACAGCTTAGTTCAAAGGTGGGCTGTATAGCGTGGATTAATATGAAAAGTACATGCAAATATTTTCTGAATTTAGATTTCAAATGGCAGACTTTAAAAAGAGCAGATTTTAAATGGCAGACTGAGAGGTCTCTATTTTATTCTAGAGGAAATAGTGAGCAATTGATTGTCTCTGGGCAAAGTTATGCTTTTGGCAGTTATCGTAGAAGCTCTGTGCAGTATGGAGTGAAAAGGGGAGGGTAGAAGGGACAACAATTTGAAGGCTTTTGTGGCATTCCAAGTAAAAAGGTGATGATAACTTGGAACTAAAGTCGTGATTATCAGTGGAGTAGAAAGAAGGCAACCAGATGTGCGGGATGTTGTCAAAGAAGAATCAGTAATAACTAGTAAATGATTAACTATGTGGAGGTAAGGGGGAAATAGAGGAAAGAAGTGAAGATGAATTTGAAGCTTTCAGCTTGTGTAACTAGAAAATGGTTGTGCTCTCATCAGAAGTAATGATGTGGGAGAAAAGAAAGGTTTCACAGAAAAGATGACTTTTGATTGGGGGATATTGATTTTGAGATACTAATGGGGCATCAAAGCATAGATGTACACAATGCTGAACTCTAGCTCAGGAATGGAATTGAGACTGGAAATATAGAATTTGGACTCAATTGCTCAGAGATCATATGTTAACCCATGGGAGCTGATAAGATACTTGAAAGAGTTTATAAGGAGAAGAGGGTCTGAGCCAAAATTTTGGGGGATATCCCTAGTATTTCTCACTAAGTTGATAATGATTTTTTTTAATGTTCATTTCAGCAATATTGAGCATTCCATTTCCACTGTTTTTTTGTATTTGGTTAATATATCTATATATATATATATATCTATATATATATATATAGATATATATATATATATATATATAGATATATATATATATAGGCTTTGTCAGAATCACTACTGGTTGAAGTTAAATGTGCAACAGATAGGAAAATAGAATCCAACTCCATCAGGATCATGCCTGAAAGACAATAGTTTCCCTGTAAATTTCAGGGTATTTACAAGTCTTTTGAGATATACTATCTTGTCTAAAAGGGTCCTATGAGATGGTACCCTGAATTTCGCATCTGCTTATAATGAAACATTAAATGGTACTGTATTTAGGGATGTAATCAGCATTAAATGTGTTTACATTATTCTATTCTCTAGGAATTTAAAGCATAATTTGTATTCTTAGTATCAGCACAATATCAACATAACAGTTTGCAAAATGAAAAATGCAACCAGGAGTAATTTTGTCTAGACAAACAAAAACCTAATTGAAGGTTTGGTTTCTGTTTTTAATCCAATAGGTTGCTAGTGGTTGTCCTTTTAATGTTTTCCCCACCTCTTTTATTTTTGCATATATAATCACAATCTTCCTCCATTAAACTCTAATACTAATGCTTCGTTATTCCATGGAGGTAATTCTGGGTTCTCAAAGATTTTTCCAGTGAAAGAGATATGGGCAGTTCTATCTCCTCTCCAATGACTACTTATTCAAACACTTTAATTTGGCAATGAAGACCCTCCTCTATTTCTACCCATTCAAATCCTGACTTCTTTAAGGCTCACATCATATATTTCTTTTTTTTAATGAAGATTCCCTTGATCCCATTTGTCAATAACGACCCTTTCCTCTATGGATCTCAGAGTATTTGGTATATATCTCTTTTATTTGCTCATCAAGTATTTCCTTTCTTTATTGAAGGATTCTTTTATTTCTTAATGAGATTATAAATTTCATGGTATAGGGACTATACCTTACTTAGTAACTTACCAAATATAAAAAGCCTAAAGAGCTATTGAGCCTAATAAACTATAATAAAATTAATCAAAAACTAGCAACTCAGAAAGTTTAAACCAGTTACTTCTGGGTTTTCAAAGGAAAAGAGTAATTTTATATGTGTGTGTAATGGGGATTTGTTATGTGGTTAGACTACCTAATGTAGAAGATGCCAGATACCTGTTAACATGAGAATGGAGATGTGGAACATACTTGGACATTCTGCATTGCCTGCCATGTTTGTGAGCAGCATTTTTACATTAACTGAATAGGTGGAGTGGTCTTAATTTTTAAAATAGTCTGATTCAGCACCTGCTGGGGACTTTTGCTGGATGATCTATTTATGTATGAGGGTAAAGGACTCCTTCACTCACACCATGCTGTAAGCAGAGAGAGCCTGGCAGTCACCTCTTGTGCTAACCTTTTAGGTAATGTGTCCCCAAGTAATGGAACTTCTTTGATGTTTTTATTTCTCCTTTTTTGTTCCAGGTGCAAAGAGTGAAGTCTCTGATCTAGTCCTAGGAGCATGAGACATGGGTATTGGGGAATGCAGGAGTCCAGTCTGTATGTTGCAGTTAGCCTAGCCATGAAGGTCCCAAATAACATCAAGATTTACAGCACAATATTATCCAGCTCTTTTACTTGAATGCTATGTAAGAAATTAACTAAATGTGAGCTACAACCTCTCCCCCCCCTTTCCCACTACACACACATTTTATTCCATGTACATGATGTGAGTAAAACAGTCTTCCACCCTCAGATATGAATAACAGAAGAGGCTGAGTCATGCTGTTTAAAAAGTCACCATTCTTCTAGTTATGAGGTAACTAGTGCTTATAAAGACAGCTTGTGGTATAGTGAATAAAACACTGGGCCTGAAATCAGGAAGACCTGAGTTCAGATCCAGGCTCAGACACTTATTAGCAATATGACCCTAGCTAAATCACCTAACTTCTGTTTGCCTCAGTTTCCTCAATTGTGAAATGCTAATAATAATGGTACCTAACTTGCAGAGTTGTTATGAAGATGAAATATCATATTTATAAAAACACTTAGCACAGTGCCTGACACATAGTAGACACAATACCTCCTACTCCCTTACCCTGGTGAAAAAGGATGACTCCTAACCATGTAATATGCCAAAACAGAAGACCTGTGCATGTTATAGTACTGTAATCTCAAAGAAACAGGTCCTCAGGGACCTTACACATAAGTGGCATTAACTTCTGTAATATTGACACATCTCAACTCCTCCTTACTTGGGGTTTAACTTAGCTTTAAACCAAATATATTTTCTACTGATGATGAGCTAGGCAGAAGAGATAACCATTTAGTATCATTTCCTGGACATTGCAAAGACCCTGCGCACAAATCAATCTTCTCTGTTCTGCTAGGAGTAGCCTGAAATCTCTGTCAGAATTTCAATCCTTTTGACACAATTTGATCCCTAGCAAACTAAAATGTTATTGGAAAGTCAATGTTTATACTTTGTTATCAATCATATATGGCTTAATATGAATGTAAGATCTAAGAGCAGGCTATACAGGGGATGACAGGTAAGAACACTGGGTCCCTGGACTACAAGTCAGGAGTGTATGTAGGAGAGTGGGAGGATGATTAGAGATCATACATGAGATTCTGAATTAACCCTAGAAAATTAGTTTCAATTGCTATTTAGAGGGGAAGAAAGAAAACAAAGAGGAAGAGAGAGAGAAAGGAGAGGAGAGGAGACCATTAGAATTTTTGTGGGAAAGAGAGAGAAGAAAAAATATTCATTGTCAGGGGAATTTGGAGCTTTATGAGAAAGACTCTTATTTATTTCTATACTTTACAAATGGTCTAAAACTTGCTGAAAATATGGAAGCCTACAAGATTGCAGAGAAAATCCAGGAAGTTGCCTGAGCTATCCCCATTTTCCTTCAGAAACAATGTTAAATCAAGCCTCTAAGAGAATTCTGGACTGACAGAACCCATAAAAAGGAGAGAAATATTTTTTTTCCAGCCCAAGATAACTTAGAAGGACTTCAGGAAAGGTCTGCACCACTTGGGTAAAAGGGGAGTGGAGCCCAGGGTAGGTGGTGTCTGGGCAAGCCAGCAGAAGGCTCTTAGCTACAGCATAGATCAGCAATGGAGGCCTTGTGGTCCTGAGTCAGCAGTCCAGTGGCACAGAGGGCCAGCTGTAAGGTCTCTAGCCCCAGCACAGTAGGCAAACTTCCAGGCCCAGAACCCAGGTCACAGTAGGCATGACTAAACTGGGCCAACCTAGCACAGTGGGCAAGTTCCCAGACCCAGAGACCTCAGCACAGAAAGTCAGTGACCAGGCTCCTGGTCCCCAGTGCAAGAAGCTTGGGACACTGCCTCTGCATTTCAGTAGCAGAGCTTGTATTTAAGAAATTAGCAAAA
Organism: Phascolarctos cinereus; assembly: GCF_003287225.1. NCBI lineage: Eukaryota > Metazoa > Chordata > Mammalia > Diprotodontia > Phascolarctidae > Phascolarctos > Phascolarctos cinereus. The sequence continues at coordinate 252,043,512 of NW_027555514.1, forward strand.
AGCAAAAAAGAGCCCTGAATATCGACAGGGAAGATCAAAACACAAACTCAGAAAAGAATAACAATGTCAAAATGCTTACTTACAAAGCCTTAAGGGTGAAGAATGAATTGGGTTTAAGCCTCCCCCAAAAAAAAAAATCTCTTGAAAGAGCTCAAAAAGGATTTTAAAAATCAAGTAAAGAAGGTAAAAGAAAAATTGGGAAAAGAAATTAGAGTTACACAAGAGAAATTATGAAAAAAGACTCAACAGCTTGAAAAAAGGAAGCACAAAAATTGGCAGAAGAAAACAGCCCCTTAAAAAATAGAATTGGTCAAATGCAAAAGGAGGTACAAAAGCTAATTGAAGAAAATAATTCCTTAAAAAATAGAATTGGGCAAGTGGAAGCTAATGATTCTATGAGACATCGAGAATCAGTTAATCAAAATCAAAAGAATGAAAAAGTAGAAGAAAATGTAAAATACCTCATTGGAAAAACAACTGACATGGAAAATAGATCCAGGAGAAATCATTTAAGAATTATTGGACTACCTGAGAGACACGATCAAAAAAGAGCCTGGAAAACATCTTTTAAGAATTGATCAAAGGAGGACCTGAGTTCATATATGGCCTCAAACCAAACACTTGACACTTAATTATCTGTGTGACCCTGGGCAAGTCATTTAACTTCAATTGGCTAAAAAAAAATCAAGGAAAACCACCCTGATATCCTAGAAAAGAGGGCAAAAAAAATCATTGAAAGAATCCATTGATCATCTACTGAAAGAGATCCCAAAATGAAAACTACAAGGAATATTGCAGTCAAAATCCAGAACTATCAGTTCAAGCAGAAAATACTGCAAGTGACCAGAAAGAAACAATTGAAATATCATAGAGCCAAAGTCGGAATTACACAGGACTTAGCAGCTTCTACATTAAAGGATCAGAGGGCTTGGAATATGATATTCCAGGAGGCAAAGAAGTTTGGATTACGACCAAGAATCATCTAAACTAGATGGAAATTCAATGAAATAGGGGACTTTCAAACTTTCTTAATGGAAAGACCAGAGCTGAAAAAAAAATTTGACCTTCAAATACAAGACAAAAGAGAAGCTTAAAAAAAAGGTAAACAGGAAAGAAACAAAACAAACATAATATTCAGTAAAGTTAAACTGTTTACATCCCTACATGAGAAGATGATACTTGTTAGCTCCTAAGACCTGTATCTCTATTAAGGCAGCTAGAAGGAGTATATTAAGCCAGAGTGTGTGAGCATAAATTGATTTTGATGTAATGACTAAAAAAAAATTAAGGGTTATAAAAAGATTGTACTGGGAGAAAAGGAAAAGGGAGACAGAATGGGGTAAATTATATCACTTGATATATCACATGAAAGACCTATTAAAGTGAAAGAAAGGAGAAGTGAGCATTGTTTGAACCTCACTCTCATCAGATTTGGCTCAAAGAGAGAATAATACACGTACTCAATTGGGAAAAAAAGAAACTTACTCTATTGCAATGGAGAAGAGGAAAGGGGAAAGGGGGTAGATGATAAAAGGGAGGGCAGAATGAGGGTGGTGCTGATCAGAAGCAAAACACTAGTGAGGAGTGACAGGGTAAAAGGAGAGGGAGAAAAAGAAGCAAATAGCAGAGTGGATTAAAAACCGGAATCCTACAATATGTTCTTTAAACAGAGTGACACACAGAGTAAAGATGAAAGGCTGGAGTAGAATATGTTATCAGATCATGATGCAATAAAAATTACATGTAATAAAGTGCTGTGGAAAGATAGATTAAAATTTAATTGATAACTAAATAATATAATCCCAAAGAATGAGTGGACCAAACAACAAAACATGGAAACAATCAATAATTTCTTCAAAGACAATGACAATAATGAGATAGCCAAAGCAGTACTTAGGGGAAATTTTATATCTCTAATAAATATGGATAAAATAGAGAAATAAATGAATCGAATATTGAGAGAGCAAAGAAATGAATTGGACATACAATTTAAAAAGCTAGAAAAAGAACAAATTAGGGGCAGCTAGGTGGTGCAGTAGATAGAGTACTGGTGCAGGACTCAAGAGAACCTGAGTTCAGATCCAGCCTCAGACACATAACACTTACTAGCTGCGTGACTTTGGGCAAATCACTTAACTCCAATTACCTCACGAAAAAAAGGAACTCTATGAACACAATTACACAATGCTTTTCACACAAATAAAATCAGATCTAAATAATTGGAAAAATATCAATTGCTCATAGGTAGGCTGAGCTAATATAATAAAAATGACAATCCTACTTCAGCTAATTTACTTATTCGGTGCCATACCAAACTACCAAAAAATTATTTTATAGAGTTAGAAATAATTAATAACAATATTCATTTGGAAGAACAAAAGGTCCAGAATATCAAAGGAACTAATGAAAAGAAATGCAGGGAAAAGTGGCCTAGCAATTCCAGATCTTAAATTATATTGTAAAGCAGCAATCATCAAAACTGCTTTGTACTAGCTAAGAAATAGGGTGGAATAGGTTAAATAAGCAAGACACAGTAGTCAATGACTATTGTGATTTATTATTTGATTAACCCAAAGACTGCAGGTTCTGAGACAAGAACCCACTCTTTGAAAAAAACTGCTGGGAAAACTGGAAAAGAGTACAGCAGAAACTAGGCATAGACTCAAATCTCACACCATATACCAAAATAAAGTCAAAATGGGTTCAGGACTTAGATATAAAGGCTGATACCATAAGTAAACCGGGAGAACAAGGAATAGTTTACCTATCGGATCTATGGAGAACAGAAGAATTCATGATCAAACAGGAGATAGAGAACATTACGAAAAGCAAAACAGATAATTTTGATTACATTAAATTGAAAAGTTTTTGCACAAACAAAGCCAATGTAACTAAGATTAGAAGGAAGGTAGAAAATTGGGAAAGAATTTTTACAACCAGTCTCTCTGATAAGGGCCTAATTTTTAAAATATATAGAGAATTAAGACAAATGTATAAGACTACATATCATTCCCCAATTGATAAATGATCAAAAGATATGAACAAACAGTTCTCAGATGAAATTAAAGCCATCTATAGTCACATGAAAAAATGCTCTAAATCATTATTGATTAGAGAAATGCAAATCAAAACAACTCTGAGGTACCACATCACACCTATCAGATTGGCCAACCTGACAAAACAGGAAAATGATAAATGTTGGAGAACATGTGGGAAAATCGGAACACTAATGCATTGTTGGTATAGTTGTGAAATAACCCAACCATTTTGGAGAACAATTTGTAACTATGCCCAAAGGACTATAAAAATGTGCATACCCATTGACCCAGCAATACCACTTCTAAGTCTGTATCCCAAAAAGATAAAAAAAAATTAATGAGAAAAGGACCCACATGTACAAAAAATGTTTAAAGCAGCTCTTTTAGTTGTGGCAAAAAAAAAATGGAAATTGAGGGAATGTCCATTAATTTGGAAATGGCTGAACAAGTTATGGTATATGAATGTTATGGAATACTATTGTGCTATAAAAATGATGAGGGGGTGGATTTCAGAAAAACCTGGAATGACTTATATGAACTGATGCTGAATGAAGTGAGCAGAACCAGGAGAATGTTATACATAGTAACAGCAACATTTTATGATGATCAACTATGGCTGACTTAGCTCCTGTCAACAATACAATAGTCCAAGACAATTCCAAAAGGCTCATGACAGAAAATGCTGTCCAAATCCAGAGAAAGAACTATGGAGTCTGAATGCAAATCACAGTATACTATTTTCACTTTTTTTTTTGTAGGGAGGAGTTGTGGATTTCCTTTTTGTTCTATTTATTTCATAACATGATTAATGTGGAAATATGTTTACATGGTTGCACATGTATAATTTATATCAGATAGTTTGATGTCTTGGGGATGGAGGGAGAAAAAAATTGGAACTTAAAATCTTAACAAAATGAATTTTAAAAACTATCTTTACACATAAATGGAAAAAAATAAAATACCATTTATTAAAAGAGAGAGAGAGACAGAGACAGAGAGAGAGAGAGAGAGACAGAGAGATATTGAAATCTGGCTCTGACTCTTCTGTCCCCCAGGACAAATCATTATTTCAACAGCATTTTTTTTATCTGGAGGTTGGGCTTTCTCTTTTGATTACATCACTTTCTCCATTGTTATATTTCCCACAAATTCATAGTCTCAGCCTATATACCTCCACCCCTAGAAGGATGAGCTGACTAGAAAGTAGGCCTTTGTGGGAGGAAAAAGGAAAGGACTGGAAAAGACTGACAATGATCACATTCAAAAGTTGGGGGCCAAGTAAAGGACAGTGAGATTCCTGCCTTCCTTACATGTAGCAATTTAGCAGATGAACATTTTGTCTTCCAGATATAATCCATCTCAGGTCCACTGTTACTCAAGAAAGAATTACATTTTCAGGTGGAGCTATTCAGCTTTATCAATGTAAAATTTGTCTAATGATTAATGAGTTTTAGAAAACTTTTAAAATGTATTTATTTTTTATTGAATTTTCTAATTCCAAAGTGTGATTACAAATAATAAAGCCTGATTATTATAAAAAAAACCTATACAATTTTAACTTTAAAAGGAATGAAAATTTGGAATTCAATTCATTCAATTCTGTTTAATATATTCTATGCAGCATTTTAACAATCCAGTCATTCTATCCAGCCTGACCAGCTCCTACTAGTTTAGTGCTTTTACTTTCATTTTCTTTATTGTGGTTTCCATTGCCCTACCATCACTCAACTCCCACAGGGAAGCACTCCAGCATTTCAAAGAAATATGTTTTTGACACATTCCTTTATCAAACCAGAGGGACCTTTAGTTCAAACATTTCTATAGTTCTTATATTTCAGTTCTAATAAGTCAGGAAAGACCAAGGCCGATGATCAAAAACAATAATTCCTCAGGGCTTCTGGTTTCAACACATGTATTTGCTTTGCGGATTTGTGAAAAGTCACAAGCCCTGTTTATAAATACAGATAGCACCTTTGGTATTAGTGATATTCTTGTCACATCAAATTATTTAGCTTCTGTTGGACCACCTTACTGGGTCTGACTCAGTGTTTCTTGGCCCATTATTATAAGTTAAGGGTCATCAGCGTATACATAGAAAACCGATTAGATCTTTCTCCTTTTCTTCTCTTTCTTTCTTTGTCTCATTATGCCTCCCTCTGTCTCTGTCTCTTCTTTTTTCCTGTTCCTTCCTTCCATTCTTCCTTCCTTCCTTCCATCATTCCTTCCTTCCTTTCTTCCAACTCATGTTTCCTGTCCTATCTCTTTCTCCGTTTTCTATACGATATTTGACTATTTTTCTATGAAATAGATGCCTTTATAAGTGTGGTGAAACCTTTGGACCTCTTCTCAGGATAGCATTTTCAAATGCAAAAAAAAAAACATAAATTTTAAAAGACAAAAACCCATGTACATTTCAGCAAAACTAAGCAACACATGAACTGTGTTAGTATATAAAATAATGTACATCCATAGGTCCTTACATCCACCATGCCTAATATGAAGGATTCAGAGAAGTATGAGATTCATATGAAGTAATAGAGAGCAAAGTGGGAAGAATGAAAAGAATGATTTACACAACGACTATAACAATGTAAATTTAAAAATACTACTAAAAGGAAATTTAACTGGGCTTAGTTGAAAAACCAAGAAAGATCTTGGAGGAAAACAAATGAACAGGAATGTTATATTCCTTCAAATCAGAAAGGTAGAGGGCAACATGTTCAGATCATGATATATGTTATTAGATACTATCTTTGAATTATTTTTTAACTTAATTGATTTTTCTTTGTCACAAGTAGAGAGCTCTGTTGGAGTAAGGGAAGCTGCAACGCAATAAGAAAAAGTAATTCATATACATGTAAGCATGTATATGTATATATATATACATATATATGTATGTATGTATACTATATGCATATATATTTATGCATATATTTCAAAGGAAAAAATCCAAAGATACTGTAAAATATTTTTTTACATATTACCAATACACCATTTTTAATACAGAAATCTAGCAATGAAATTTATACCATTTTACCTTTGAAGAACCAGATTTTAGGTTTATGTGAAAAAAAAAACAAACATTAAGCCAGTAATAAAATCATACTACTCTTTGAAGCAAGATCATGTTTCAATCCCAGAAAATAGACAAACCTTTAATTACAACCATATATATATTTTCTTTTTTTTTTTCCTTCACAAACACCTGACAACTCTCCCCATTGATCACTGTGATAAGATTGAGAGAGAATGATTCTGGGCAGGAAAATGTACTTAACATGATAAACAGCTAATTGCTAGTGCAGCATATTGGTGTCACTATAGAGTGACAGAAAGAGTGTAGGCATAGAAGACTTGGTTTCAAATTATTTTATTATGGTTTTATTTATTTCATCAAATATTCCCAAATTACATGTAAAAAAGTTAACATTCAATTTTTTTTAATAGAGTTCTAAATTTTCTCCCTCCCTACTGCTTGAGAAAGTAAGCAATATATTGATTAAACATATGAAGTAATGCAAAACATATTTCCATATTAACCATGTCACAAAAGAATACACACAAAAAGCAAGAAAAATAATGAAAGTAAAAAGAATATACTTCAATTTGCATTGAAAGCTCATCAATTTTCTTTCGAGAGGTACACAACATTTTTCATCATATGTTCTTGGAATTGTTTTGGATCATTCTTTTGATCAGACTAGTTAACTCTTTCACAGTTGATCATCCTTAAAATACAGATGTGGGGGCAGCTAAGTGGCATAGCGGATAGAACCCAGACCCTGAAGACAGGGGGACCTGAGTTCAAATCCGGCCTCAGACCAAACACTTGACACTTACTAGCTGTGTGACCCTGGGCAAGTCACTTAACCCCAATTGCCTAAAAATAAATAAATTAAATATTAGCAAAGAGATTGCAATAATTTATATCAAGGATAATACACTATAATCAGGTAGTATTTATACCAAGAATGCAGGGCTGGTTCAATATTAGAAAGTCTATCAATATATCAATATATCAACAACAAAACTAACAGAAATCATCTGATTATCTCAATAGATTCAGAAAAAGAATTTGACAAAATGCAAAACCCATTCCTATTAAAAATACTGGAGAGCATAGGAATAAATGGAGTCTTCCTTAAAATGATAGATAACATCCATCAAAAACCATCAGCAATCATAATATGTAATGGAGATAAACTATAAGCATTTCCAACAAGATTGGGAGTGAAACAAGAATGTCCATTGTCACCACGGTCATTCAATATTGTGCCAGAAATGTTAGCTGCAACAATTAGAGAAGAAAAAGAAATTGAAGGAATTAGAACAGGCAAAGAAGAAACAAAGCTATCATTCTTTGCAGATGATATGATGGTATATCTAGAAAACCAAGCAAAAAAAAATTACTTGCAGTAATAAAGAAATTTAGCAAAATTGCAGGAAATAAAATAAACCCATGCAAATCATTGGTATTTCTATATATTACTAACAAAGCTCAGCAACAAGAGATAAAAAGAGAAATTCCATTTAAAATTATTGTAGGCAGTATAAAATATTTGAGAGTCTACCTGCCAAAACAAAACCAGGAACTATATGAACACAATTACAAAACACTTTTCATACAAATAAAAATCGGATCTAAATAACTGGGAAAATAGCAGTTGCTCATGAGTAGGCCAACCTAATAAAATAAAAAATGGCATTTCAACCTAAATTAATTTACTTATTCAGTGAAATACCAAAAACAGTTTATACAGGTAGAAAAAACAATAATAAAATTCATCTGGAAGAACTAACAGTCCAGAATATCAAAGGAACTAATGCAAAGAAATGCAAGCAAAGGTGGCTTAGCTCTATCTGATCGTAAATTGTATTATAAAGCAGCAGTCATCAAAACTATTTGGTACTGGCTAAGAAATAGAGTGGTGGATCAGTGGAATAGTTTAGTTATGCAAAACACAACAATCAACAACTATACTAATCCACTATTTGATAAATCCAAAGACTCCAGTTTCTGGGATAAGAAATCACTATTTAACAAAAACTGCTGGGAAAACTGAAAAAAAAAGTATTGCAGAAACCAGGCATAGACCAACATCTTACACCCTATACCAAGATAAAGACAAAATGGATATACACAATTTAGATAGAAAGACTGATACTATAAGCAAACTAGAAAAGCAAGTAATAGTTTACCCTTCAGATCAATGGAGAAGGGAATGGTATATGATCAAGGAAGAGATAGAGAACATTATGAGATGCAAAAAAGACAATCTTCATTACATTAAATTGAAAAGTTTTTGCACAAATAAAATTAATGCATCCAAAATTAGGAGGGAAGCAGAAAACTGGGAAAGAATTTTTACAATCAGTGTCTTTGATAAAGGCCTCATTTTTTTTTGCTTTTTTTGGTGAGGCAATTGGGGTCAAGTGACTTGCCTAAGGTTACACAGCTAGTAAGCGTCATGTGTCTGAGACTGGATCAGAACTCACAACCTTCTTACTCCAAGGCCAGAGCTCTATCCACAGCACCACTTAGCTGTCCTGTAAAGGCCTCATTTCTAAGATATGCAGAAAACTGAATCAAATTTATAAAAATACAAGTCATTCCCAATTGATAAATGGTTAAAGGATATGAACAGGCAGTTCTCTGAGGAAGAAACTAAAGGTATCTACAATCATGTGAAAGAATATTCTAAATCACTGTCTATTAGAGAAATGCAGATCAAAATGACTCTGAGGTACTTTATCACACCTATCAGATTTGTTAACATGATAAAACAGGACAATGATAAATATTGGCGAAGATGTGGGAAAATTGGGAACACTAATACACTGTTGGTGGATTTGTAAAATGATCCAACCATTTTGGAGAACAATTAGGAACTATGCCCAAAGGGTTATAAAAATGTGCATACACTTTGATCCAGCAATACAACTTCTAGATCCATATTCCAAAGAAATCACAAAAATGCGAAAAGGACCCACATGTACAAAAATATTTGTAGTAGCTCTTTTTGTGGTGGCAAAGAATTGGAAATTGAGGGTATGCCCATCAACTGAGGAATAGCTGAACAACATATGGTATATGAATGTAATGGAATACTACTGTGCTATAAGAAATGACGAGCAGGCAGAACTTAAAAAAAAATTGGAAACTTACATGAACTGATGCAGAGTGAAATGAGCAGAAGCAGGAAAACATTGTACACAGTAACAGCCACATTATGGGATGACTGACTTTGATAGACTTGGCTCTTCACAGCAACACAAGAATCTAAGACAACTCCATGATGGAACAAATTCATGATGGAAATTGCTATCCACATACAAAGAAAGAAATATGGAGTCTGAATGCAGATGGAAGCATACTATTTGCTCTCCTTTTCCTTTGTTGTTTTGTTTCATAACTGCATTCTTGTGGTTCCTCCTATTAGCTCTAATTGTTCTTTACATCATGACTAGTGGGAAAATATGCTTAACATGAATGTATATGTAGAGCCTATATCAGATTGTACACCTTCTTGGTGGTGGGTGGAAGAAGTGGGAGGGGGAGAAAATTTAAAACTTAAAATCTTATGGAAGTGAATGTTGAAAACTAAAAATAAATAAATTAAATAAAAAAATAAATTTGAGTCATAAAAGGAATTTGGTAGTACTCCTTTAACTATTATTTCAAAATAATTTATATAGAACAGAGATTAATCGCTCCTTATGTTTGTAGAATTCACTTGTGAATCCATCTGGTCCTAGGCATTTTTTTTTCCTTAGGAAACTCATTGATGGCTTACTCAATTTTTTTTTCTTTTTTTGCTTTTAGGCAATTGGGGTTAAGTGACTTGCCCAGGGTCACACAGCTAGTAAGTGTCAAGTATTTGGTCTGAGTCCAGATTTGAACTCAGGTCCTCCTGACTTCAGGGCCAGTGCTCTATCCACTGCACCACCTAGCTGCCCCTCAATTTCTTTTTTCTAATAAAGAATGATTTAAGTATTCTATTTCTCTTCTTTTAATCTGGTGAATTAATATTTTTGTAAATATTCTTCTGTTTCACTTGAATTGTCAGTTTCGCTGGCATACAATTGGCAAAATATCTCTAATTGTTTTAATTTCATCTTTATTGGTGATTCATTTACACTTTTCATTTTTCATTTTGGTAATTTCTTATTAGATAACCAATGTTTTAACAATTTTTGTTTTATTTTTTCTTCATAAAACTAGCTCCTAGATTTATTTGTTCAATTTTTTAACTTTAAATTTTATTAATCTCTCTTTTGATTTTCAGTGTTTCCATGTTGATATTTAACTGAGGAATTTTTTTTTTCTATTTTAGTTGCATACCCAGTTCATTGATCTTCTCTTACATTTGTTGATGTGAAGGACAATATATACTACTATTTCTATCAGTAGAAAATATTTTATCTTTGTCATAAAAAACAAAAATGTATGTTTAAAAGCTGATTAATGAAACTGTTTTCCTTTCAAATTTGCTCTTCTTTTAATATGTTCTTCGCAATCATCTAAAATCATACACTATGATAAAACATCTCTTTAAAAGCTCATCCAGCAATGTCATTATTAAGTTCAATTTGGGCAAGCTTTCTTCAGTAGTATCTCTCCTGCAACATTTCATTTATTACATGTATCATATACTTTAGTAAAGCACCAAGAGTTTAGCTAGCAACTGTCACAGAAGTCCAAGAGTGACTTTGAAGGCAAACTCATAATCCTGCGGTTTCAGAAACTCTATGGCTCATCTTCTAGTCTGTCACCTTTAAAAGTTTTGTTGCTATGTTGTGTAGCACATAGGGGAACAGTGAGTTTCTATACACTGTATTTATTGACTGACAATAAAGAATGTTTAAAACAATTATTTAAAAATTGTAGCAATTTATCATGTTATCCCCATTTAATTGCTGAAATGATTTTATGCTTCTAGGTTCTTCTTGTCCCCTGTGTTTTTGTTTCAAAGACTTTAGCAAGCTCTGATCTTTTCATCAAGAAAATTTGAAAGTTTTTCATTTCAAGAAAGACTTGTTTCCTTTACAAAATTATAGCTTTGCCATATGCATTATTCTGAGCTACATTAGAGACTTGTCCTCTGGGAAAGGCATAGCTCAAGCTGGTTTTCTCTCTCTATGGAGTAAACAGAAGAGAGAGTCCCACTTGGGAGGGACTGAACCCAAGCTGGTTCACTATCAGATGCTTTGGAGACTTGGAGTGATTGCATTCATGCCCTTCAGAAGTCCAGTCTGACAAAATGAGGAAATGGATGGATCACAGAGTAACAATGGTTATTAAATAATACAGCATATTAATAATTTTTCTCAGATGTCTCTTTCATTATTCTCTTAATAGGTTTTATGCTGTATCCTTAATGTCACATTGTTGTAGTTGTTGTCATACTTTCTTTAAAGGGAATGTCTACTTATAGACATTTCCAGCAGCCCAGATCACTGACCCACCTCAATACTTGAATTTATGGATCACTCCTCAGTCCCACCTAGATTATTTTATTAGCCTACTTGATATTCCTTTCACTGTTGCACCTGGCCCACCCCAGACTATTTACCACTCCTTAATCCCATCCAGATCCTCTCTCAGTCTGTTTTGTAAATAAGCATCAGTCTCACCTTCTATTACATCTTGTACTTAACGAAACATGCCTTTCCCTGGCTGATGTTGTAATACGAGTTTGTTTGTTTGTTTGTTTGTTTGCTTTTTTCTCCAGATATTGGTCATATATTTTTCCTATTCCCCCAACATACTAGTCTTGGTGAAAGAATCTAAATATTCTTTTTTCCCCTCCACTGCCATTTTTTAGTCTTTCTCTCCTGCTTTGACTCAGTAACCTCTCCTTATTTGAGTTTCCTCACATCCCGATTTTCTCCCAGTACAGAACCTGGTAGCTGTTACTTATTTTCACTCAGTTCCAATTGATCTACCCTCCTTTCTCAAGGACCTCAGAACCAGCTCCAGAATCTTCCTTTCCAAAATATATTTTGACCTTTTAATTGGCAAATTCAATTTATATGCTGATATTATCTCAAATAGCCAATTTAAAAGAAAATTCTTATTCTAGTTAACTATTACAACCCACAATTCCACTCAACTTCAGCTGAATTTACCTGAGATTTTACCATCTCCCACAAATATCCCATTGCCATAATTAATAACAATTTAAGTTGAAATATCTGTTCATAAACTTCTATCATTCCACCTTTCCTCACGTGTGGCATTTAAAAAGTTTGAAAGACCTAATTCCTGGGTTATTGAATAATGTTATTAATAATGCCAGAATTTTTAATAAAACCTCACTGACACTCTTCAATGCCAGACACAATCATGGCAGTGGGCTCATGGTTTATATGCCCTTGGAAGAGGGGTGTTCCCAAGGGGTGGCAATCGACTCTTATTGGTTAGCAATTAATGAGAGAATGAATATTAGATGAGAGGCTGAACTTAATCCAATGAACTTTGATTATGTGATTTGCTTCTAAGTTACCCCCAGCCTTGGTAAATCTAGTCAAATAATTTATCCCCCACCCAAAAAGAGATTTTCCCCTTGCATTAGAAATCTGATCTAGTTGGGTGGAGTAGCAATACCCAGAATGAAGAGAATGTTAATCCTATATTGCCCTGTCCTTGAGACATTGGACAAGGAAATAGGACAGGGAAAAAATACTTGGGTCTCACCATTTTGAGTAATGGGCTTTTAATATAAGAGAGAAATAATAAATTCTCTCACATGTCTTACTGATTCTAAAACTATTCACAAATATCAGTGTGACCTCTAATCCCTCCACTCATCAGAATTCTCCAAAGTGTCACCACAGTTCTAGCTCCACTTCCCCTTTTCCTAATCTTAACCCTTTACAATCTGACACTATCCTCTATCCTTGTAGTGTTCATTCCCTCATCCTATTGCCATATATATATATATATATATATATATATATATATATACATATGTATGTATGTATCTTTCCAAACTCCAGTCCAATGCTTCGCCTTTTTTTCTTTCCTGTTTATGTAAAACTAAATTAACTTGGAAAAGACATATGACTGTGCTGACTAGATCCAATGCAAATTTATCTAGTCTCAACCTGAATCCTCACTGAATGTTTTTTTTCCCTTTTTCCTACTTTATATCCAATCCTACTTCCACAGGGGTTATTTAAAATCTCCTCTCTTTTGGCCTCTAACACCACTCCATCACCATCTCAGCTGAATGCTTTTGCTCAGAACTTACAAGAAAAGAGATACCCTTTAGCATGACCTATACTTTCCTTGCTTGTATAGATCTCATGATTCCCTAATATCATCTCTCATTCTATTCTAATTTCTGATAAAGGGGTGGTCCACCTAATTAAGGCCAATCCCTCTATATGTATGCTTCCCTCCCACTTTCTTCTCCCATACAGTGAAAATGCAATCAACCCCACACCCAAGTTTCAATATCTGGTTACGTTTGATTCCTTTCTCATTGCCTACAATGTCTCTCCCAGCACTAAAAAAAAATAAATCGCTATACTTTGCCATTCCTTAAAGCTATCATCCTTTACCCCTCCTTTTCTTTTCTCAGCAAGACTATTAGAAAAAAAATTGTATACACTCATTGTTACTGCTTGCTCTCCTTTCACTCCTCAATCTTGTGTAATTTGGTTTTCACCCTCATTACTCGAACAAAGCTGTTCTTTCCAAAGATACAAGTGATCTCTGAGTAGTCTTATTCCTCATTACATTTGGCCTTTATTGAAATTGTTTTCTATGGCAATCTCCTAAATCAGTACTCTTTTCCGCCTCGCTACTACCTCTAGGATCAATTGCAAATGCTTCTGTTTGATGTTTCAAGTCCTTGATAACCTGACCCAACCCATTTTTTCCTAGACATATTAAGCTTAGTTTCCTCTCATTAATGCTACAGGACAACCAAATTGACCTCTTACTCTCCCACTTACTTAACACTCCATTTTCTATATGCATGTCTTTGCACTGGCTACCCTACAGGTGTGAAATACACGTACCCCTTTCTCTGTCTCTTAGAATCATTGTTTTTCATCAATTCAGCTACTACATAAAGACACTGTTGATCTCTACACTCACAACAATAACCATCGGCTGCCAGTTCATGTCCTTCACAAGTAATATCATTTATTTTGTGTACACAGTATCCATATTGGTACAGGTTATCTCCCTTATAAAGTATACGTTCCTTGAAGTCAGGTACGTTCGCATTTTTTGTCATTATATTCCAGATGCACAGTGTCAGACACATTGTAGGTCCTTAATAAAGAGTGTTTAGTAACTGATTATATTATCTGCATTCAATGCTCAGTTTGTTTTTATTCAATGCCATTGATCATAAATAGAATGAGTAGCCCATGTGTCATTACACCTCTGAACATCTGCTTTTATCCTTCCACCAAGTATTTGATTACTAATTCTCTTAATGACCTTGCTTTCTGGAAAGTATTTTTACACAATAATTTGAGTCTTAAGTTTCTAGAATTTACATAATATCCTGCATAAAATTTGGCATGGCCCTCCTGCTATTTTCTCCATCTGTCACTTATTCTCTTTCATATGAAAATGACCCTGTCATTCAAATTTACTTTAACCATGCCATGAAATTCCTATTGACCCCACTTAGTTTCTTCTGTACTTGACAATTCCTGTGAGATTTTCAATTTAATAACCCTTCAGCAACCTTTTAAAGTTGTAGTGCTGTTCAAAATATAATAGGAAGCCAGCTTAGAATGTAGACTTTAGATTTATCCCTCCTAAAGCCAAATATTTAAGTAGCTGTTACCCACATTATGCGGAATTTGGCATTTTTTAATGACAGTGTATTTTGTAAAGCCAAAGCTTTGTACAGAGATAGCTAGTAAATGTTGTTGTTTGCATGATGAAGCTAATTTATACGAGTCATTGTGGTAACCAAATGAAAATGAATGAAATCAACTAATTTCTTGGAGAAAATGTAGATTTCTACACATGCACACACACACATACACACACACATGTGAATGTGTGTGTGTGTGTGTGTGTGCTGAGCCAAGGGATACAATGTATTACAGCAAAGGCTTTTCAGTGAAATAATACAATAAAAAAAAGTAGCAATTATAAATTTGTGCATAAATCTTGACCACAATCTCTTACAAAGCACAGACCATCAAGAAATAAATATATATGCGGCATATTTAATTTGTTACCATGTTCCTAGAAGTAGTAATAATTTTTTTCCCACTTATTTGCTTCTAGACTTTTCTCTCTTATATAAAATGGTTGAATAAAGTGATTTTCAAAATTTGGCATATTATCACTATTTTTCTATTCAATAACACTTGGAAGCCACTATGAATATTCCTTGTACATTTCAATCTTGAGTTTATTTATTTTGAAATATTATATATTTACTTTTAACATTCTGTGATAAATGAAAAATCCCAAGAGATGGAGATTCTGGGTAACTTACAATCAATTACAAGGGCTGGTCTCTGAATAAGAAAATAAAGGGGGAAAAAATTGATCATGATTTAAAGATTAGTTATTAATAATAGAAAATAACTTCCCACAATTCATTTTTTTTAATTTAAGCTCCAAATTTTCTTGCTCCTTCTAGCTTCTCCCCCACCCATGTAGAAGGCAAGCAATATAATTATTCATGTGAAGTCACGCAAAATATCTTTCCCTTTTAGCCATGTTACAAAAGAAGAAGAAGAAGAATGGTTTGACCAGTTCACAACCCCTACCAACATTAGGTAGTAGTATACCTAATTTTCCACAGTCCTTCCAGCATTTATTATTTTTTTTCTCTCATGTTAGCTAATCTGATAGGCATGAGGTGGTAACTCAGTTATTTTCATTTTAATTTCTGAAATCAATAGATATTACAACATTTTTCCCAAAAGAATACTGATAGCTTTGATTTCTTCTTCTGAAAATTGACTCTTCATATCCTTTGACCATTTATCAATTGGAGAAAGGTTCTTATTTTTTATAAATCTGAGTCACTTCCTCCCAGTTTCCTGTTTTCCTTCTAATTTTGGCTACAGTGGTTTTGTTTGTACAAAAAAAACCCAAGTAATCAAAATTATCCTTTATACTTCCTGTCATCCTCCTAAAGAGGAAATTCACCAAAATGATAAAATTGCTAATTTTATTTGAAGAATTAACAGCATCCTATTTATATAGAGATAGTGCTAGTGATCTGACATTAGGATATGGTATGTGCTTTGAGATTTTCATTTTATTTTGTTTTTACCAGTTTTTACCAGTTTTTTCCACAAAAATCCATTCACTCCCTTTTTTTGTTTTCCCCTCTGTACATTGACATACATTGTAGTATGGCTGGGAAGGAAAAAAGCATTATGACTCCTTGTTTCTAGTTTGAGGATGCTATTGTTACTTTAAAAATAAATAAATTGTATTTAATTTTAGCATTTATTCAAGCTTATATTGTTACATTTAAAAAGGGATTCCAAACATAACATCTCAGAATAACAGATTTTTCCTCTGACTGGTACAGTTAAAAATTGCTGAAAATTTTAGAAGTAAATTGCCTTGAATCTTATATTAGCACTAGTACAGAGTCCAAAATGCTGTATTATTCATGAAGCAGTTTTAATATAGTCTAAAGAAATCATTTCAGTGTATTACTACTTAATTCACCCAGTTCTTTCTACTTTCAGCTTGGACTTGAAAATCAAGGTTATCTATAACTTTCCAAACAAAATAGATGTATATATAACATGTTCCTATTTATTTCTCCATGCTCTCTAAAGAAATAGAGGTGGAAAGGAGTAGAAGATATGGAGCTTCTCTGTAGTTGTTCTTTTGGGGTGGGTGGGAGGAAGGAAAGGTAGGTTATCATTTTCTTATTTCTAAATAAGAGCCCCAGATGGTTTCTGTGCAACACTTACTGCCTCTCAACAGGGAAGAGAGAGGGATGGGAAGGGAAAAGAAGCCACCCTTTCCCACTAGGAAACCTCCTTCTTTCATTCATTCCTGCCAAGATCTAATAATATAAGAATAATCTGCAAGCCTTACCTCCTTCTGAAACAGACATATGTGCAAGGACATGTTGGCCTATTAATCTACATCCTGACCATTTCAGTGATTTAGTCACTTGATTATGACATTTATTTCAAGCTTATTCTATTGGAAACTGTATCAATCATATTTTTTTTCTTTCAAAAATGTCAATATGACACAATAATGTAAGGAAAGCCAGGAAGAAAAGATAATGTTGTACAAAAGCAGGAATTCAAGAAAGCATAATGTTCTCATTTAGATTAGATAAATTAATTTGGCCAAATACATAATGAGTGGGAAATTTACAAGTCAAGAATGACACAATTCAGGAAAGGATTCCAGTGAGATTCACTTGCCTACTTCCTTCTGAGTGTATTGATGAATCATTAAGAAGAGACCAAGAACGTTGTAGTATGTGAGCCCCCCAGTTTATCACCAAATTGGCCATGAAATATATTGGCCAGTTGTCATGTTGCTTTCTTTAAAGAATGTAAACTCTATAAGGGCAAGAATTCTCTTGTGTGCTAGTGTTTGTATTCTAAGTTTCTTGCACAGCCTCTGGAACACAGTAAGTGATTTACAAATGTTCTTCTATTGTTCACACAAAACTTCAATATCAAAGCAAAGCCTACATAGTTAAAGACTGGAAAATAACAACTGCTAATATTTAACACTTTTCAATTTACAAAGTTATTTATGTGTGATTGTACTGCCTCTTTTGTATGAGAACGGCAGGGTTACTGAAAGGGACAGAAAGCAAACTTTGGTACAGAAAATTAACTTTTGGATAAAGAAAAAAGTATAAAGCAAATCATTAGGGATGTAAAGTACAACCAACTATCATATGTGAATAGTGAGAAAATAGATTATTTTCTTAGTATGTTAATAACTGATTTTATGTATGGGACCCAAAGGTCTTTTTTTGATTATTAATAACCAATTACTAGTAGGGTTATTTTTTCCTCTTTTTAGTTTCTCTTTCCAAGCCCAGTTCTTGTGAAAGATAGAGATAACAATGAGACATTCTCCTCAATCTTGGGTGGGATCCTGCTCAACTGGGAGAGCTTATATCTGATTAAAGGATAAAAAGAGTCTATTCTAGGTGAATGTGAATTCCAGCCAATTGTCCAAGGACTTAAGTGGTTTGGATGGAAATGGATTCTTTTGTCCACATAACTGGAGGCAGATAAGTCTCTTCCAGCTCTATCCTCAGAAGGAGGACTGAAAGAATTTTTGCCCCCTTCCTCATTAATATGTCCATAACCAATCAGAATTGATTTTCACCCTCAGGGACATCCCATTTTCCAAAAGTATTAAAACATTAAACAGCCTCCATGCAGGGTATTTGGTTACCAAGAGAACAACTGATTTTGATTTATTGTGGGTCTGATATTTGCTAGTCTAACTAATAAATTGATCATTAATTAATGAGAAAGTGTATCTCTCAGACCTTTCATTCATCTCAATAGTGTGGTGGCTGAAAGGTGCAGAAACTTTGTATAAAGCTATTGAAGTTAACATGTGATTAAACACAGTGTGTCTATTAAAAATAAGAACAGCCTCTGGAGTACTGCATATAAAATTTAGAGGTTCTCTTTCAGGGCCAAAAAAGAACTAGACCTTCAGTTCATTTGTGTATGGTTGATTTTAGAGCTGGGGACAGGGTTAAAATTCATGATGTAATAAATCAAATAATGCCTTGAAGACCATGAGAAGATTGAAAGGACTGATGTATTCATAACTGACTGAAACTTAGATTTCATGAGTTTTACCATTATTAGGGAAAGGTGAGTCACTGATCACTAGGAGTTTCTGAATTAGGCCATTAGAGGAGGTGAAGAACCCAGCAGGAAAGAAGATAGCAGAAACACTTAAGAAGGAAGCAAGAACTTAATTAAAAGATGCTAGTAAGAAAGATCAACAAGTGTGAAGGCTACAGACATTGCACTTACAAACTACTTATTGAAAAATAAGCATGTTTTGGTAATGTATAAGAAAAGGCTGAGAGCCTGCTAATTGGAGGACAACTGAACTAGGCTGATGTTTCAACTGTTGTACTTCAGGAAAAAAAAATGTTTGAGTGAACTCTCAAAAGTGCCTAGCTGTCCTCTCTGTTTTGAGAGAGAAATGCAGAGAAAAAAATGACAAATTTTGCTATAAGGATAGGCTGAAAGGACAACACAGCATCCTCTTGAGTGAATAGCTGCCTGAGTTTGTTTTCATTGCCCAGAGCCACCCTGAGAAAATTTGCTGAAAGTGCTGTTGACTCCGACCAGATTTGCATGGTGATTGTTCAACAGAAACCTTTTGTGTAAAGAGATACTTGAGATTTTTGTTTTGTTTTTATTTTTCCCATGCCAATAATTTCAACCTGAAAAGTTTTCAGATCTCTTTAGGTTAAGAGAACTGCTTGTTCCCATAATTACATAACACTCTCAATGCCCCTTTAAGGCATGGTTTCATTAGATTAATAGCAGGAGTACATTTGCCCAGCAAGAGAAGATCATAAGGGAATAGTTATCAGAGAAGCAGCTTTGTGTTGATCATACTTTTTTCCTAAATAGACCAAGGACATAACGGTTTACAGTCCCAGATTGTGGGACACTCTGATGATGCTTTTTTTCCCCAAAATTTATGTGCCTGCCAGCTACTTTTTTCTAAGTACACTCTACTCTTCTTCATAGATATAATGTGTATTGATGGAAGGACCCAGGTTTATGTGTAGAGCAATGTGTTGATTGTTACTGTATTTATTTTCTATTGAGAAAGTGAGATATTACTGATAATTTCAGCTTTTGCCTTATCTTTGAACAAGTGTTTTGTGTCTAGGGATTGGTGTTGTTACACTGACTGATTCTGCATGAATAAGAAGCACACACTTACTTAAAGGCTTATGAGCAAGACTGTTAAGTAGTGAGGTTGTGCACCCTTCTCACAATGCACGAAGGTCCAGGTTGCAGTCTATCCTCCATTCAGCTGTCAAAGTGATCTTTCAAAAGTGGGGATCTGACATCCCATTTCTTACTCAATCAACTCAATAAAGCTTGCCCCACCCGAGATCAAATAGAAAATGTTTGACAATCAAAGCTTTTCATAACCTGACCCTCTCCCCCACATATACATCCCTTTCCATTATTCCTGCATCTTAGTCACCTCACCACATTTGCTCTGCTATCCAGTGCCACTGGACTTCCTGCTGTTCTTCAAGCAAGACACTCCATTTTCTGATTCTGGTCATTTTCCCTGGCTGTCCTTTATGCCCAGAATGTTTTACCTCCTTGTCTCCACCTCCTGCCTTCCCTTAAGTAACAGGTAAATCCTGCCTTCAACAGGGAGGCTTTCACCCCCCCCCCATAATTCTAGTTCCTTCCCTCTGATAATTATTTCAAATATGTCCTGTATATAGATTTTTGGTTTTTTGTTTTGTTTCATTTTGTTTTAGGCAATTGGGGTTGAGTGACTTGCCTAGGGTCACACAGCTAGTGAGTGTCAAGTGTTTGGTCTGAGGCAAGATTTGAACTCAAGTCCTCCTGATTTCAGGGCCAGTGCTCTATCCTCTGTGCCACCTAGCTGCCCCCTAGATTCTCATACACAGCTGTTTATATACTATCTCCTCCACTAGACTTTCTTTATATCCTTAGTACTTAGCACAGTGACTAGCATATAGTAGAAACTTGATGAATGTTTGTTGACTAACTGACCAACAGACTGCCCTCAGGACCCTGAAAAGTGTGTATTAACTGTGGGATGGTGGCCTTTTGGGGGACACCAAACCCACATGTGTGGTGATAGATCAGAGTGACTTAGTGCAGAGGAAGAGAGGGGAGCCACGGTCCCTGAAAGGGCTACACATACATTAAATGATTTGATTCTCACAGTAAATTTTATTAATTACTAATATCTTCCATTTCTGGAATCAGAAAGTACATAGAAAGCCATATGCTCCTACGTAACTCTTTAAGATGATTAATTACAGAGAATTGGCTGATCAGAATTGAGGGACATAATTTTCCCATCTAGAATTTCCTACAGTGATGAAATCACAAATTTAAATAATGATCCAAATTTCAGACAAGGTCCATTGTTATTACATCGTTTGCCCAAAGTTATGCAGCTATAATTGATAGAGCAGAGACTTTAACTCAAGTCTTCAGACTTCACATCCAACGTTCTTTCTCAATAGTATTCACTGGTGGACAGTATTTGCCATGTTCAAGACAGCTATGCTGCTTGGTGCTTCTGTTTTGTGCATTCGGATACCTAATTCTAGGCTTAAGAGGGAAAATTGTTGGGAAGAGTACACAGTGTCCCTGGTTTCAAAATTAGTCCTTATTGATGCAGCTAAGAATCATAAATCAGAAACTCATATTTGGGGATGTTAAGAAGGCCATCCTTATCCCCAAAATGAAGGTACAGATAAATTCAAAAGAAACAAAGGTATGAGTAAAGTTATCTTCAAGACAAAAAATCTGCTGGTTTGTAATACCTATAACTCAGGGGACTCCTTTAGCCAATTAAATAGTAGGCATGGGACTCCAGGAAAGGGAAAATTGAGTTCAACTGGATTGGCCTTTGGAACGAGTAGATAACCAAGTAGTCTGAATGGAAAATGCATCTGTTTCATTTGTCAGGCGCCAGGTGTGATAAAATTGAAAGATCAGCTCCATTTGGTCATAAGATCCTCTGGGCCCATTAAAATGGAATAAATTTTTCAGCATTCATTCAAAAGTTAGTATCATAGAGACTAGGTTAAAATCAATACTGCTAACCTTGAACAGAGATAGTGGAAGAAAAAAAAATATAGAATATGTCCAATATTCACTTGACCAAGAAAGCCATAAACTCATATTTCAGTTTTGTTCTTCCATTCTACACATACATTTCTTTTTAAAAACCTTGGGATACCTGAACAATGGTTTTTATATTAGATTGTTCCAAACATAAGCAATATGAGGAGTTATTTGATATTTTAAAAGGCTTTGTAAACATGGAAGTAATAACATCTCTTAGCACAGATATCGCAGGATACCTGGGAGACTGGCAAGTTACTTTTCAATGCTTTATTTCTTCAGTCTTTACAAAAATCTTTTAAAAAATCATGAAAATGTTGCTTTGAAATATAGGAAATAGAAACAATTGAGCCTGTATAGATCATTAGATGTGTAGTTATTAGCACATCAACAGAACATAGAGAATAATGAATCAACATTTGGACTCAATTCAATATGAATTTATTAATACATTCATTTTAGTATTTGGGAAAATGGCAATCTTGGTACTTATCTTCCCTTTTAACTTTATTGTCTTCTCTGTTGAAATATCTGTTTGTGCTCTAGGTTTTAATGAGTTTTCTTCCTCTTGGGATTTTTGGTGGTTTTAGGGGATTTTTTTATTGTTTTTGTTTTTTTTCCACCAATATTTTCCTGTTATTCATTTTCCTATTCCTCTTTTCTTTGCTGGTGGGTTTGCCCTTGAGACTGTACTTCAAAGTTTTCTCAGGATCCTCCCATATTGAGGAACTCACATTTCATTGGCTTCAGTTCCTGTTCCAAGCAGTTATATGTGCCTGTGTGTAAGTATATGCACATACAAACATGTATATGTGTATGCATACGCACATGTATTCACACATATTACACACACAAATGTACATAGGTGATCTATTTTCCTTTCCTTGGGGCCTAGAGAAGCCCCACAAACTTTCCCTTCTTGATTCAGTTCCCCTCTATTCTGTAGTTCTCTGGCTGGGCTGAGAAAAAGCTTTGTGCTGAATGCAAAGCATGGAGTGAATATTCTGGACATAGTTTCTGCCACATTGAGCTTCTCTAATCAAAGTAGTGCCAGAAAAGAATGAAACTAGATGTCCATCCACTGCAAGTGACCTCGTCAGTGTCTGAGGAGATCCGATACCCTCTGAGTATTGCAACTGAACAAAGGGGAAAAGACATTGGTGGGATATGAGGGCAGAGATTACAGCAGCAGCAGAAAAATCTCTAAGTGTGTTCCAAAACACATGCTTCTGCATTATTTTATGTGCCTTGCATAAGAACAGAAAGTGTTGGTGGAGGGGTAATGAGTGAGAGAGTTAATGATTCACATTCTCCCCCATAAATTTATAAGGTTGTTCCTTTGTTGGATTAGTTATTTTCTTGTCCTGTGGAAATAAATAAACGCAATTACTTTACATCCAGTGGAATATTCCTTTTCCTTTTCTTTTAGAATTAATGGAAACTATACCTGCAGTTCCCAATTAAAGAAGCAAAAAAGAATAGGCATTTTCTAAGCATCTACTATGTGTTAGGCATTGTGTTAAGTGCTTTATAGACGTCATATAGTTTGATACTCACAAGCCATGTGAGGTGGATATTATTAGATTTCCCATTTTACAGCTCAGAAAACTGAGGCAGGCTGAGGTTTAAGTGACTTGCCCAGCATCACACAGCTAGGAAGTATTTGAAACATAATTTGAACTCAGCTCTTCCTGACTTTAGTCCCACAGTTCTATTCGCTGGGCAAGCTAAACACTTACTTCTAGGATGTATCTGCAGAATTTGTGGATGAGTGTTCCTTTGATTCAGACAGGAAGCATTCACCTAAAATTGAGGTGGGTGCCAAATTAAAGCATCCTAAAAGATGTACTGAAAATAAGCACAGATAGGATTCTTTTAGGAAAACCCCAATGTAAATACAAAAAATATTTAGTATTGAACATTCTAGCACATCCATGACCAATATAAATAGGAGAATGGAGAGTGTGAGGAAGATAGAAAAAGATGTAAATAACATAGATTTTGTTATATGGTTCTAGTCTAGCACCATTTAGACAAAGGGTGTAATTTTTCTTGGTGACTGGTTCTGTTCTATTTTGTTTTTAAGACAGAAACATTCTGGAAATAGAGAAGTAGGATTGATCAAGCAGGAAGAATCAGGTTCAAATCTTCCTCTTATGACATTTATTAGATGTAGCTCTGTACAACTTCTTACATTTTATTTTACTCATTTTATTCATCTGTGAAATGAAGCATTTTTTTTTTTGTAAAGCAACATGATCTAGTACATAGAAAGTCAGCCTCAGAGTCAGGAACACCTGGGTTCCAGGCCTACCTACAACACAAACTGATTAAGTTACTCTGGAAAGTCTCCATTTCTTGAGCAACCTTTTAAAACTAGAAGTTGAATGAATATCTAGGGTTGATCTATGTTGGTAGAGGATGTTTCCTCATTAAAAAAAAATTCCTATAACAGTGAATCTAAGGTTAAAAAAAGGTATAACAATTACCTTAAATAAAAGATGGCTTGAGAATCCAATGAGATAATATAAGTAAAGTCATTTGCAAATCTTAGAGGGATGTGTGTGTGTGTGTGTGTGTGTGTGTGTGTGTGTGTGTGTGTGTATATATATATATGTATATATATATATACACATATATATGTATATATATATACATATATATGTATATATATATATATACATATATATATAAAGTATATTTGTGGGTAAATCTATTTATCTATACATATATATGAATGTGTATATATATTTGAATATGTGTAAATTTTTGTGTGTTATATAAGTGGAAATGTATAATCATATGAATTGTTCATAAAAAGAAATGCCAAAATGTGAAATAATTTTGTGTGAAAAAAAAAATTATTTGGTAGAAGAGAGCCAGACAGAAGGAGATGTGGCTTCCTCTGTCCAGGCATTGAAAGGTTTATATTATATAGGATTTTGACAAAGATTTCTTCAGGAATCTGAAAGGAATCTAAAACACAATCTTAGGTGGACTCTAAACAAGTTCTGGTTGTGGTAATCCAAATCAAGAATACTTTGGGTGGATACAGGACTTGGGGGAAGCCACAGTTACTTGTCACCACCAGCATTCTTAGAGAGTTACTGGGGTCAGATGACATTCTAGATGCAGACAACTTTTAATCACACAGGGGTGGATTTAAACAGTATATACATATATGTGTGTATGTATATGTGTGTATATTCCTTAGTGATATAATAAATCATTTTCTTACAGTATGTGTATGTGTATGTATGTATATATAATATATGTTGTGTGTGTGTGTGTGTGTGTGTGTGTGTATGCATATATTTCCCTTGCAAACAACTATAATTTCATGCAGAGATCTATCTCTATCTCTATGATTTCTATCTATATTCAAACATCATTATTATTTCTTGGTCTTTTGAGTGTACCTATACTCCCACAGTGAGTAATTTATGAAGACAACCATCCTAACATTAAGAGTAGGTATATTTCCTACTTTGAATGGACATATGTCTGGTTTATTAGTCAGTTTTGTGTTACTTTCTTTAGGCATAAGCAATCTTCTAAAGGTCAGTTGCCCCAGAAGGAATTGATAAAATTCAAGTCTTGGACGTGCAAACCTGAGAACCCCATCTTAATTATATGGTGATCCACAAACATATAGATACAGATAGATAGATGTCCATAAATATAGATATAGGTATCTATCTACATATATATAGATATAGACTATATGTATTTCCGTATCTATCTATCTATCTATCTATCTATCTATCTATCTATATCTATCTATCTATCTATCTATCTATCTCTGTGTCTGTCTGTCTTTCCCAGCCTATAAGTCCCAGCCTGAAATACCTGGACAGATGGCTTTTTACTTATTGAATTAGTTAGATGACTTATTTCAACCTATAACTTCTATTGTATTTAATTTTAGGCAAATTCATGTTCAACTTTTCAAGATAATGCAAAGATATATATGAACTGAATTTCAATGGTTGGTGGAGAAAATATCCCCTTATTTTTCATAGTTCATGCCTGAATTTGTCTACAGTTATGAGTTAACTATTGATGTGATAACTTGGAGAGGTAGGTAAGAAGAAGTGGCTAAACTGAGGCATCCGAGAAGTTCAGAAAGTCATATATAAATGAATATTCTAAGAAAGGACTACAAGCAAAAATGTCATGTGATTTGGTGAGTGATTTATCTATAATGAGAATAGTCAGTTTGGAAAAAAAACTAAATTATAATGATTCATTAGCTCTTACTTTTTAGTTTGAATTAGCTTTTGTTATGAATATTTTCCGTAAAACAAAAAAAAAAAAACAGGTTTCAACAAGGCAAAGTTGTATTCTTCTGAGGCATGTTTGATGGCCTGTTGCTAGTCTAGGAACAAATAATCCATAAATGTGATTAGGTTCCTACTAAGTGCCAGGCTTTGTAACCAACTTTTAGGAAAGATAAAATAAATAAATAAACATCTGTCATCAAGAAGTTATAGCCTAAACACTTAAGGTACAGTTATTTTCTGAACTTAACACAGTTCAGATGGAAATGATTTTAGCATGCTAGAAATAGCCCAGAATTCATAAACATAAGATCAGGGTTCAAATGCTAATTCTGGCACTAATTTTTTAATCCTTTATTCATTTTTAGTTTTCATATTCACTTCCATAAGATTTTGAGTTTTCAATTTTCTCACCCTCCCTCTCCTCCCTCCTCCCTGAGACAGTGTGCAATCTGATATAGGCTCTACTTATACATTCATATCAAACATATTTTCACATTAGTCATGATGTAAAGAAGAATTAGAAGTAATGGAAGGAACCACAAGAAAGAAGAAACGAAACAACAAAAGAAAAGGAGTGTAAATAGTATGCATCCTTCTGCATTCATGTTCCAAAATTCTTTCTCTGGATGTGGATAGCATTTTCCATCATGAGTCTTTTGGAATTGTCTTAGATGCTTGCATTGCTGAGAAGAGCTAAGTCTATCAAAGTCAGTCACTGCACAATGTGACTGTTACTGTGTGCTATGTCTTTCACTAACTTGCAGGCTTTGGGCAACTTACTTTCCTCCACTGAGCTCCAATTTCCTATTATACAAAATGAAGACAAGATTAGTATTATTTATATGAGCAAATTGTTGTGAGAATAAGCAATAATGTCGGGAAAACATAAAGCACTACATAAAGGTCAGCAATGACTAGTGAAAACCAAGATAGCCACAGAGTTTTCTAATCTTCTCTTTCAATTGCCTTCTTGTAATGAACCCAAAAAATCCTCCCAATACTCACAAAAAAATCTCTTGTGTCCTGAAATAGATGTAAGGAAGAACAGAGGAAAAACAAGTCTTTAGTTCCTTAACCTGCCCACCATCACATAGGTTAGGTCCTTGTTCTTCTACCTAGGTGGATAAATGGATGCTAGGGAGATGTGTTCAGTGGAAGTTTAAAAAGTCATTACTCTGTAAATCCAAAACACCTAACCTGATTCCCCTCAAAAAATTGGAAAAAAGATTAACGTCATATTTTCCTTTGTAACTTGTTCTTTGTGTTTGCCTTCTGTTAAAAATTCATTTTGGGAAGAGAAAAGAACATACCAATATGTTGGCAAATATTTCAATTGAATATCTTTTTAGTCAGTGAGGAACCATCTCATTCCAACTCTGTCCAACAAAAGATTCAGCTTATTTCATTCATATTTTACATCTAGTGCAGTGACAAATTTCATTAGTGAATCAATTTCCACTTTTAATGCCTCCCTGTCTTTCAGTGTCCTCTCTTAGAGGGAATTCTGAACAGTCACCATCCGTGCCTCCCCACAGAGCATGCTCAGATGCTGCTAGAGAAGGGGGCTTCTTTTCTATGTTTAAAATTTCTTATCTAAAAGAAAAATCTCCATCTTTTTTGCCTCCCCTTCTTTCCTTGTCTCCACTCTGAGTAAGAAAGCCTATGCACTTAAAGAAAATGTCATAATTAAAGTAATAAGTTTGATTAGGTTCCATTACTTAGCTTTCTAATTTTTCTTTCACTATTGTATTTTTTTAGACAATTACAAAACATCATCTAGGAGCTTTGGAGAAGGTCAATGAAGTGGTGAGACATAGTAAACATTAGGGACCTTACTCTGCAGGCTTCTATCTGGTGGGAATTGTATATTTTGTCCACTTTTTTTTAGCCTCATCCTGTTATGGAGTTAGTGAAAACAGATGCTTTTGTTAGAACACACCAGTTTGGTTTTTAACAGTTATAAAATTCTAAATCCTGGAGGTAATGTTTCTTCAAATCTCCACATTAATAATAAATAGATTTTTGAACAGTATGGGAAGTTTGACAAAATCTTCTTTTTTTTCTTTAAGAAACCACAAATTTATGGAGTCAAGACACAGAATTGTGCTCTTAAACTTGGAACATTTCTAAAGGGGACATTCGGTTCAGTATTGTCATGTTTCATGAACATTTTTTGGGGGAGGAGGTTTCCACAATGAAATAAAATTCTTTGCCCAAGCTCATATTACTATGGGCAAAAGTTTGCTAAGTGGACAACAAATGGATGATGTGATTTCTCCTCTGGTTGCTGAATAGGAAAAGGTTCCAACTCATTAGTCTGCATATGCATTTATATAAACACACCTCTGTAATGTTCTCATATCAAGAAACTTTGAGGCCAAAGAATTAAGCATTTTAATGAACTAGTGTCTTTGGTCATAAACCTCATAATTCTACCTTCAGTCCATTTATTTCAGGGAAACCTTATAAGTGCTGACATGATTGCATCTATATATATATTTATATCTATGTCAAACGATACGCACATATCTATGACTTCATATATACATATATACAACACATGTAACGTGTATTACATGCAATATTACATATATTATTTTAGTCATAATAATAGATAACATTTATATAGCATTTATTAAGTGTCAGGCACTATGCTAATAACTTTACAAATATCATCTTACTTGTACCTTATAACAACCCTGAGAGATAGGTGCTGTTATTATTACCATTTTGTATTTGAAGAAACTGAGGTAAACAGAGGTTAAATGACTTGCCCAAAGACACACAAATAGTAAATTTCTAAGGTCACATTTGAACTCAGGTCTGAAATGACACCAGGCCCAACTCTCTACCCACTGTACCACACTGGTATCTGGATAAATGAATTCATATACACTACATGTAGTAGCTACATAAATACATGGAGTCCTGATGATTGAATCAATATGAAATATATATGTGTGTACATTTATACACACACACACACACACACACACACACACACACACACACACACACCCCTTTGAGATTTGTAACAGGATATGACCAAGAACTATCTCATGATTTATAGGAGGTAATTTCTTTGTTTCTTAAGCCATGTTTAAGAATAGTGCACTGAGTAACAAGTCTCATATGATAACTTTATAAAGTTACTTTTATTGGCAAATAGCCATACAATTCTTTCTATTCATTAAAAATCATGTGGACATACTTAACACTCTGTATCAACTGGATTTTCTAGAAAGCCCTAAAAGTTAAGACAGGTGACTTATTTTCCCAGTGGTAGGCAACATTTAAGAATCATGACAGATATTCAAATCTTTTCTCTGGAGTAGGCTAATGATTATAATGGAATAATTTACTTTATTGGAAATCATTTTTAAGGACCATACAGTCAGAACTGCTTTATATATCTCTATTTAGGAGAGAGAGACAGAGAGAAGAGACAGACAGAGAGAGAAGAGAGAGAGAGAGACAGAGAGACAGAGAGAGAGATGGAGAGAGAGACAGAGAAAGAAACGGAGAGACAGAGAGAGAGAGACAGAGAGACAGA
This sequence comes from Phascolarctos cinereus, assembly GCF_003287225.1. Taxonomy (NCBI): domain Eukaryota; kingdom Metazoa; phylum Chordata; class Mammalia; order Diprotodontia; family Phascolarctidae; genus Phascolarctos; species Phascolarctos cinereus. Next base: position 252,073,214 of record NW_027555514.1, read on the forward strand.
GAGAGACGGAGAGAGAGAGACAGAGACAGACAGAGACAGAGACAGAGAGAGATGGAGAGAGACAGAGAGACAGGGAGAGAGACAGATAGAGAGACAGAGACAGAGAGAGACAAAGAGACACACAGAGAGAGACAGAGAGAGAGAGATGGAGAGAGAGAGACAGAGAGAGACAGAGACAGAGAGAGAGACAGAGAGAGACAGAGAGGTTCTTATAAACATAATCAGATCTTCATTGTCTACAGATGCGTTATCTACTCTGTAGATATCCCTATTCTATTTCCCTTGCAACTGGTAGCACTGGCCCTGAAATGAGGAAGACCTGAGTTCAAGTGTTACCTGAGACCAATCCTAAATATGGTGAAGTCACTTATGCTCTGTTTTCCTCAGTTTCATCAACTGTAAAATGGAGATAATAACAGTACCTACCTCTTAAGGTTGTTGTAACGAGTAAATGAGATATTTGTAAAACCTGCTTAACACAGTACCTGGTGTAGTGCAGATATTTGTATAAATGCTTATCTTCCCACCCTCCATGGTGCAGCCCTATTGAAAAAGATAGTAGACCTGGAGTCCTAGGAGCTTAGTGTGATTCCAAGCTCTGCCTTTTATCATCCGTATGCCCTTGGTAAGATTTTTTTAACCTCTCTGGCTCTCAGTAAATAAATAAATGAGTGAATGAATGAATAAATAAATAAAAATGGCCATGATGTTACATAACATAGAGATTCCAATGAATCTGGCTGTTAGAATAGGGAGCCCTGACAGTAAATAGACTGTATATTCTTTTGCTTCTCTACAAAAGAGAGGAAGGAAAGATATAAGCTGGTTCATCAAATGGGAATTGTCTCTGAATAGGTGTTCTAGTTTCTGACTAGAATAAATGCTGGCCCAAAAAAATCTTGTTTCAAGCACTACTTAGGTTTCGAACATGTATCTCTAGGAATATTGTCAAAAAAAATGTTTAGTGTTTTATTTAGATGCCACTGAAAACCAGTGCATGAGCTCTGATTTGTTAATAGTGTCCCTGAATATGGTCTATCTCATCACCCTAATGCATTTCAGGAAATGGTATTGCATATGGAAAAGAATAATTCCACAAGATGTGGGGAGAGTGAGAAAATACTTGTCTCATAGAAATATGGCTGTTTTTCTGTACAGATAGACACCAGATAGATAGAGTGATAGGAAGCTAGAGATAAAAAAAAAAAAGATATAGAAAGGGGCAGCTTGGTGGTGTGGTGAATAGAGCTCTGGCTTTGGAGTCAGGAGGATCTGAGTCCAAATCTAGCCTCAGACACTTAACACTTACTAGCTGTGTGACTCTGGGCAAGTCACTTAACCCCGACTGTCTCACTGAAAAGCAAAAAAAAAAAAAAGATATAAAAAGACATAGATTGTGCATAGACAAATACACACAGGTATGTTTTATGTTTATATATCCATATGTGTATATATTGATACATACCTTTTGTCGATATGTGTTTACAAATATTTTAATTCCTTTAATTTTGGGGTCATAAGCAATAGAGGACAATTACACAACTTAGCAGTAGGTAATGGCCACAGTTAAAATAGGCTAAGCTTCTTTATGCTGCAGATAAGTTTTTAGCGGCTCACTTTCCAAGTAAAGGTATAATTAATGATTGAACTATTTTGCAAAAACTATATTTAAAAAGAGAAGTTTCAGTTAATATCAATTAATTACACTTATTACTTAAGATTTTTATTTATTATGAAATCGACTTTTTCAGACTAGACACAGACTAATGATGGTTGGTTGCTGCAGGTCACATAACAAACAGGAGTTTGCTGTGATCTCGCCAAGTTATGTGACAGGCACAATAACAACTAGTGGAAGGCAGGTTTAGTGGGGCATGGACAAAGCACTTGCTACATCTTTACTTTCTTTTATTACCTCTACATTTTTCGCAGGCAGCCTAAAATCCTTTGGTTGGCTGCAAGGGTATGTCATACAGGCCTGCAATAGAGACCGGTTTTTGAGTTAATGGCACTTTCAAACTATGATCTTGGATAGGTCATTTTATTTCTTTCAACCTCAATTTCCTCATCAAAAGAAAAAAGAAAAGGAGGGGAAATAATAATGTCTTTACATAACTCAAAGTGTGGCTGTGAGAGTCAAATGAAAAAACAAAAAGGAAACACATTGGAAATATTGTTGGTATGAAAATGTCAATGTTTGAAAAAATATCATGATTCCAAAGTAAATACTTTTATTTTAGCAGATACAACAGGGTCTTATTGATTCACGATGCCAATGTATCAAGTTCATTCATTCAAGCTGGTTGTTTTTAATGATTTTCTTTTAAATGAAAGCTAATTAAGGAGTAGAAGCAATTATATCAAATAAGAAGGTAAGCTTTTAACTGGTTTGGCTTACCTTCTTAAGGGATTTTTTGTTCTTTCATTTGCTGTTGCTGTTATCTTTCACATAGACATCCCATTCATTGATACTGCCCTACCAAATGACAGCCAGAGTGAATGGAAATCATTACTTGATAAATGCATTAGTCTTCCCCTCAACACTAGCTGTAATAATCTAGAAACTTTCCAGTATACTTAAAGTACTCAATGAACAAAGTACTCATTTGAAATGCAAAAATAACGTTTGTTGTCCCAATATGTCCATAAACAGGACTGAGCTCCTACAGTGATGTCTTTTGAATATCAGCTTCACTAATTCTCACATGCTGTCTATGCCAAGTCGTACCTGAACAATAATCTCATCTGCCTCATGTTCCAGGAAGTGTTTTTGTGACCTGTGCTTAGACATCTCTGACCCTGAGTAATGACTTATAACTGGCAATACAAGGGGTCACATCCTAGGACCAGCTTAGCTAATGACCAATTGCCTAAGTCTCTCTTAGTATCCTCGAAGTAGATTTACCACTGGATCAAATTGGGATGATTTATATAAAAACAATTTGCCAACCGAAGAGCTAGACGGACCCCGGATTTCACCGATAAGGAAAGTGAGGCCCAGAGAAATGTATCCTCAGTGATTCTTTCCTTTTTTCCTTCAAGTTTCAGATGAAAAGGAATCCCTTAATCTTACATATATCCTCCTCCTTCCTCCCATTAGAATGTAAAATTCTCAGCTTTGGGGATTATTATATTCTTTGAACACTCAATTTCTAGCACAGCGCTTGACACATAGTAGGAGCTTTATAAATTCTTGTTGACTGAGCAATCAAGACCCCATTATAGAACTGAAATATTGCAGAGGCCAGCATATGTCTAGAAGAGAAATAGGTAGCTCAGGGGTTCTTAACCTGGGGGAGGGGAGGAACTATTTTTTTAATAATCTGAAATGCTGTTAAATAGATAGAAAGATAGATAGCTATAGATGGATAGATGATAGATAGATAGATAGATAGATAGTTGATTCAAACTAAGATAGCTGCATTTCAATGTAATTGGAATTCTTTGTAACCCTATATGATTTTTTTTTTGTATTTTAAAACATTATCCTAAGAGAGACCCAGAAGTGTCTATGACAAACGCAAAAAGTTTAAGAACCTTCAGTTTGGCATGATATTTGTATGTCTATCAAAAATACTTCTATAAATTGAGACCACAATTGTTAACAATAACTTTTTAGATGAAGATAAAGAGACAATTTACACCAGCAAATAGAAAAGAATTGGATAACAAAGAAGCATCTTTCCTGGAGCCCTCTTCATTTACTCATAGCAGCACATGACTTCCAAATAGCAAATAAAAAGGGAAGAGGGGGAAGGAAGGAAGGAAGGAGAGAGAGAGAGAGAGAGAGAGAGAGAGAGAGAGAGAGAGAGAGAGAGAGAGAGAATTAAGACATAGAGTCAGAAAGACAGAAAGACAGAGACATAGAAAGATAAACAGAAAAATGAAGAAAGTTGCAGAGAGAAAGAGTGAAGCAAAATAAGAAAAAATGAAAGAAAGAAAGAAAGAAACAAAGAAAGAAACAAAGAAAGAAACAAAGAAAGAAACAGAAAGAAACAAAGAAAAAAACAAAGAAAGAAAAGGAAAGACAGGAAGGAAATGTTAAGGTTTACATGTTAGGGGTACTGGGACCCCAAAATCACAATATGTGTGTAGGATCTGCCCAAAAGAATTTGACCCAAGTCCTCTTTCAGCCAAAGACAAGGTTTATTAAAGATCAGTCACATAGGCCAGACTTTTAAGAAATCTGAACATTCGTGATGCCAGTAAACATGGGTGGGCATGAGGAAGTCTCAGCCCCAAATGGTGACCAGGATGGATCTTATATACAGAAAGACTATGGGAGGGATCTAGGAATGGCCAAGTAGCTCGGAGCAACTGGGGGAGGGGCTGGGAGAACAGGTGTCTTGATGGGAACAGACAGCAAGCTGGGGTGACTGGAGGATCTAGGAAGAATTTGGATGGGAGTGACTGGAGGTTGAATGGGATCTAGATGGGACCAAGGATAGGAAGTAGCTGGGTACCATCTGAAAGTAAGACAATAGAGGGCTACCAGCACATTTAGGGTAACAAAGAACTTGGAGATTGGGCATAGGTGATAAATGCCAGTTGATGGGACTATAACCTTGGGCAACTGCTAGAGACTTCCTTGACCAAGTAAGCGAGTTCAGGGAAAGTTCAAGGGTTTTATGGGGCCCATAGACAAATGAGATCCAAATTCTTTTTGGGGTGAGGGGCAAAGGTCTCAGTTTGGGCCTGTACCACATCAACAGCACCAATTGAGTATTCACTCAATGAGAAACTGTTGGCAAAACTAGCTTGAGTGTTTTCCCTGGTTTCTCCTGGATTAGAGATTGTCTTCATGCTTTTATTAGACTCTGTATATGCTCTTCCTTTCACCCTTCCTAAAAGATAATAAGAGGGAAGAAAGAAAAAAAGATCATTCCAGCTATTGACTGAGTGGCTAGCATTTGTCATACTATGTCTTTAAGTGGTATTTTATTTTCTAAACGGTATGTGTTTGAAACTTTAGTGGAACCAGATAGTTATCAAATCATTGCCAGTTCTGTTTCTTCAAAAGCAAGCAGCAAGTTTGCAAAACAGATGGCCACAACCTTAAAAAGAAAAGATCTAAATTATGTAGATTTTGTAAATTCAATGTGGATGTGTATATATATATATATATATATATATATATATATATATATATATATATATATATTGTCGATGAAAACTGGTTCAGGGTTTTAGAAACACACAATAGATATGGGAATCAATTTGAGAGGGATGGAGTAGTCCTTAGGAAAACACTTCCAGAAACATGAGCTAGCGGTTAGAGGCCAGTCAGAGACACAAAGAAGGCATTCATTTCTCCTTGTCCCAAGAAGGCAATTGAGCAATCCATGCTGGGATTCAAAAGAAAGTTCTAGCTATCAGAAGGGAAGTGAAATGTGTTTCTAGGAAAGGGAAACACTGCCTCTGAATAAAGCAAAATGTCTGCTAGGGAATGTCTATCTACATGAAGGAGATGGGGAGCGAATTCTTCAGACATATGTAGTCAAGATCTCAAATTAAGGGATGGTTTAATGGTTTACTCTGTCCCACTAACCACTGTAACCAGGTGGTTATATCAGTAATCACATAACTTAAAGATGAAATTAGAACCTCCCACCTAAAGACCCTGTCTGTCAAGTGGATTGGGGTGTGGGGGATAGGGGAGTGTTTTAGAGGAATATAGACTCTATGTGAAATACATACATAGATTTATAATTTAAAGTACTGATGTAGAATATAGGAGATGACAGTCCTAATGACTTTCCTATCATATCTAGTAGATTAGGTTCATTTCTGGGTGCCTCCTTTTAGAAAAGACACTGACAACATGGAAGACCTCCAGGGGAGGGCAATAAAGATGATTAATTGACTCCAAGACCATACTCTATAAGGAAAGATGAAAGGATCTGCTGGTATTTAACATGGAGAAAAAAATCTAGATGCACAGGAATGATCTTCAAGTATTTAAAGGGATATTCTGTGGAAGACGTGAATTATTTTTTGCTTGGTTCTTGAGGGGGAGGACTTAGAGAAATGGGTAGATATTACAGAGAATTTGATTTTGGATTAAGGTGAGAAAACCATCTTAAGATGTATAAATATCCAAAAGTGTTGATGATTGTCATGAGATATTGTGGGTTCTTCATCAGTAGAGATCTTCATGTGGTGGAAACTGGTTAAGTGGTTTGGGGTTCAAGGATATTATAGAGAAAATTTCTGTTCAGAAACAGATTAGACTACATGAACTCCCATTCTTCTCTAGGATTCTAAAAATTGATGGACTTATCAGGATCATTCAACATCCTGTTGGTTTCTTCAATTATTGATATTTCAACTATAATCTCAGAATAATAGAATTTGAAGGTTGGGAGGGACCTCACAAATCACCTACTCTAATCCATATGTGAAAGAAATCCATACTATGAGATAACATGGACAAATAGCAAACTAATTTGTTCTTGACATCTCCAAGGAAGGAAAACTTATCATCTTTCACAGCCTCCCATTCCACTTTTTGGAAGCTCAATCAGTTTGTAATGATGTCATAGAAACCCGTTAAAGGAATCATTTGCCTTGCTCCATAGAACTGAAAAAAGAGAAGTCTTAAGTGTATTCACTCTTTTTGGCATACATTTGAAGTAAAAATTCTTTACCTAGGTTGCACCATATTGGTTGCTTTAAAAATATAGTACATGTGATGATGTTTGAACATTATATATATATACACACACACATACACACACACATACACACACACACACACACACACACACACACACACACACACACATATATATATATGTATAATAAAACTTGCTATTTGGAAAATATTTCCCATTTCATAACTGTAAAGTACATCAGAAATGAGACTTCCCTTCTAAAATGTAAAAGACACTCCAAGATTGAGATTGAAAACATAATCACAGAATAATAAGAATGAGACTGAAGCACTTTATCATTTCCTTTACTCTGAGTTTTGAGATTTCTCTCATTTATCTTGTTTTATAGATTTATCCTTCCATTCTTCTGTTCCAAGAACATCTGCTTTATATAGATTGCTCAAAGGGACACAAAAAATGTTCTTTTTTATTGCAAAATCAAACCTGGCCTGCTATTCAGTAGAGTCAAAAACACTACCATTTTGTTGTTTGATAGAAAAGATGACCATTTAGGATTTGAAATTCTTCCTTCTTGAGGCATTTCTGATAAGACTTTTTGGCCTATTCTTTTTTATATTTTAAAAGGAATGTATTTCTAAAATGTTTCTTAAATACTAATAGTATCTAACATTCATACCATGCTTTAATCTTTGCATAGCATTATACATATATATTCTAATTTTGTTTAGCATAAAAATTCTGTGAAGTAGGTGCTATTATGTTCTTCATTTTACCGAAGAGGAAACTGAGCCTGAAAATTGAGTGATTTCCCAGGGTCACACAGTTAGTTTGAGATTGAATTTGAGCTCAGATATTTCAGACTCCAAGACCAGCCCTTTTACCCACTCTGCCACCTAGTTGCCTCTATCCATATTATAAATCCTTTAAGGGCTCTTCTAGGTTGTGAAATGGGAAAGAAATTTGTAAGTCAAGTAGATTATAAATCAAGTGGCATTTTTAGCCTAGAGAAAAAGAAGTCTCAGGGGAAACAAGATATCATTGTTCAAATATTTTTTTTTGGGTGCCAGAGGCAAGAATCAGGAACAATGAATATGAGCTACAAGGAGAGAAATTTAGGATTAATTTTAGGAACCTATCACTTTGAGTTGTCCATAAATTGAAAGTCTTACTTAGAGAGGTGGTGAGTTCCCCCTCCTGAAAGCTTATCACTTAGAGAAAGAAGAACTACCTGTCTGTTTTGATACAATGAGGATTCCGTCATGAATGGATCACAACAAATAGATAGTTAGTCCATTCTAACTCAACTTCTGTGATTCTGTGTATGGACATAAAGAAGTAATAAAGTTGGGTGGAAGGAACACTGAAATCTAGTTTTAAAGTCAAAGGACTTGACTCTGAGGCATACTATTTGTATGACCTTGGGCAAGTCACTTAACTTCTTGATACTCCACTTTCCTAATCTGTAAAATAAGGGAATTGAACTGGTTGACCATTGAGACTTGTTCTCATATACTGTGATACTAGGGTGAGTAAACAAAGACATTCAACCATCATAATGGGCAAAGGAATGGGAGCTTAAGTGATAATTAAGTTTAATGTCTTAAAATGATAATTAAGTTTAATGTCTTAAAATGATAATTACAGTAGTGATCCTTAAGACCAATAAAAATGATTTTATATTGAAATCCTCTTTTTTTAAAGTTCGCAATTTGGCAAACTATTTAAGGAATGTTTCCTTCCATTCTAACTTCCAACAGAACTATGTGGATAATTGAGAATCATAGATTTCAAGTGCAAAGAACTTAGAAGGATTCTAGTCCGATCTACTTTTAACTGACTATAATGGAAATAGTAAGTGCTCTGAAGACCAAAATTTGGTGCATGAGTTCCCACTAAGTAGCAAGGCTACGAGATGTTTTTTTCCTTTCTCTTGGTACTTTGCACCTATTTGGCTTGTTTTACCCAATCCCTTTGGCTTCTGAAGGTCCCTTGATTCCTGACTGTTTAGCTGGCTATGAAAATTCATTTACTTTTTGATGTTTTAGTTTCAGTATTTGCAAAATGGAAATATTGATATCTGGACCACCTATCCCACAGTGGATTATTATACTCAGAGATGAGATTGACGTGTGTTTGTCCACTTTGGGAAACAGCTAATTGCTGTACACAAATAAAGTGTCAATATTATCAGCATGTGCTGCTTGGGGCCAAGACTAATAAGTGCCAATAATCAGAAAAAATGAGAAAAGAAGAAGGGCAATTATTAGTGGGAGCAGAAAGAGACAAGGCCAAGATAAAGAGAGCAGAAGTAACCCAATGTTGGCCAGAGCACTCTATTACTGGGGTGACTGCAGGGTGTTGCTTCTCAAAAGTCTAAAAGAAGTAGGTGAACGAGTTTCTAGTCGGAGTTCGAAGCCAAAGGAATATGCTGAAGATTTAGGAGCTAGAGGCCTCGGGTTAGCACATTGCCAGAACTCAAATTGCTTTCTGAAATTTTAGGTCTTATGTTATTATTGAATCCTTCATACCCTGCACTGTCTGGTTGATGTGCTGTGTGGTCCCAGGTGGTCCCCTGCTGCCTCCTGATGATTCAACTACCCTCGATAAGTAAATTACACTTCTTTTCAATCATTATCCATCCCACAACTACATTGTTTCTGCTCAACTATCATTTAATTGTGTTGCCCTCTCACTCAAAAACTCTCAAATATTATTTGTTTATGACAACAGAAAATCCAAATTCCTTAAACTGAAATTCAGAAGTCTCAACGAGCTTTCCAGCATTATCTCACACCATTCCCCTAATAACTCATCTGCCCCAACCAGTTAATACTGGCTTAAGGACAAGTTATGCTCATTCCAACTTTTATGCATGATACAGTGGAAAGAAAGCCTGGGTAAAAGTAGGAGGCTTGACTTTTGCATTCTTTCTAATACCAGACTTTATACACTGTCTTACATTTTAAATATCACCTGTTTCCTTGAAATCTGGTAAGCTCCCTATGGGCATAGATTGCTTTATTTATTGAACTTATGTCTCCAGTAACTAGCACAGTGCCTGGTACATAGTAGGCACTTAATAAATAAGTATTAGTTGATTGACTGATATCTGAGAGAGTTAAAAAGGGAAACATGAACTCAAAGTTTCCATTGAGTGAGGGAGATCAGGTCAGTAATCTCATTTCTCACCTGGCTGCGCTGCTGTAGGACTTCTCTGAATTCACTTTGCCTCAATGTCAGTTATGTTTCCAAACTGTCCACCTCTCCTCCTCCCCTTTCCTTTTTCCTTTCGTTTGTTGTCTTCCCCACATTAGATTAGAAGCTACCTGAAGGTGGGAAGTGTCTTTCTTTTTTTTCTGTCTGTATCCCCTGAACTTAGCATAATGCCTGGCATGTAGTAGAAACTAATAAATGTTTATTGACTATTATTTATTAGCTGCTGAGATACAGAGATAGATATTTCTTTTTATCTATCATATCTAAATGTGAACCCTGATTTTCTAGTGCATATTTCATGGTGTGTTTCCTTGTTATCATACCCAGACTGAGTCCCCAGGACTACTACCTGGAATGCCTTCTCTTGTCTATTCAGTTCATACCCAGCCTTCAAAGTGAAATTCACTTTCCACCTCTTTCTTGAGGCATTTCTTGACACCTCAAACCAGAAATGTTGAAAAGTGATAATGGCTATGACAACACTTTGTGACCAAGAAATCTATGTAACTATGTAATGGAGAATTGTTCAATGAAACCCCAGTTTTTATGGGCATAAGTAATGTGTTCAGACAATTCCCCATGTAGATATCAAAGTGTGCGCAGATATTCTCTGTTTCTTTTTTATCTGCTTATTTCATATAAAGAAACATTTTCTTTAGGCTTCTGAGCTAGAATTAAACATGCAAGCAAAAAGTCCCACTACTTATATGTTCCCCAGGGTCCTATAGATAAACCTGAGGGACTAATTCTATTGGCAAGAGCTTCCATTCAGGTGTATTTTTTATAATATCCGCAGTTAGTGCTGTTTAGTTCTCTCTCTCTGTCTCTCTAAACATATATATATATATACATATATTGAGAATTGTTTTGGTTCCAGTCTAACTTACTGGATTTATCATTCTCTATTTTGAAGAAGCTATTATTTTATTAACTCAGTGATTAGCACCCCAGTATAATTTATCAATTGTCATTAATTTACTTTTGTAAATTAATATTTCCTGAGAAGATATAACAAGAATAGAAGAACAAAACAACTCTCTAAAGTGTGGCACCCTGGACAAAAAGGCTTCAAACTTCTATCAGTTGCTACAAGATGTTTGTCCAACCAAAGTCACTCCAGAATTAGTCTAACTGTTGGAAGAATTTGCTCCCTTGTCTGAAGAAACTAGCATCTCAGTATACATAGCTGGGCTGGGTAAGACAAGGTAGCTCAGGGCTTTGGCCCTCAGTGAGCTTGGCTTCTCTAATTCTTAAACAACAGATATTTTCTGGACCTCTCTAAGTTCGCACCGTAGACTAGTCTATTCTTTGATCTGTGTAGAAAAGAATATGGTCAACAGGAATAGAAGCAACAACATAAAAATATGCTCATGACTCTATCTCCTCTGGCTGGAAAGAGCAGGCCGCTGGCACTCTTACCATCTGCAGACTTACAGAAGTTATTCTCTTCTAATTAAAATGCAGCCAGGATGAAAAGAGACCCTGCTGAAGTCTTGGGATACTTTCACAGCCTTGAGCTTTGGAGTTCAGTTCTGACTCCAAAACCATTTTACAAAGTCTTTTCTCACCACGAACTAAGCAGACATTCAGAGGATATTTGCATTCCCTCAAGTCAAACTGTTTTCTCCAGGGCTACCAATGATCTCTTAGTGGCAGATCAGGTGGCCTTTTCTCGGTTCTGATATCCTTCATGACCCCTCAACAGCATTTGACTCTATTGACTACTTTCTCCTGCCATTTTATCTCTACATCCCCTACAAAAGTAAATCTCGTTATATCTTCAAAATTGCTCTGGTCTTATTGACCTTTCCAATTATATTCAACATTATTCTCCTTCACACATTTGACTTTACAGTTAAATTTGCCTATTTGCTGTTCTCTATAAATCCCATCACTGTGCTTCATGCCCTCATATAGACTGTCTCTCATGCTTGGGAAGGTCTACCATAATAACCTATTCTTCCCTGTAGAATTCCTAGTGTCCTTCAAGGCTCAGGTCATTTACCATTTCCTAGGCAGCCAGGCATCATGCGCATAGAGGTTTGGATTTGAAATCAGGAAAACCTGAGTTTGAAGCCTACCTTGCAAGCAGCACGATCCTGGGCAAGTCAAATGACCTCTCTTAGAATCAGAGTCCTCTTTTGTAAAGTTAGAATAATAGTACTAACTACCTCAGGAAGTTTTTGTGAGAATCAAATAATATAACACATGTAAAATATTGCGTAAACCTTAAAACACTATATAAACGGTAGTTCTTATGATTTCAGTCAAACCATCCCCCTGTGATTTTGAGAGTCATCCTCCTTAGTAATTTCTTTGTATTTATTTTGTATGTATCAGTATTTCATTCTCTCTTTATGTATTGCTCCCCCAATGTACAAAGAATGTAAGCTTTTGTCTTTATTTCCCAAGAGTTGACCACAATATATGGCATCTAATATGTACTTAATAACTCTTCATTACATGAATGAGGGAATGACTCAATGAAACTTTCTTACTTCTCCTTTTAAATGGTATTTATTTTTCATTAAGGTGAAGGAATTGTTTAAGATAAATAATTATTCAACATTTCTTTAGTAAAAATTCATTTAATAAATAACTAATCTAGAACAATCAATAAGAGTCAATTTTCAAAAAATCTCTAGGTTGTAGGTGACAGGAATCCAGGGACACACCTGTGGCTCCAGGGAGATACCCTTCATATCATTTCAAATTTAATACTTGTCTCTCACAACTGCTTGTCCTTGCTCCTTCACTAAAATCCATCCCCTCTCTGTGCCATGTCAAGATCTCAGCAGTCTTTCAGCCAAATAGGAGGCATTCCTGCTTACATATACCACATAGAGCTGTCCCTCAAAAAAAAAAAAGTCTTCCCAGGTTTGATAAGAAATAATGTTAGATAAATAGACAATGCTAGATAAACAATAAACTTCCTAACAGAGATGTTAACAAAAAGAATGAACTATCTCCCAAGCAATGAATTCCTTATCACTTGAGGTCTTTAAAAAGAGGCTGGATTTCAACAATTTTCTGAGTGGGGCCTTGTGTGGCCCTGAGTGTGGCCAAAGGCAGATTAAAATGTAATTGGGAAATATTTAACAAAATAAATAAAAATACAATAAAACATAAATTTTATTTCATTGTAAAACTAAGTCAATATACAGGCCACCGAGATCTTTATTTATAGGTCAGTGGCCCCATTTCTATTTGTTTCACATCACTATTGTAGAAGGAACTACTTTTTTCCCCCTTTTTCCTTTTTCCTGTTTTTCCAACTATGGGCTGAATGAGATGGCCTGTGAGTTGGCTTCCAACTCTGACATACTCTGGTTATGTGATTTCCAAAATGAGTCTAATGACACTTTCATAATACCTCAGAGGGTTCTTTTGAGTGAGTAGTTTGCAAAACTTAAAATACTATGGAAATGTGAATTATTGTTATCATTTGCTATAAAAGTTTGCTTATGCATTCTTATAAATTCAGTTGATTGAAAAGATAGGATTTGCATAGTAAATCTTAAGTATTACAATTGTTTGTTCCCCAGACAGATGACATGAACAAAATAATCCAGCTTCCTACAAATTTCCCCACATTTCTCCGAACTCCTCACATTTTTCATGTCATATAAACTGGTAATATCATATTAAGTTTATGCACCAAAATGTGTTTAGCAGTTCTTCAACTGATAGACAACTGTTGTTTTCATTTCTTTTTGACCAAAACAAAAAAAATGCTACAATTAATATTTTGTTAAATATTATAACTTTTCTTTATTTTTCAACATTTTAGGTATAGGTCTGAGTGACATTTCTGTATTAATTATCATTAGTTTGTAGAACCAGGTCCCAGAATAGTTGTTTTCAGAGAGTAGCTATCTTGGTACAGTTTATGTGTATTAATTCATTCTCAATATGAAACACTATTTCTCTAAGCTATTCTTACATTGTATCTGGTAATCAGAAAAAAAAAAATAATTTAAAAAAACTTGTCTAAGTTTTTGTGATACACTGAAAATTAAATTCAACCACAGAACTACAAATTCCAAGCATAATAACCCTGTAATCAGCTTCATGGATGGATGCTCCTATGGGTCATCCTAAATTGCCTTTATTCTTTAGCAATAAGCAATGGAAGTAACTCATACAAAGCCACAGCCCTACAGGATGCCAAATTCATGTTGTCTAACTGAAAACTAATGCTGGCTTTGCTCCCTACTTGGCATATGTCATGAAGAAAGATTATTTTTCCTACGGGATGGTAGAAATGGAGAATTCAACTTGACTAGTCTTTGACAATAATGAGGGGGAAAAAAAAATGATATGTTTTCTTTTGTCAAATAGAAAACAATAAATGTTAAAAAAAAGTGGGTACTTTTTTAGATCATAAGGTAATGGATTTAGAACTTGAAGGGACCTTAATGGTCATTTGATTGAACCCACTTATTTGACCTAAGGTCACACAAGTAGTGGCATAGTCAGGATTTGAAAAGAAGTCCTATCATTCCAAATCCATTGTTCTAATTTACTAACATTACCATACTAACATAATTTATTTTATATTAAATATTTAAGTATACAAAATGTAGAACTTCCAGGTAAGAGGGTGACCAGCAACATTTTAAAGGAATCCAACTCAGCCTTAATGACTCCAACATGATCAATCAGTGCACACACAACATATAATCCTGATCAATGAGACGGAACAGAAACATCAGAGTTTTAATTTGCCCGTCTAAGAGTGTACATGAAGATGATGAGAAGTCTGTCAGTGCTTGAAGAAGGAATATATCAGGGAAGGAGAAATCAATCCAAGTTCTATTATATGGTGTCTGAAGCCAATGGAACCCATTCCATGTCTTTTCAGAGCAACAGAAAGGTATAGCACCAGGCCACTGGTCACTGTGTAGGAAGAAGACAACACAAGTCAGTTCATGTATGTCTTTGTCTACTCCGAGTCAGTGCATCCTCTGAGCCATAGCAGGAGAGTGTTAGGAGAACCCTGGAGCAGTATGTGTAATATCTTTCAAAGTTGTTATGGTTTATATTTTCCTTAATCGTTTTTAAATTTATTATTCTGGCTCTGCTTACATCACTCTGCATCTATTCAAACAAACTTCAAAGATTTGTCTGACAGTCCCAATCGTTAATTTGTTTTATAATAAAATGTTATTCCCCTGACTTGTATATACCCTGTATCTCAGTGACATCACTAGCAGGCATGTGTCCCACAAAAGTCAAAAACAGAGGGAAAAGGCCCCAGTGCACACAACCATTTCTAGAGTTATTTTGTGTTGTCCAAACAATGGGAATAAAGTAGGTTCCCAACAATGTTGAAACTATTGAAAAAATGATATAAAAATTCAGTGAACAGCACTAGAATAACAAATTTACCAATGGTTAGAGAAAATGCAAAGCCAAACAATTTTGAAATACTCAAGAACTCTTACCAATGCACATGCCAGTCATCCTAGAAGACTAATGATAAATTCTGCTTCATAGTTTGAGGCAGACAAGGTGAACTAAAGTTATGAAAAGAGACTTTAAAAACATGTTTAACACGTGAAATTGTTTTGTTTAGATGTAATTGCTTATTTAAATAAGAGAAGGCTTTTGGATCTGTGGGGAAGGGAGGGAGTTCTAAACACAGGGAGAGTTAATGGGTAATGATTTTCATGCAAAAATACAAATAAAAGTCCATCAATAAATTTTAAATAAATTTTAAAACCACAGAACAGAGAGTAAAAGCACAAAAGAAACACAGAAAAAAAAGAGGACATTATTTTAAATTAAATATTTTTAAAGGAATAAGCTGTATGTGATGAAGACTAATAGTTTTATATGTGATCCTTTTCCTTCCTTTGTATATGACTATTCATATTTTAATGTTTAAAGTAATAAGAAAAGAAGAAAATCAAGATAAACTAATAGAAAAGACAATGTAAAATTTAAAGAATATTTCAGTTTAATTCTTTCTCTATTTACTTTTTTTTCTGTTTTGTCATTACTGTTGTAGAAAGTGTCATAAGCAATACCTGAATTTCTATTTTTAGTACAAGTTCTTATGTTATCTGCTGCCCATGAATGACTGATTTAGATTAGAGAAAGATTTGAAACAGATGTGTTGATAACTGAATATTGAAAACATATGTGGAGAATCTGCCCCTGGTCCTATTAATGTCTTTCCTGCAAAAGGGAATGCATTAAGAATCCATTTTCTACATATTGAGTTTCATGCTAATATATTAACTTATTGTCCCATGATTTTGACCACTACATATATTAAAAAATTCTTTATTGTTTATTTTCCAGGGGAAAAAAGTAATATAAATGCCTTTGGAATTTTAGGATTTCTATACTATATTTTCAGGCATGCAGTCATCATTTTGACCTCATGCAGGTGTATAAAATGCACCTACTCAGGTACAAGGGCAAGTCAACTGTCCTGGGGTTTCTGAAGTGGTTGGAATTAGGCCTCACTGTTCCAGTTTGGGATATACAGCTGATGAGAAAAGCTCAACCACATGCTATTGTCCTTTTCTTTAAAATTTGGCTCCTTGTAGATGAGATAAACCAAAGAGTGCTAAATAACCACCCCCAAATATGTCTTATTCATCCCATTTACATTTATATATGTGTTTATATCTATATCTATGTACATATAGATATATGTGAATGAAATGGAGTAGTAGTGGAAAATCAACTGTGTTTGATTTCTGAAGATTTAATTTCAAAGCCGGCTTCAGAAACTTACTATGTGAAGTTGGCCAGTTTTGGAACTTCACTGTGCCTCAGCTTCGTCTTCTATAAAATTAGAGTTGGATTAGATGGACTCTGAAATCTCTTCCAAATATGGGTGTATTATATAGTGACCATACTATGTGCAGTGAAAGGCATTGTGTTAAATATCATCCTTATTTTTTCTCTTACAGAGCTTTATTCTTTCACTGAGTCATGCCTCAAACTGGGAGGATCTGACCCTAGTAAGGAACTTGAGCAAAGCAAATCTGGATGGTACTGATCTAACTGCATTCAAAGATGGGAGAAAAGTCATGGCCATTTTTCTTACTTTACTTTTCTTTAAAGGATAAGTGAAGTAACCCTCATAGATAAAATGGTATTTTTCAGAGGTAATAGTTCTCACAATAGATCCTATCTCAATTCATTTGAGGGCTCTCCATAATTATAAAATCATAGATTTTAAAAGGTCAGCTAGGTGGTACAAATAGATCACTGAGCCTAGAATCAGGAAGACCTGGGTTCAAATCCAGACTCAGACATTTATTAGATTTGTGACCTTGGGCAAGGCACTTAGCTCTTTTTGTGCTTCATTTTCCCCAACTGTAAAATGAACTGGAGAAGGAAATGGCAAACCACTCTAGTATCTTTACCGAGAAAACCTGAACAGGGTCACAAAGAGTCAGACATGACTGAAACAACTGAACAACAACAAAAGTTTTAATATCAGAAGAGACCTAAGATTCTGTCTTTTTCAACATCTTAATTTTATAAATGAGGAACTTGAAATTCCTATTTGTCAAATCACTCCCTATGGTCTCTAGAATCAAATATAAACTCACCTGGTTATTTTAAAGCCCTTGACACCTTAGCCCCAAACTACCTAGCTACCTTTGCTATACCATCATTCCTCTTTATGTACTTTTTGGTCCAGTTAAACTGCTTTTCTTTTTTTTTCAGCTCAGTGACATATTAATTTCAAAACCATCATTGCTTTTGAAGTGAATGTTTTCCAGTAATATTAATTTTTCTCCAATTACATGTTAAAACAATTTTTTAACATTTGTTGTTTTTGCTTGTTTTGAGTTCTAAATTCTATCCTTCCCTCCTTCCCCTACCCCCACATGGTAAGCCATCTGATAGAAATTATACATTAGCAGTCATAAAATATTTTCATATTAGCCATTTTGTGATAGAAAACATAAACTAAAAGAAAAAAGGAGAAAAAGATATGAGAGAAATAAAGGAGAAAGAGAGAGAGAGGAAAGAAGATAGGAAGGAAGGAAGGAAGGAAGGAAGGAAGGAAGGAAGGAAGGAAGGAAGGAAGGAAGGAAGAGCAAGGAAAGTGAAAAATAGTATGCTTCCATATGTATTTAGATGCCATCATCTCTTTTTCTGGAGGCAGATAACATTTTTCAATACGAATTCTTTGGGACTGTCTTTAATCATGCAATATTGTTTATCATGCAATATTGCTGTTGTATACAATGTTCTTCTGGTTCTGCTCATTTCAGTCTGTATCAGTTCATATAAGGCTTTTCAAGTTTTTTCTGAAATACAACTGGTCTTCCTAATGGCATTACACTCTGTACTGCATCCCTTATCTCTGTGTGTTTCCATAGTTTCTGCCTTGAATTCATTCTTCTTCACCTTTTACTCTTAGATTCCTGTATTTCCTTCACAAGTCAACTCAAATGACACCTTCTGCAGAAGATCTTTTTCTTCTGATCTCCAGAACTGCTACTACCAACCCTACCCACAATGTACTTCCCTCATCCATATTTTGTGTATGCAGACGTGCTGCCTGACGAAATATAATCTCAAAGACTGGGGTTGCTTCATTTCTTATCTTTACTTTTGCATTGCCTAGAATATAACACTTCATAAATGCTTGTTGATTAATTCATCTCACAGCTTTCCAGAAGCAGAGTTACTTAGAATCTGAATCTAGGAACTCTGTGGCTATAGCAAGTATTTCCATTAAGCCAAACTTTGTTTGCTAATGCTGTATTACAGAGGAGAGCAAATTTTGCTTCGTGGGCCAAATCCAGCCTGCTGACTGTTTTTGGATGGCCTGCAAACTGGTGGCTGCATAATAACAGATAGTGGACCAGATTTGGTCCATGGGGCTTTGCTTGCCAACCCCTGTAATGTGCTAAAATTCTAGGGAAATATAATAGAGTTACATTGCAAAGCTACTGGATGAAATGTCAGAAGAACAGGGTTTTAGTCTTGGTTCCTATCACTAGTAGCTTTGTGATATTAAACAATTCATCTGAGTCTCAAATTACTCCTTTGCAAGATGGGGCAATTCCTGTCCCATCTATGTTATAGGGTTTCTGTAAAGATCATAAGATCATATGTTAAGAGCTGTATAGGCCCCTAGAAGTCTTCTATTCTGAACTTCTTCGTTTTATAGATAAATTAACCTAGGACTAGAAAAGTAAAATTATGTGCCCAGATAAGAAAACATAAAAATAACAAAAATGGTAAATGGCTATGCAAAGGTATGGTATTATCACCAAGAAATACATAAAAATCAGAATTTTCCCTAGTGCTATAGTTAACTGACAACAAGAAAAGCATCTCATCTTAACCAAAAAGAGAAGTCCAGAAACCATTAATTAAAAAAATAAGGACTGAAATTCCATTTAGAAATAATCACCATTGAAAACAAAGAAACATAATACTCATTTCTTCATTTGACCTAATTATTTTCTACCTCAAAAGAGAGGTGGAACAATCTGCCACATCAATTTTTTTTTCAGATATTTCACTTCTAAATGTTTTAAGTATCAGAAGCTTTCCAATCATTGCACGCTGCAGAAGAACTTTTGGGTCTCCAAGTATCTACATGAGCTTTTGTGAGCCAACTACAACATATTGCTTATATTTTTCTTCTATACACATTTTCCTCCTGTGCTGTCACTGTTTACATTTAATTTGATGCATATGTATTCTCTTAGTATACCTTAACTCCTGACCACCCACTTTGTGTTTCCCTGTAGTCAGTATGTGCTAAGAGGTAGTTAAACTGGGCAGTAATTGTTTTTTTTTTTATAGTACATATGTTATTTATTTTTATTTTTTCCAATTACATGTAAATAAAGCATATTATTATTATTATTTTTAATTTTAAGTTCCAAATTCTTGAAAAGACAAGCAATTTTATATAGATTATAAATGTGCAGTCATGCAAAACATTTCCACGTTAGCCACATTGCAAAAGAAAACTCAGCCCCCAAAGAAAACAAAACCCGTGAATAACAAAGTAAAAAAAAAGTATGCTTCAATCTGCATTCAAACTACATTAGTTTATTTTTTTTCTGTAGAGGTGGATAGTATTTTTCTTCAAAAGTTCCTCAGATCATTGTATTGCTGAGAATAGCTAAGTCATTCACAGTTGATCATCATAGAATATGCCTGTCATTGTTCATAATGTTCTCCTGATTCTTCTCATTTTGCTTTGCATCAGTTCATGTAAGTCTTTCCAAGTTTTTCTGAAACCATCCTGCTCATCACTGACTAACAGGGCCCATCCAGACCAATGGTTCCATTTTACAGATGAGGGAATTGAAATCCAAATCAATTAACTGACATTATTCAGTCATTAAAAAGTAAGTGGCAGAACTATAATTCACCTAATTACACTCCCATCCTCCCTTCCATGCTTGCCTCCTCCTTTCTGTGTGGAAGGCTAGCTCAAATCATAAAAGTTCTGACAGAATTGAGAATTTATTGTTTTCTCACTGATCACTTGCCAAGACAGCTTCTATTTAATTAACTCAACATATATTAATAAACAAGTACATTCTTGCTTAAGTTTTTCTTTTCATTTTTATCTTTTCTAAATTGGTCAAAAGCTCCACTATTTTAAATAGATTTTGAAAAATAATCAGATTTACCAGTATCTCAAGAAAATATTTAAAAGAGCAAATAACTGGAAACAAATATGATTTGCATTGATAGAAAAATGGCTAAACAAATTGTTATAGATAAATATAATGGAATATTACCAGGCTACAAAAATATAGATTTAAAGAATTCAGAGCAACATAGGAAAGATATATTAATTGCAACAATGTGAAACAAGTAGAACCAGGAAATTTCATATGAAATGAAAATGGAAAGTTAAAAAAAGAAAAAGAATCAAAATGGAATGCTTTATAATTTTTGTCCCTGCTTGATATGAGAGAGAGAGAGAGAGAGAGAGAGAGAGAGAGAGAGAGAGAGAGAGAAATGAGAGAAACAATTTATACACCTCCATGAAGTCTGACAAACTCCATATTCATAGTTCCCTACCTTTGCAAAAAAAGGAAGGGGATATATTTTCTCATCTCTCTCTCACTTTCTCTCTCTCTCTCTCTCTCTCTCTCTCTCTCTCTCTCTCTCTCTCTCTCACTTTCTCTCTCTCTCTCTCTCTCTCTCTCTCTCTCTCTCTCTCTCTCTCTCTCTCACTTTCTCTCTCCCTCTCTTTCTCCCTCCCTCCCTCCTTTAATACTTTATTACAAGGGATGCCTTGTTGAGTGAGAAGAGAAACATAAATTTGAAAATAAAGGTAATGTGAAAAAATATATCAAAAATAAATTTTAGCAAATTCAAAGTATTTAAAAAAAACTTCAACAAGTCTTAAATCTACATTTGGGGAGTGGGGTAGGAGAAGAGACCTATAACGGAAATTCCTTCCAGCAGTTCAAATCTGCAATTCCTCTGTAATGCATATTCTTAGAGAGTCATCTAGAGACCCTGAAAACTTACGTCTTTTCCATGATAGCAATAGTTTTGTTAAGGGCAGGACTAGAAGTAATGTTTTCCTGATTCCAAGGCTTATCCTCCACGTATTACACAATACTTCCTCTCTTTTCTTCTAGGCAGAACCACCATGAATAGCGAACCATGAATAAATATTCAAATTATGAATTTTTAAAAAATGTTAGATAACCCCCAATTGGATGAGGCTTCCATTTAAAGATAGCATCAGACAAAAGTTGTAGAAAAAAAGAAAAAAAACAACCACCACCACTTAAAAATAGCCTCATCTCAGATTATGGGAAGGAAATTATGAACAAGTGCCATATTCTATATTTTTATTCAGTGTTTAATCAAGGGGTTATTGAAAACAACACAGTTTTTAATGCCATCTAGTGGATTTCTGAGTAAAAAAAAAAAAGTTCATCTGGGATATATGTTCTTTACCCAAATATGAAACACATGAAAATGGAATTCTAATCTCTGTATTCTATTTTTAGGAATAATAAAATTAAATGCATGCTTAATATTTTATCTGTTAACTTACATAAGGATAAATGAAATATTTAGCCTGGATTCAAATAAAAGAGTTTCCTCTACCTTTTTATTAAGTGTTTAATCAAGTTTAAAGGCTCTTCTTCAAGGTCTGTTGGTATCTTCATTACACTTTGACTTGAGTTGTTATTATGAAGATGAATGGTGGTTTCCTAGGACCCCTGCAACAGACATTTTTGAATCTAGAAATCAGTAGGTTTTTTCTTAATGCTAAGGGAAAGATAAAAAGAGAAGTAAAATCACAAAATATCCAAAGGCCCAGTTCTGTACTCCTTTCCCCCCTCATATCTAAGAGTCTTGAAAGCACTGGAGTTATTGCCCTATTATACTACTGGTCCATTTTCCTAAAAAGCTGAGGCTGCTTACTGTATACATCTACTTAGCAAATAAGTAATGAATTCATTTCTTACTCCTATATGCCTTTGAGATTGTTTCACTGGAGAAAAGAGTATCAAGCCTAATGCTTGATATTATGAGCCACATATTGTATGAGCCAGAAGAGATCTATGTTGCTTCCCTCAACTAGTTTTCAGCTCTATTTATTACATATTTTTTTGTCAGTAGAATTTAAGTCCATTGAGAGCAGGGACTGTTTCACATTTTGTCTTTGTATTCTCAACATATAATGTGCATTGTGCAAAATAGGCATTTGATAAATGCTTATCAGATAGTGTGATTCTCTTGTCCTTTCTTTGGATAAAAATGGGAATCCTCTAGGCATCTATAGTTCTTTGAGTCTGGGGTTTTGAATATTGCCCAGTGACATTTAAAGAAATGAGGAAATAAATGCCATCCCAGTAAATAGTGGAGAAATGCTCCAGTTCCAAATAAAACATAATTTCTTTTTAAAAAAATTGTTAAATTTTTACATCACCTACATTTCCAAATATACTTTGGTCCCATTGCCTTCTGGAAAACTACCCATCCATCCATCCGTCTATCCATCCATTCATCCATCTATCTAGATATTGCATATGTGTGTGTGTGTGTGTGTTAAATAGGATAAAAACGAGAAAAAAAAACCCTACCAAGACATCAATCATTTAAGGCATAGTTCTCAACTGCAAAAAAGGGAGGGAGATGTTTTCTCATATCTCTTCTTTGGAACCAAACTTAGTAATTATAATTTCACAACATTAATTTTCTACCATCTTATTTTTGCTTCCATTTTCCTTGGTATAACTATTGTATGTATTGTTTTTCTGGATCACCATATTTCACTTTGTATCAGTACATATAAGTTTCCCCATGTTTTTCTATGTTAACCACATTAACCATTTCTTATGACAGCAACATTCCATTACATTCATGTACCACAAGTTGTATAGCCATTCCCCAACTGATAAGCATCTCCTTTTATTTTAGTATTTGCTTATATAAAAAAGTGTCCTATAAGTATTACCAAAACACAATTGATCATAAGTTTGAATTATTCTAAGGAATAGCAGACATGATTTAGGATGCATCATTTGGGAAGAAGTAAATTTGAGTTAAGATGCTATATAGTAGCATCTTTTTTTTTTTTCAGTCATGTCCAACTCCTTGTTACCTCATTTACGATTGTCTTAGAAGAAACACCTGGAATGGTTTCCCCATTTTTCTACAGTTCATTTTATAGATGAGAAAACTAAATGCTTTTCCCAGGGACACAGAGCTAGTAAGGGTCTGAGGTCAGATTTGAAGTCAGTAAGATGAGTCTTCCTGAATCTAGGTCCAGTACTCTATCTGCTAGACCACCTAGCTGACCTAGTAAAAATTGCAATCAATGGAAAAAATAGAAGAATCCCTTTCTGTGAAACATTCAAGTTCATGTGTATGTAAAATGAATTTATATTGAACAAATCCTCTTTTATAATTCATTCAATTTGAAAAAATGCTAAGCATCTACTATATATAAAGTAGGATGATAGACATTGGGAAGATTTTTTAAAAAGAAACAGTTCCTGTTTTCAAGAACAATACGCATTTTTTTTTTGATCCAGGCAATGAGATTAAGTGACTTGCCCAGGGTCATGGCTAGTGTTATGTGTCTGAGGGGGGATTTGAACTCAACTCCTCCTGAAGCCAGGGCTGGTGCTCTATCCTCTGCAACACCTAGCTGCTCTAAGAACAACGTGTATTAAAGGAAGGCAAAAATATGTGAGGAAATTGTCCTTGCCTTCAAGCTTTTATAATCTATTAAGGGAGATATGAAAATATAAAATATAATTAGTTCCTAAACATAATGAAATACGAGTTCAGGAAAGGGAGACTTAACATCCAACTGGTAGTGGCTAGGATTTGAGTGTTGTCTGGATGGATGGCAATATTTCATAAATGGAGAATGAGGAAAAGTTGTACCAGGCAGAGAGGTTGGCATAAGAAAAGATATGAACCTGGGAAGTCACGGATTAGATTTAGAGGAGAATGAATAATCTAATTTTTGAAGCCCCATAAAAATAACATGAAATGATAGTCCCACTATACTTTTCCATGTTCAGACAATATCTGGAGTATTGAGTCCACTTCTGGTTGTCACACATTAAGGGAGAGGAAGGTGGGGAGCTTGTCAACCTGTAGCGTGTCCAGAAAAAGTTGATTATGACAATAACACTTGAAACCAAGATATGTGATTTTCAGTTAGAGGAACTGATGACTTTTAGCCTTAGCAAAGCAGACTCACTGTATTAAAATAAGTTAATAAATCTATGTACTTATGATGAATTTGTCTTTCTTGTTTTTTTGGCAATTGGGGTTAAGTGACTTTCCCAGGGTCACACAGCTAGTAAGTGTCAAGTTGGTCTGAGGCCAGATTTGAATGAATTTGTCTTTTTAAAAAATTCTCTCAATAATCCAAGTTAAAAACATGTGGAGAGGAAACAATTTAAAATTGTTTTCAACCAGCCATGTGATGAATTGGCATTATAGTGCAGTTCCATCTATTGAGATAAACAATATGTATTAGGATAAGTGCTATCTACAGGGAACTATCCTACCCCACGCTACTCCTTCTGGTCCTTTCTCATCTTCAAGTTCTCCCTTCTATTGCTACTTTTTCTACTCTTTTTTTTGGGGGGGAGGGCTAGGCAATGGGGTTAAGTGACTTGCCTGGGGTCACACAGCTAATAACTGTCAAGTGTCTGAAGTCAGATTTGCTTTCTCTAGTCTTAATCAATTTCTTTTGGGGGGAGGGCAGGGCAGCAGTTAGAAAAGAAAATCATGTTTCCATGCATTTACAGTTGCCAGAATCTTATTCCTTTCTCTTTATCTTTTTTTTTGTCTGAGTAGTTTTAATGTCAAATAGTCTTGTCCTGTAAATCACATTTTGTTAGTAGCTATTGTCATCCAACATAATATAAAGCAGCTTGAACTTTCATTAGGCTCAGAACTCTGTTATCACTTTATTTTCCCCATGCCATGTGTGCTCATAAATAAAATAGATGAAGGATACCATAAGGGGTCTCTTACCCCACAAATATCTCAATCTCAGTTCTGCCACTGATGACTAAAACCATCCACAAGAACCATTCTTTTTGGGTGAGGGCATTGTCTCCTATTAAAATATCATTTCCTATAGGACAGATAAGTCATTGACATCTTAGTATGAATTAACTAATGAAATCCTTCCAACATGACAGACATCTGAGAACAGGGATGATTGAGTTAGGGCACCACAGTGAGAACAATCTAGCTGTGGGAGGCAGTCAAAGTCAAGAAGGGAGGATAGATGGAATTAAGATGTATTCAAGGCAAACTCCTTTTCATTCCTTGTTTTATCTGGGGAAAATCCTTGATTATAAAATCAAGCTGCATGCACCCCAAAGTGCTATCTCTTCATGGAAATGTCGTCGTTGACTGTTAGTGGACTTAATGTATAAATTACTCTACATTATTCTCCAACAACTTGGTTGATTTTAAAGAGCATTTGGGTTCTAATTGCCACTGGATCATAGGATTGTTAACCTAGAGGTTGTGGGGACTCTAGATTATCTAATCCACCCCCATCCTCATTTTGGAGATGGGAAAACTAAGACTGAGAGTGTTTAAGTGACTTGCCTCTTATCATCTGGGTAATAAGTGACAGAATCAGGATAAAACCAAAGTTTTGGAGATTGAACATTGGCACTGTTCATTGTTTCTGAGAACTTCAAGGGGTAGAATTCCCTCCCTTTCATTCATTTTCACTGAAGTTCACTGATTTCAAATTTTATTTCCATAAATCTAAGCTCTCCCTTGGCAAAGAAAGATGTCCCTATGCACATCTTTCAAATTGATATTCCTTATCCCCCAAACTGAGGCTCCTCAAGCACAGGTCTTGGCCGTGCTCAAGAATCTCCCGTGGCTCCCTGTTGCTGCTAGGATGAAATGCAAACATCTCTGAAATCAATTGCATTTTGGCTCAGATATCTTTCCATCATCACTTCACATTACTCCCACTCATAGACCCTACATGCCAACCCAACTGGCCTGATTTCTCTTCCCTGTACAACTCAACATTCTAACTGTTAGCTACACATTTCTACTGGTCATCCTACCCATAAGTATTCTGTCTCCACATTTCTGCTTCTTGAAATCTTTAACTATTTTCAAAGGTCTAGTAACATGTAATCTCTTATATAAGACCTTTCCTGAGTTCTTAGCACTCATCCTTCTGAAAACAAAAAAAAAAAAGAAAAACCAAACCTTTGTACATGTTACTTTTCATTTCCTCCTTTTTGTACATATGATCTTCCACATATACCCCAACAAACACTCCTCAAGAAAATGTAAGCTACGTGAAACCTTGTGTCTTTTTCTTCTTTTTTTTTTTCGTGTAGATAAGTTGTTTATAACCTCTTACTGCAAACAGTCAGTGCGTAATAAATGGTGGTAGCTTGATGTCAAAGTGGATAAAGCTCCAGGCACGGAGTGAGGAAGATTTATGGTCAAGTCTTACCTCAAACACTTATTAGCTATGTGAACACAGGTAAGTCATTTCACTTTTCTCAGTCTCAGTTGCCTCATCTGTAAAATACGGATAATATTAATACCTATATCACAGGGCTATTGAGCATCAATTAATAACATTTATACAGTGCTTTATTGCTTATAAAGTACTTTACAAATATTATTTCTTTTTATCCTCACAACAATCCTTTGATATATGTGCTATGTTTATTATTTTATATAAGAGAAAACTGAGTCAAAGAGAGGTCAAAAGACTTGCCAAGGTCACCAGCTGGTGAATGAGACTGAATCTGAACTCTGGTCCTCCTGACTCCAGACCCATCACTGAATCCATTCTGTTAACTAGCTGTCTCTTAAAGGGAGAGAATCATTTTCCTGGAAGAATTTATATATAGTTCAAACTAGAAGTAAAGTTTGGACAGGAATATGTACACATTGTCTCTTAATTCCATAGTTTGTCTTCATTAAAAATAATGAATTCACTAAACTCATGCTAGAATCATGGTATTTTATCCACTGAGTCACATAGTTAAAACATTTTTCAAAAGAGCTATGAGAATACCAACGATTATGATATTTATTTTTAAATGCTCATTGAACAATGATTTTTCACTCTAGAGAAAAGGAATTTATTTATGAAATAGTGAATTCCCTCAGCTGAATTTAAAAATAAATCTTGAAAGTAAGAGAATGTAGTGTCTTAGAGAGCCTATACTTTATAAACCTCATTGACCAAGAAACACACTTTCAACATTTTCTTGAGTTAGCATATGACTATTGCTAACCCACTTCAGCACACCAGACTCTACTCCAACTCATGAGCAACCACTATCCCCCTTATCACAATTTTCAAAGTTCTGCATCTCTCTCTCTCTCTCCATTCTGTATAGAGGCAGTCCATTACTAATTGTAACATATATTAGTTGTGTAATTTTGGACAACCTACTTAACCCTTAGTGCTCAGACAACTTGCTACCTATAAATTTCAGAGATATAGTTGTCAAATTACTTTGGTAGACAGAGTTTTCTCAGAGTCAGTATTCAAACCCAGTACTAACACCATTTTGACTCCAAATCCAACACCCTTTTGACTATATCATGCTACATACCAGTTGAGTCCCTTGGCCCAAAGAGAACAAATTAAATTCTTTGAACAAGTGGTAGTCATTAAAATACAATGACAAGGATTTTCATGTACTCTTGATACTGTTTTATCCAATTGAAATATCCTTAGTTCCCTTGAACAATCTTAATATGTCTTGATCTGAAGAACCCTTGGTATTCTGGTTGCCCTATTGCCCTTATCTGGACATTCTCTAATGTATCATTGTTAGTTTATCTATCTATCTATCTATCTATCTATCTATCTATCTATCTATCTATCTATCTATCTATCTATCTATCTATCTACCTATCTATTGATTTGTTCATTCATCCATCCATCCATCCATTCATTCATTTATTTATTCATTTGTTTGTTTGTTTGTTTATTAATTTTAATGTGGTACCAGAAACTAAAAACCACACTCTAGAAGATGTCTTACCATGTCACAAAAGGTTACTATTATGCCTTCTCTATCCTAAAAGATGAGGTTCTCTTAATGAAACCCCAAGATAACATTAGCTTTTTTTGATAATAGAACATAGCAGACTTCTAGAGAGCTTGCAGCCTACTAAAATCCCTAAATAATTTCTAGATGAAAAGCTGACTAGTGAAGATTTCACTGTATTATACTTGTAAAGTAGATTTCTCACACCAAGTTGAACACTTTATAATAGCCATATGGAATTGCATAATACTAGTTTCAATACAATTTTCTAGCATTGTAAAGGACTTTAAATCCTGATTTTGTTATACAATCTGCTAGTTCTACCTCCTAGATTTGTGTCATATGAAAATACGATAGCATGTTATCTAATTCAAGTTATTGCTGAAAATATAAAATAACAATGGACTAACCACAGACTTCTGTGGTACTCCGTTGGAAACCTCCTATGAATTTGATACAAAGATTTTAATGATTCTTTTAGTGTCAGCTATTTGACTAATTATGAATGAGTATATTGATACTATTGTCTAGCCTATAGTTATTCAGCAATAAGAATATCAGGAAACACGTTACCAAATATTTGGTAGTAATAGTAAACTTTAGTTACACCATGTTGTTGGACTACTAGATTCCTAAGTGGTTGTGAAGAGAGACAGAGAAAGGATGGTCTACCATAACCTATACATATTTGTATATGTGTGTATACACGTTTGTATATACATATATACATACATACACGTATCTTTATATGTGTATGTACATGTATATATACACACATAGAAATATCTAGAATTAGCTGGATATCTGTTTATATTTAGATACATAATATATACTATATATTATATGTAATGATTTTTAAAGGATACATACACATATATGTATGTATGTATGTATGCATTCTTTAAAAAGAAAAAGAAAAGAAGAAATGAAAGGAAAGAAAAGTGAGGTGGTAAATTGCCTGAGCATCCATAGAACCTCTTCAGACAATTCTTATATTGTCTTCCCATTGGAATTATTTCTGTAATGTTCTACTCTTTTATCATGATCATCTTGTTTTGTTTCTGGGGTGTTACATAATGACCTCTACTTTATGTGTAACTAACTTCCCTTTACCTTTAAGAAATTTTTAATGAAAAAAATTGAAATCAGTCACAATCACTTTGAGCCCCCCAGTGAGAAAAATGCTTAACATTTGAGCAGATGATGGGCCCTGTCTAACCTTGAATTATAATTACTTCTAATTAGTTCCTGGCCTTTTTGTAGCTGAAACTGGAAAAATTGGATTGAAAAATAATATAATATTATAGAGTATTGGGAAAGGAAGTTGAGTAAATACCTGAGCTTCTTACAGGACTCCCCTTATTTCAGTTCTTCTCCAATATATATGTAGAGCCAGTGATCACCCTTGATATCTCCCTAATCTGTCATAGCACATTCCTACTTATGCTCCTTAAAGATGTTCTCAAAGGTCACGGTTGCTAGAGTCTCCCAAATCAAGACCTTCAGAGTTTCTATCTCTGGTCCTGAAATATCTCCTTTCTTTTACACTAATTCCTAAGGCTGTGACCCAATCTCCCATATCATGACTTTTATTGATTCAAGGAGTTGTACACGTTTTGTTCATTATCATCATCATCATCATCATCATTGCCATCACCATCATCTCCACTAACATTCATATAGGCCTTACTATGTGCCAGGCATCATGCTAAGCACTTTACAATGATTGTCTCATTAGATCTGTGCAACAATACATATATAACAATATATATATAGACATATACAATATTATTAATAATAATAAGTTTGTATAGTACCTATTATATGCCTGATACTGTGCTAAGCACTTTATAATTATTATATTTTATGATCCTCACAACAATAACTTACAGCCACATGTATACATGCACATGTATATGTGTATGTTCATTATTTGATATATTTGTTCACATGCATATTTCTCTCTATGTGTATATATTTCAGTATATTTTTGCATATTACCCCAGGATTATTGTGTGTGTATATATAGTTCTTCTTAACTTCATTCTTAAATTTCCCATCATTCTCAGAAGACTTCCTTACAGTCTGTGATAGCCTATGTATTTTTCCTCTGACTATGAAAATCTATTAAGCATGCTAGATCGTATTCAGCTTTCTTCTTCTCTATCACTGGCTTTAGGATGGAGTAATCATTTTGCCCCCAAATTTCCATCATTTGCATTCTAACAATCACTTCCTGCATGTTGGTAAGAATGAGATCTAGAATAGAATTTCCTTTCTTGATTGTTTATGGACTGACATGCTATAGTTAACAACACTTTGTTGGTTCCTTCAAACTAAAACAGAACATAAATTTAATTAATACTTATCACCTGATATTAATTATCCCTGATCAACTCATTTTAGTGCCTTACAACAGGGACAAGAGATGATTGTAGTCGCTTAACTGTACCAATAAGTTTTAGATCAGCAATGAAGCTGACAGAATCCTCCACATCTGTTTCAGGTTGATTTACCCTGGGTTGTAAATACCAGCACCATTAAACATCACCCAAATAATTACCAGAATAGCCAGGATCACCCTGAGTGGATGTAAGCTTTATTTTGCTCACTCCTAGATCATAAACTTGGGAATCACATTGAATAATGAATTGGGAAATTCCCTGGAAGAATGATGAGGCCAAATAGGACCTGGAAGAGAATCATTTGCCTTGAGGTTTTCAAAGAGATTAGAAAATGTGTGTTCTTGAGCCAGAAAAAAAAAATGATGTTAGGGGAAGAAACTGGGTACTAAGCATGTTATACAAAGATAAAAAAAAAGATATATATAGAAGAAAATCAAAGAAGATTGAAGAGTTTTAGGAAGAGTAAAATGATGAACAAGCCCCCAAGGAAAATTGATATAAATATGCATAGTAATACATTCAAAAAGTTAATATAAGTGCATTGAGAAAGGTTGAGCTTTTGGTACACAGAGCCATGAAATCCCAGACACAGGCAGGGAGTGAATTATCAATCAACGCCAGAAGTTGTCTTGGGTGGGGAATACAATTCTTAGAACTACATCCAACCCAAGGAACTAAGGAAGTGTCTTCACAGAGCCAAAGGAGGTGAAGAAACGGCATCTGGCTAGGCATTTTAATTTAACATAAATAGTCAAACTGGATAATCCCAGTTTTCAAATAGTTTTTTGGATGGGCTTTCTGGCTTTTTTTTTTTTTGGCCTTAATCAAAATGACCAGATCATTTCCAAATCTTCTTTTGGCCCTTGGCTACATAAAACACGTAGTTCTATATCTGAAGTCACTAAGCTGGATCTCAGCCTAGCAAAAATCTTTCAATACAATAATGCAGATTCAGGATCTCTTACCCATTCAGTATAGTTCATTGTGTGGACCTCAGCGGAAGCCGGTCTGGCAATATTAAATGTATTGACTAGCTTTTCTAAGCCGTGAAATATTTAAATAGTAATATTAACATGCTTATGTTAAATACACTGACCTTCCACTTTTCTTTCTCTTCTCAACTTTCAAGTCTTGCTTCCAAAGTCATCATTCAAATAAAACTGTTCTCTCAAAAGTTACCAATGATCTCTTCATTTCCCAATCAATGATCTTTTATCAATCCTCATCCTTCTTGATATCTCTGTACCCTTGGATACTGTTGAGAACCTTCTAGTCCTTGATACTCTCTTCTCTCTTCTTTTTCCTGACAATGCTGTCTCTTACTGCTCTACTTACTGGTCTGACTGATCCTCCTTAGTCTCCTTTGCTGAATCTTTATTCATATGTCACTTGCTAAGCATGGGCAGTGGGTCACCAAAGGCTGTGTTTTGGACCCTTTTCTTTTTCAATTTGTATTATTTCACTTGGTGATCTTGGCAATTCCAATAGATTCAATTATTATCTCTGTTACAAATGAATTTCAGCTTTAATTAGTCTGAACCTCCACCTGACTTCCAGGCCCAAATTTCAACTACATCCTGGACATCTTGAATTGGATGTTCCACAGATATCTTAAATCAATATATCCAGAATGGAACTTATCATTTCTCCAAAAATATTCACCTTTTCCTAATGTCCCTGTTGCTTTCTAAGTACCACCATAATCTCAGTCACACAGGCTCACACCCTAGTTGTCATCTTTTACTTCTGAACTTCTCATTCTCTCTCACTCTTCATATCTAATCTGCTGCCAAGTCTTTCCATTCACTCTGCACAAGAGCACTCATATATGTCCCCTTCTCTCCTCTAAGACTGGCACCATCTACCTGTAAGCCCTTATCACTTGGGAGTCCTGTAATTTTCCTTTAGTTTTTCTCTCTGCTTCAAGTCTCTCTCCAATACATTTCAATCTCCACTCAATTGTCAACTTGATTTTGTAAAAGCAAAGATTTCACAACATTATACCACCTGCTCCCCCATCTACCACCCATTCAGTAAACTCCAGTGGCTCCATTTTACTTCCAAGATCAAATAGAAAACCACCTGTCTGGCTTTTAAAAATGTTCATAACCTAGCCCTTTTAGCATCTTTTAAGTCTTCTTATACCCGACTCCCCTCTACTTGAAAGGTGATCCAGTTTCACCATCCTTGCTATTCTTCAAATAAGTTAATTACTTAACCTTATGCATTTTCCCTTCCTTTCCCAATATGCCTGGAATTTTCTCCATCCTGATCTCCTTCTCCTGTCTGTATTCAAGTCTCAGTTATAATTCTAACTTCTGAAAGAAGCCTTTTCCAGGACCCCTTAATGCTAATCCTTTCCCTTTGATATTATCTTCAAATTATACTGTTTTCATGCACACTATATTCTACACATAATACACATACATACATACATATATATACACACATATGCATGTATATACATGCTATATACTACATAAAGACATATACATGTATTTTACATAGTATATTGTATGTATACACACAGGATAGTTTGGATGCATACACACACAAATATATGTGTGTATGCATTTATGTTTCAAAGTTGTATGCATGTTGTCTTCTTTATTAATTTATATGCTCCCTGAAGGCATGGACTGTTTTTGCATTTCTTTCCATCCTCAGAACTTTGTGCAGTGCCCAGAACAAAATAGGAGCTTAATGAATGTTTATTGACTTGACTGATTTCCTCCATCAATTATTACCCTATATTCCAACCCATAATTTGAACAATGGAGTGTGAAGACTTTCTGCTACACAGTCACTATTCGTTCTCTTCAATTAAGAATTTCTTATGGAGGTTGAAAGAGGAAAAGATACTTAATAAACTGAATACCCTATTTTTTTCAACTATGATGTATTAAAAAGGCTACAGCACTTTGAATCTGTTAAAGACCAATCCTTTTTCTACCTAGGGAAATTTTTGTTGGTGGCCAATAGAATCCTTGCTGAGGTGACCTATACTAAATCAATAAACACAAAATTTTCCAAAAAGTTGGGGGGAGTGAGAAAGAGAGACAGATAGAGACAGAGGTAGGCACACAAACAGAAAAGAGACTGATAGAGCTATATACACACAGAGAAAACCATTGACAGAGAGACAGAAAGAGATAATGAAAGAGATACTGACAAGACAAAGACACAAAGAGACAAAACAAAGAGAGAAACTAGACAAAACTAAGAATTATCATCCTCCTGCCTTTCAAAACACAATTCTTTCTCCACTGCTACTTATTGAAAAGGTAAAAATCCATGATATTTTATCATCAGGGATCAGAGATTTTATATATATATATATATATATATATATATATATAATATATATACATATATATACATATATATACATATATATATATATATATACATATATATAATATATATATATATATATATATACATATATATATATTTTAATATATATATATATATATATTTTAATGTATATATATATGTTCACCCACTCCCACCCACCAAGACCCCCCAAGAAAAAAAAATTTAAAAAAACCCCAAAGCTTCTGCTTTCTTATCTATCAGGTAGATAAGGAGAACAGAACCAAAATACTTCTGTTCTCCTGGATCTTGAGAGTATAGATCTCTTGTTCATCTATCCAACTGGAAGGAGGAAGGAAGGAGAGTTATGGCCAAGCAGAAAAAAAGAAAGTGTTTATAAAGGGAAGTGACATTAGATGATGGATTATTATTTCTATTCTAGTCAGGTTACATGATGGTCCCCATATCTGATTCTTGTTTCCTTTTCTGATTTTTGAAACAAATGTTATCTTCTGCATTTGAATCTGTAACATATGAGATAACAATGAGGTTCATATGAAGTCTAATTTTTAAAGAAGGACCCAGTTTTCAATCAAAGACATTTTACCCTATTCATATCAGATTCCCATTTCTTCAGTTGTATGATCATGAAATCATGAATTTACAACTGGAAGAGAGTTCTTACAAGTTTTCTAATCCAATATTCATATTTTAGAGACAAAGAAAGTAAAGTGCAACAAGATAAGAAACTTAGCCATGCTCACACAGCTAGTCAATGTCAGAGGATTTGAACCCAGATTTTTTCTGACTCCAAATAGATATGATTCATCAGAGCTTAAATATTATCCTAGCTTGAGTGTCATGGTAGATGGGTGAATTATTTATCCCCTCAATCTAGAATATAACCATTGTTCAGTTGATAACTTACATTTCCAAGTGGACAGCTTCTTAAAACAGAAGCAAGCTGAAAAATTGTATTTTGTCTGCACTGAAAATGATCTTAAGGAGACTTCATAAAATCGGGGATTTAATTGAGTAACTACCCTAGAATTCTGATAGCT
This sequence comes from Phascolarctos cinereus, assembly GCF_003287225.1. NCBI lineage: Eukaryota > Metazoa > Chordata > Mammalia > Diprotodontia > Phascolarctidae > Phascolarctos > Phascolarctos cinereus. Next base: position 252,108,340 of record NW_027555514.1, read on the forward strand.
ATCTAAATTACATAAGTTTTTGTAGATCAAATTTCCCTCAAATTTCTTAGGAATTCATGTTTTGTTAGCATTCCAATATTCATTGGTGTTATTATAATGAAAACTATGTGCTTGACAAGAAAATATTAACAAGGAAATGTAAATGGTTAATACTTATGCTAGAAGTACCCAGGACTGCTGATGAGGAAACACAATTTTTTTATTTTTTAAATTTTTTAGAGAAATTTTTTTTAATTTTATAAAAATGCTGAAGCTTAAGTACACAAGAAGAAAAAAAAGAAACTTTATAAACTTAAATATAGAATAAGAAAAACACAAACAAAAAAGTCATGTGCACAGCAGATAAGAGAGGATTCAGATTATATAGTGATAACTTTTCATTTCAGAAAGGATGATTTTTTTTTTTACCAATTATTTCCCCCATGACTCAAGAGGTTCTGTGGTATATACACATATTGTAATTTTGCTAATAATATATAGAATTCAGCTCTGTCTTAGGTAAAATAAATGATCAATGTCATCTTTTTATTTTTCTTAGTAACTGTTCAGCACATCATTATTCAAAGAAAAGATGAGCATTTGTCTACCAATAATATGCCTAGCTTTCCACAAATATGACTTCCCAGGAAAGCAAAAAAAAAGAAAAGAAAAAAGTTTAAGATAATCATATTAAATGTTTCATTAACCTTGCTGCCTGAGTCTTTTTTAAGCTTCTTTTAATTTGTCTTTTCTGGGGAAATAGAATTGTTTTCGTCTTTAGATTTAGGAGAGGTGATTGACCAAAAGGGTAATGTTTGTCCCATTAATATGCTCTCTAATTAATCCATTCACAAACTATTTTGCTAAATGAGAGACCAAAAATTTAGTTTTTATCAGGTGGGGATATCCTTAGAGGAGTCATTAAAATTAGACTCAGATATCAAATATTCACAAATATTGTTTTGTTGAGACAAGTTGACTTTTCCTATTTCTCAGAGTTAATTATTTTTACACAAATTGAAAAACATTTAAAGACAATAAATACAAGCTTGATTTAGAACTATGCAGAAAAGCTTTTTTTTTTCCTTAGGAAGAGAATGCTTATTAGTGTTTTGGATTTTTATTATCATACCTACACTAGCCTCTTGGAGATTGAAATTATTATAGGATTCTTGAAATAAGTATTTCTTATTTGTGGAAATTCAAAATAAATTCATGGTTATGCCCAAAAAGCTGTATTTGTTATTAGAAAATCTATCCTTCCACCACCACATAATCTCCCTCTGTAGATCCATCACTTCAATAGCAACTATTTGAAAATTAAAACACCTCACTAGGTCAACTGCACCTCGATCACAGGAAATAATAAAATCTTGAGAAATAAAATTGCATGTGACCCAAAACACTGAAAAAATGTTTAAAAACCATCTCTCAGGGAAAATAAAAATATGTATACACACTTTTAATTTTACTCTGCATTATTAAAATTTTCTCCATTGTTTTAAGTCTAGAGACAAATAGTAAATCAAGTCTCAATTGGTAGGATTTGATGATTTTGGAGATGGAAATGCTCACTGAAAATGTAATAAGTGTTTGGTTGTCAGGTTCAAATTCGGTCCATCGCTTCCCTGCACCAAGGACTCATGGGTTGCTATACATGGAACTATGCCATATTATCAAAGATGATTCATAAGAGTGAGTCAACATTGATGGTGTTTTTTTTCTGAACCACAAAAGATAAGTTCAATGACGAGTTTCAGTAACAAATGAGTTAATTGTGTAGTAAGATCAAGGGGAAGACAACTCTATCACCCAAGTATTGCTCTTCTTTCCAAGAATGTAAGAAAGACTCAGATGAAGGAGGCCTCTGATAGATTAAACAGATACCCTATTGTAATCTGCACTGGTGAAGGGAGGTATCAAATGTTGATGAAATCATGGATACTTTGAAGTTCATTAGAATACACAAGTCTATAAGACTTTTTTGCAAAATGTTGTGCCCAGAAATGAATAAATACCACACTCAAAACATGGTCTAACCAGTTAAGATAACCTCCAACATTCTGGACACTAAACTTTTCTCAATGAAGCTTTAAAAAGCATTACTTTTTTTCCCCCTCTTTTTGCTGCTGTGTCATACTGATGACACGTGACCAGATTCTTTTTTAAAAGGAAATGTTATCTCAATAGCCATAACTAGGTCAAGGCACACAGAACTATGTACAAGGACAATGGATTTTAGAGGATACAACAATGTAAATAAACTAAAGCATAGGGAATCAACCTGTGATTACTTTGGTATGTCACACACACACATGTACATACACATGTACACACATATATAGTACTGAGAGGTCAACTGCAATTAGGGCAAGGATATTTTTTGAGATCAAATTTTTTTACCGGGTGGCTAGGCAATAAGGTTAAGTGACTTGCCCAAGGTCACACAGCTAGTAAGTATTAAGTGTCTGAGGCTGGATTTAAACTCACATCCTGCGCCACCTAGCTGCCCCAAGATCACAATTCTAATGACCCATGGAATAGAATTTCTATACTGCTCAGTACCCATTACTTCCAAGTAAAATGATTGCAATAATTAGAAATAGAGAAAGAACTTGCTATTTCATTTGTATAGAGAACTCCCTCATGAGGAAACTCAATTTATTAATGGATATTCATCCCTTTCTCTGAAACTTATAATTTTAGACCATTGCCTACAACCCTGTGGGACCATGATTTGTCCAGAGTCAAACAGCCAGCATGTGTGAGAAGTGAAACTTGAACACAGTATTTCCTGGATTCCAGGTGAGTTTTCTCTCTACTACATCACACTGTCTTTATGTAAGATAAAGATTTTTATATAATGTGAAATGTTTTAATTTGCTATCTTCACATTTTAACAGAGCTTTTAATCCTTCTAAACAGTAAAAACAGATTAGTAAGAAAATATCACTTTCAGTTAGGAAGTTATCAGATGAGATACTTCCCCACCAAGGAGTTCCTTTCTTATTCAATCCATTTTGATTCCACCATGAATACAATATTACCAGCAATGGCTTTATGTTGTACTATATTCTTTGCAGTTTTCTGGAGTTTTCTCCCAACAGGACCAGGTTTGGAGACTCCTTCCCTGTCGACAATGCATCATTTATTTCATTACACATTTCATTCTCTTTACCCACAAATTCCAATTCTTCTTATGAGTATAGTTGTTTCTATACCACCTTCCCCCAGTTTGGTATTTTTGCCCTTGATGTTTTGAACTCAAGGGCAGGATTTCATTTTTTTCCCCTGTTAAATTTCAGTTTCTTAGATTCAGCCCATAATTCCCAACTGTCATTCTCTTCTTTTTTTTTTCCTCCTGTCTCTGGCATCCTATGGATTAGCTCTCTTTCTCAGAATCTCATTGTTTGCAGACTTGATAAACATATCATCTGTACTTTTATGGGAGTCATTAATCCAAAAAAAAAAGTTTAAACCAGGACTAAGGGGAGATCACTAGAGCATTCCATTACTTAATTACCTTCTAAGTTGATGTCAGTCTATTAATAACTAGTCAGTCATTCAAAATATGGGAATCTACCCAATTATACTGCCTTAGAGATCACTTAGCTGCTTTCTGTTCACAAAAATATCACCAGAGATTTGGCCAAATGCTTTGCTGATGTCTAACCATATTATGTCTCTCATAGACCCCTAATCCACTAGGCATGACATGGTTGTTTGATTGATCTACTCTTCTCCTTTTATTTCTATTAAAACCTAACTCCTGAAAAAGTCAGCCAGCCTCTGAAAGGCATGACTAAGTGATGAGATTTGCTCTTAACTCCCAAGGAATGAGCTCATCAACTGGGTGGCTGGGACCCTACCCAACTAGGAGACCTAATTTCTGTTTAAAATATACACAGAATCCAGTCTGGGCAAGCCCTCACCTGGGGGAAGAACTTCCTGTTCTTGATTCCCTCCATTAGAGAGCAGAGCAACCTAGCTCATGAAGCAGAACACTACTTGGAGAGATCTGGATGGGAATGGTTTTCCCTGCTCAGATACCTTGAAGATGTTGAGTCTCATGATCAAGCCATATTCTCAGCAAGAGGAGCTAAAGACTTGTAGCCCACCTCTTCCTTAAATGTTTACCAATCAGAGTTTAAAAATATTAAGGTGTTTCAGGATCTCCCTTGCTGTCTTTGCTCACTGAGAGAAACCATTGACCATCAATTTACTGTCAGTTACCTTAATTAACATATTGATTATTAATCAATATGTTATTGATTATTAATAACCCAGAAACTATGCTTCTTGGGGTTTTCATTCATTTCATAGACATAGACTCAGGTATGGATATAGTTGCTATTTCTACATGGACTCTGAAGAAAATCTCATACTCACATACAGCACCTTGAGGTTGACCACTTACAAATCAAGGCCTTTCACAAAGTTGAGGATTATAAAAAGGAAGTAAAAGTGTCACAACCTATTGTACTGAATTCTATGAAGATACACGTATAGATCCCCAACTGGTTTCTCCTCTATAGGAATATATTTTTAGTGGTTATTGTTGTTGTTATTTTTCATTCATTTCAATCATGTGGGACTCTTTGTGACCCCATTTAGGGTTTTCTTGGCAAAGACACTGGAGTGGTTTCCCATCAGAATATGACCTATCTCAAGGGCTGACTTAATGGTTGCATATTTGGGCTACGATCCCCCTACCACCCGAATAAAACCTTCTGAAAAGAATATTGATAAGAAAATGAAATCTCATGGCTATAACTATAAATATGTAATCAAATTACATTAATCAAAAAGAATCACACTGAAAAACTAATGGAACACTTTAAGCCCACAAAAATCTCTAAAAGCAATATAATTGTTCCTGGTCTTAAATTTACATTTTAATCCAAGTTTCTTCCTCTACTTCAATCTTAAAAAAGGCTGTACTTGGTTTTTCTATTATACTTTTATAAACCTAATTTCCCAAGTTTTCATTTTTAAGACTTCAAGATCAAAGCTGAAAGTGATATGAGGCAAGCTCAGCACTGATTGTGTTTGAATAATATTAACATATTTAGATTTTTTTCATTTCAAGTCTCTCTACTTCCAATCCAGCTAATTTTTAGTAGCTCACATTTAAAATAATTGGTGTTGAAATTCTTTGTGCATGAATAATTTTGGGACATTTTTTATAGGGCCCTAAGGAATTTTTTTTTACTTTTTCTTCTATTTATGCTCAAACATCAAAATACCCTGGTTGTTTACTAAGGGAGGATTCTTTTTAACCCTAAAATACTGACAGAGTTGTTTCGGTTGTAGTTTAAAAATGTTCGGATTCACTGACTTTGTCTATGTCCATAAAGAAATTATTACATTGGATGGGATTGTTCAATTTAATTTATATGTTTTTTTTCTATATTATCTTGGCAGAGATCTGGGTCCTGTTATTACTGGTTCTCAGAGGTAGAAAGCAACTGAGGGATTATTGAGCCCAGCGTATACCTGAAAAAGTATTCCTTGTATATCATAACAAGCAAGTAATTATGAACATTTTTTTCATGTAGTTATCCAGCTTTTATTTTTTGAAGGCCTCCATCATGAAAGAACCAATTACCTCCAAGGCAATCTGAACCACTTGCTCAGTCACCTCAGTCACACCAGACTCTGGAAACCTATTTGAGGTTTTCTTTTCTTTTTTCTTTCTTTTTTTTTTTGTGAGGCAATTGGGGTTAAGTGACTTGCCCATTGTAATACAGTTAGTAAGTGTTATGTGTCTGAGGCCGGATTTGAACTCAAGTCCTCCTGACTTCAAGGCCAATGCTCTATCCACTGCACCATCTAACTGCCCCTTGAGGTTTTATTTGCAAAGATAATAGTGTGGTTTGCCATTTCCTTCTCCAGCTCATTTACGATGAGAAAACTGAGGCAAACAGGGTTAAGTGACTTGCCCAGGGTAACATAGCTAGTAAGTGTCTAAGGCAAGATTTGAACTCTGGAATATGAGTCTTCCTGACTCCAAGACCAGCATTTTATCTACTGTGTCATTTGCCTAGCCTAATCCACTTTTAGATAGTCCTAATTGTTAGAAAGTAATTTCCTCCCTTAGGTAAAGTCTAATTTAACATCTTTTAAATTTTAATGCTTTGCTCCTAGTTCATATGTGCTTAGACTTAAAAATAGTTTAACCTTTTCTTTTTTAGAGATGAAGAAACTCAGGCTTGACCACCACATACCTAGCAACTATCACAAACATGACTTTAACCCAGAAAGTCTTCTTGATTCTGAGACCAGCTTTCTATCCATTATACAACACTGCCTTTAGAGTCTAGGAAAACACACAAGCAGGAGCTTGTGTGCTACAGATCTAGGTGTCCACATCCACAACTATTTTGATACTGGGATAGTTATCCTCCAAGGGACATAAGCTTGAAATATTTGTTATTGTTTTCTTAGGGATGGATAACCAAGATGGGTCCTCTGAAATGAAAGAACTTATCTCTTCCCTCTGCTAATAACAATGATTTTTAATAACTTAGACATCTGCTATGTCTGCACTAACTCTTCTTTCCTTCGCACTAAATATCTCCAGTACTTTCAACCCATTCTCATCACCTCAAAGCTCTTCTATATACTCTCCAGCTGATCTATATTCATCCTTAAATGTGGCACCAAGAACTGAGCACAATTCACCAGATGTGGTTTGACCATGGCAAAATAGGGAGAGACTATTATATTACTAGTCATGTACGTATATAAACATATACACTCAAATATATCTCTCTGTGTGTGTGTGTGTGTGTGTGTGTGTATCTATATCTGTATCTTGGATTTGGCTAAGACTTTGCTAGTTTTCATGGCTGCCATATAATATAGTTAATTTATTCTGAAACAAGAATTCACTAAAATCCCCATAACCTTATCAGGTGAGTTGTTGTTTATTTTCATACTTTATGTGTGAGTATGAGACTTTACATTTATATTTATTAAATGAAATAATACTCTATTCAGTCCAATATTTAAGTTTTTTAAGGTCTTTTGGGTTCCTGATTGTCATCCAGGTTGTTACCTATCTCTCTAGGCATGTGACATCTTCAAATTTGATGAGAACGACATTTATACCTTTATTTAACCTACAAATTAAAAGACTGAATAGCACAAAGTCAAGACCAAATCCCTGGTGAGACTCCCCTGGAGACTTCTTTTCAGCTGACACCCAACTATCAATGACTATTCTGTAGGCTATAATTACTTCAGCTAAATGAGAAAGGCTATTATGTTCCCATTGGCCTCATTATAATATATATAGCCTTAAACCTCAGTAATCACACCTCTCTTTAAAAGTTAAATAATAATAACCATGGAATCCTAGTTTTACAACCTATTAATTTTTAAATATATATGAAACAGAAACACCAGCCATAGTTACTATCAAAAGGACCGGTTTTAGAAGCAAAAATATATTAAACACTAGCATTTAGTGCCAGAAAAGAGTAATCAAAAACCATTACAAGAAATAAGCTTAAGAGTCATCAAAATATTAAACTAATTACATATAAACCAAATCCTGTTCAGCAATTTGTATGACCCTTGAAACTAATACGGGCCCCCAAAGAGTTCAATCCAATCTTGGAATGTAATTCCAGGCCTCTTACAATTTTGTATAAAAAAAATTACAATTCAAACAAAATTTTGTTGGTGGAGGAAGCACAAAATTGATTTCTACTGTGCTTCTCTCCCTCCTCCCTACTCTACTTCTACTAACTATATTTTCAAAAGAGTATAATATACACCACCCACATCCCACAAAGGCTGGTGGGTTTGCTTGCTTTCCCTCACACTGTTAAATTTTGGGCAAATGCTTAGGGAGATGGAGATACAATTCCCTCCCGTCTCCCCCAACCCCACTATCATGTGGGTTACATTTGCCTTAATTAAAACATCAATTTGGCAATGATATTTCACTGCTTAAGATGCTTCAGTGACTTTTCACCCTATCATCTATCAGATAAAATACAAATTATTTTACTTGAAATCACAGGTTCAGCCTATGTACTAAAGCACCTCTTCTGACTTTACACTCAGTACCTAGCACACAGTATACACTTAACACATTCTTAATGACTTTAATTTTATAAATTTTAAATTTCAGAGTTTTTGTATCTTGGTTAATGTGATTATATTCTGCATTCTCTTTTTCTTTTGAATTTGAGATCAACTTATACTACGTTCAGAAATTTGAAAAAGGTTAAATTCTGTTAATTCCTCTCAAAAGTAAGGATCATTTGAAAAATAGGTACATGCACACATATACACACATATATGCACATATATGTATTGTACACATACATATTTATCTTTCATATGCATGTGCACATATATATGCATCCATCTTTCAAATGACATATATGTGCATATATATATGAAACACACATATATGGCAATGATTGGAGCTGAAAATATATATATATATATATATATATATATATATACGCGCACACACACACATACATTCACATATACACATACATATACATATATTTCCTCAAAGAGGAAAGGAAAGAAAGTGAGAGGGAAAAGAAAGAAAGAAAGAAAGAAAAAAAGAAAGAAAGAAAGAAAGAAAGAAAGAAAGAGATGCCCATAATTTAGACTATAACCAAAACAATTCATAAAATGAATATATATGTGTGTATTCACATATATATATATATATATATATATATATATATATATATATATATAGAATAGATAGAGAACAGAGAGAGAGAGAGAGAGAGAGAGAGAGAAAGAAAGAGGGAGAGAGTAATATTTTGGATCTTATCCCATTATAAATAAAGCCTGGAGGGAATTGTTTGAGGAGGAGGAAAGTCATGTGTTCCTAGTTCTTTATCATCCTAAAGGCAGAAAAACCCTGCCAGAGAAAATATTGTGAATTCAAGCATTAAATGTCATCCCTAAATATAGGAGGGTCTGATCTAAAAACACAAAAATAGAAATGAGAATTCCTGTTTGTGAGAATCTGTCTTGATACTTGCACTGGAAATGAGTTGACTCTCCCCTTCCATCTCAGTGTATTTCTTTATTTCTGTTTAATAAAGAAATAAAGAGCCTGGTTGTGTGAACAGGAAGGTCAGAATCCTGGGAAGAAGACTGGTTAGCTAGGCAGAGCATGTCAGATTTGAGCAGAATCGTTGCTTATTATAAGCAATACCTATTCTTAGTGGTATTGCTGCTGTTAATAATATCAACTCCATGGGATGCAAGCTGGTTAGGAAAGAGAGAAACTAAGGACTCCCTGGAATTTTTCTTAGATAGTATATAGCATGTAGTGTGTTTTGATCCTATCACTTTTGGGGAAAATTGATTTGGCCAGGTTCCTGAGATGCCCAAAAGGGGGGAATTAAGTTTTAGTTTTTATTTTTTTCCAACTCCATTCTCCAATTCACAAAGGATATAAAGTAATTCATTCCCACTTTCCCTGGCTGTTGATCAAGATTGCTAAGGGAAAGTTAAGGTCATAAACCATTCCGAGTAATAGCAATAGTTAATACCCATGGTGTCAGCTCTCTTAAAGTAAAAGACCAGAGTGCCCAAATAAAAATTGAAGCTTCTTTTTTTTTCTTTCTTTTTTTTTTGGTGAGGCAATTGGGGTTAAATCACTTGCCCAGGGTCACACAGCTAGTGAGTGTTATGTGTCTGAGGTTGGATTTGAATTCAGGTCCTCCTGACTCCAAGCCCAGAGCTCTATCCACTACACCACCTAGCTGCCCCCAAAATTGAAGCTTCTAAAAAATAAATTAATAACAATATTTACATTTATATAGGCCTTTGAGGTTTGGAAAATAATTTTTGTATATGATTTTATCTTCTACACTCCCCTGGGAGGTATGCACTCTCATTAGTCACATTTTATTGACGAGGAAATTCAAACTAATACTTTAATTAAATGACTTGTTCAGGGTCATGCAACTAGTGTGTCTGAGGGAAGAGGCAAATTCAGATCTTCCTAACTCCAACTCTAATACCCTATCCACTATACCTGCCTGGATAAGCCATCACCCCCCCCAAATATAAAAAAATAACAATAATATGGGCATATAATGGTTTTTCTAGGTTATTGGCCATTTGGAGTTGTCTTCCTAGCTGTGTTTTAGCATGGGGATAATTTATTTTGTTATGGCGCAATTCCCAATCTGCTGGTCCAGTTGTAAACAAAGAAAATGCGATTCTGCTCCACCTACTGGACTGAATTACAAAGCTGAATATAATTCCTCAAACTTCATGAAACAAATGCATATGTTTACTGTGTTGAACTTTTTTTTTGGGGGGGGTGTTAAGCAAAAAGTAAATAACAAGAAATAACAAACCCAAGCAAACAACAAACACAAACATTGAGATATTTTAGGATGAACGTGTTTTAGTGATACAGTTAAGAGTTAGCATCTAAGATGAATCCAACATAACCTAGTGGAATGAACAGTAATTTAAGATCCAGATACTTAGGTTCTGAAATCAGCACCAAGGCAGCTATGATACCTTAGTCCATGCACATAATGCCCCCATGCTTCTCTTTTCTCATCAAGCTAATGGGTATAAAATTGACTTACTTGCCTACAATATCTAAGTAAATAAATAAATATTGACCTGTTGCAAGAAAGGGTCCCAGGGATATCAGCTGAAACAAGCAAACAGCAACATTATAACTGGAAAAGGAAGTGAAATAGGCTTGGGCTAATAGTGATGCATAACAGATGAATAGCCCAGGGCAGCTAGATGGTGCTGTGGATAGAGTGCTGAGCCTGGGGTTAGGAAAACCTGAGTTCAAATGCGGCCACAAACACTTGTGTGACCCCTTAGAAGTCAATGAACCCTATTTGCCTCAGTTTCCTCATGTGTAAAATGAGCTGGAGAAGGAAATGACCAACCGCTGAAGTTATCTTTGCCAAGAAAACACCGAAAGGGGTAATAAAGAGTGCGACGTGATTGAACAACAAGAGATGGCCATCTATGGTGTTGTAATGGTTCCCCAAAAAGGTAAAAGACCTGCAAGAATATGTATACCATGTTAGATCACTGGTATAGGAAAAATGTGATCAAGAAAGGAACAAGATGAGAAGGTATGGTTGAGTTTCAATTAGTCCTGTTGGAAAGAATATCCATGGGGGCACTTAGGTGGCACAGTCAGTAGAGCACCGGCCCTGGAGTCAGAAGGACCTGAGTTCAAATCTGACTTCAGACACATAATACTCACTAGCTGTGTGGCCATGGGCAAGTCACCTAACCCCATTGCCCAGCCAAAAAAGGCAAAAAGAAAAAGAAAGAAAAACTATCCACATTTATTAGATTGCTTATCTATTGACCAATGGTTTAATTGTCAATATAACCAAAATTTTTAATTAAGTTCCAAAAATATGAGCTCTGACCTACTCAGAGTGAGCCATAACTCTAACTCTATGTGTCAACATGTGATCTGATACTTTCAACTGATTTGGGACCATCATTCTTCATCATGGTGTGGAAAAGTTTCTCAAAATCCAGATAAGCTTTCTTTTTTTTTTAACTTCTAACAGGGTCTACTGCACTATAAAGATAATCAGTATATCTCTGGTAACAAGCTGGCACAAAAGGATGGAATCATTTAAATCTGACACGGGTTATAACCAGAAGAATTGGGTAATATATTTTTTTGGAGACCACAATACCTCATAAACCAGCTAATAATGTGTATAGTGCTTGTGATATGTAGCCTGTTTTAATGTGTCTGAGTTGAAGCAATGGTCATTGTAAAAAGTTTAATCTTCTGAGATATGAGAGATGATACCATGTGTGTATACACACATTATGTATACATATATGTATATGTATACAGACATGCATATACACACGGGTACATCTTTCTCTATATGTGTGTGTATATGTGTGAGTATGGGGGGGGGTGATGATAGAAATGAAAATTGAAAATCAAGGAACACTTCCAGCAAAATAAAATCATTTTAGACAGGCAGCCACTTTATAGTCACTGGAAAGCTTTTACTGAATTCCACCAAACTTCCCCAACAATGTATTCTATTGATCTAGAATACATCTCAGTCCCTAAACCAAAACCATGTAAATTATATACGAGTGACATTTCATGATAGCATTACTTTTGGTTCTAAGAAAAACTCAAAATTAAAAATGAAACATTTTTTTCTGATTTCAAAAATAAATCGTCAAATTATGAATAATCCTGATATTAACAAAAAATATAACCATAGAGTTATAGGTCCTGGGTGTGGTACTGCAAGAACATAGATTTGACACAGGAGTAATATGTATTTACTCCTGTTCTTGAGTTATTTACCAGTATTTAAGATTGTCTAGGGCAAAAGAATGTTATAAACTTTCTAACCCAATTATCTAAATTATATATTTTAATATGATGGCTTTAATATATCCATTAGTGTGATAGACAGTGTGGCATGGTGGATAGATAGCTTTGCCTTGGAGCAAATAAAGAACTAGGTTCAAGTCTCACCTCTAAAACATGACTGAAAGAGGCAAGCCACTTAAGGGCTCATTGCTCTAGATAAGAGGTGTCAAAATCCAGACAGTTGGTGGAGCAACAAAATTCAAGTGTATTTGAGAAATGTTTAACAAAATAAATTAAACACATATATACATACACAAAATATGCATACCTTTATGCATATACGCTCATATGCATACATTTATGCACACATGCTCATATGCAAACACACGTACATACATTTATGTTGTACACATGGACAACATATGCATGGTTATGTATATCATATGCATTGCATTCAAATATATGGTGTGTATATACACATATGCACAAACATTGTGCACATGTGTGTACATATGAATATGTATACAACTTATATGTATATACATACAATTTATATACTTATATATTATGTGTGTTTTATATATATACCCATATATGTATGTGTGTATGTGCATATATGCATATGCATATAGTAATGCACACACAATCTTACTGGACTTGTAATACTGGTTGTCCTCTTCTCTGCAAGTTTAGTTTTGGGGACTTCCCAATGAAAGTTAACATAACCACTCCAAAATGAAAGTCCTTTAATCCAGGCCAACCTGTAAAAGCAGACACTATAAAGCAAGATTCAGAAGAAGTTATGTCTGAGTAAAACTCATCTATGGAAAGTTAGGGAAAGATCAACAAGGCCTCTTGGTGATTAGATTCACCCAGAGTACCATATTTGCTATGGAACTTCATGTTTCAGGAAATTTCTGAATAACTTAGAGCAGGAATCATTGATTATATGATATTGATAATAAATACTAGCAAAAGAAAATAATAGACAAGGGAAAATAGAATGCAGAGAAATGGGGAAAATAACACCCAAGAAGTCAGACAATTCTTCAAATCCAACAGGGAGAGGGTACTGTGGAATTTTGCAAATAAGAATTCTGGCTTCCTTTTCACTTCTGTGGTGAGCATCATGAAATTCATTCTGAATGGTACAGACAGGAAGGTCATAATGTTATAACCGTGTAAAGTAAACTTGGGAACAATCGATGTAAAAGAAATACCAGTTCAAGGCCCAGAAAGTATTCCTTAGACTCTTTTCTCAGGCATCTGCCTTTGCTTTTAATGCACATCATGAGTATTATAAAAATTGCAACTTGACATTTAAGGGGGGTGGGAATGAATTCATTCATTCATTCAATAGAAGAGCAATTGTGGAGCCTGGAAATGATTACTGTGAGAAAGAAATATGTATGTTGGTGAAATATTTATTTCAAAACACTACCCTGTAATTGGGAGTATGTTTTGTCACAAAGATATTCAAAATTTCCAGTCTAGCATAGTAATTAGTAAAGATATGTCTAGAACATTATGTTTTCCTGATTTTTACTATTTTTTTGTTATTTTTTTCCCCACTAGCACCACTTTTGATGCATTCCACTGGTAGCTGCATGTGGCCAATACAATTCAAAATTTCAAACAGCTTCTAGATGGATATAGACATATAGATAAAGATAGATAGATAGATAGATAGATAGATAGATAGATAGATAAATAGATAGATAGATAGATAGACAGACAGACATATAGATACATAGATAGACACATGGATGTATAGATAGACAGCAGAGAGACATATACACACATGTCAATTAAAATGGGCATATATACACACACAAATATGTCAATTTACAAGATAGATATACATACATGTCAATTACAAATAGACATGTATACACTCAAATATGTCAATATAGATAGATGACAGATAAATAGATAGATAGATAGATAGATAGATAGATAGATAGATAGATAGATAGATAAATAGATATTGATTTTTTTCATTTGGTTGAAGGATGATCTTCAACAGTGGCATATCAGCTAGACAGCTGGCCTCCGAATCAAGAAATTTTAGTTCAAACCCTTTGTCTGATATTTACTAGTTGGGTTACCATAGATAAGTCACTTAGCCTCTCTCAGTATCTGTTTCTTCATCTATAAAATGAAGAGATTGGAATTTGTCATCTCTTACTTCCCTTCCAGTTTCAAATATATTCTCTTCTCTTCCCTTTGACAATCTCATACCCTGATAATCCTTCAACATATTTGTAAATGATTCTTCAATCTATAACTTTGTCAATTTCCAGATTCATATTCCCAATTATTTATATATTCTATAAGGACTACATACTCAACAAGTCCAAAACTTGAACTTATCAGACCCTGAAATGTGTTCCCTTCTAAATACTTCTCAATTTCTATCAATTGTGAAATGATCCATTCGTTCACAATTGATACTACCCAATACTACCTCCTAATCCAAATCATTTCAAACTTCAATAACTCATAGTTTGTCATTGTGACTATTCATTTCTACACTTTGGAAGAAAATGAGAAAAGACAAAGTAGAGGCACCAATATAAATGATTTTCTTAAGGAGTTTAATGAGGAAGAGGCTAGATAAAAATAGATAGATAGATAGATAGATAGATAGATAGATAGATAGATAGATAGATAGATAGATAGATAGATATAGATAGATAGATGGATGGAGCATGATAGTTGGCAGGAATGGTAGGACCATGTGAGAAGTTTTTGTTTTCTTTGTTTTGCATTTTGGGGGATGAGAAAGACAGAGACAAGTTTCTATGCAGTAGTAGAGGAGCTAATATTCAAGCCCTGGAACACTTACATAGATCATCTTGTAATCATTTTATGTAAAAATACAAAGCTGCCATTAAAATACATTTTTATTGGATTTCAGACATTTTTCTTTGTATCCTTAGGTATTTGACCTCAGATGAAAATCCAAGGGGTGGAGATGAGGTGGAATCTCCACATTAATGATCCATTGAAGAATTGAAAAAAAAATGAATTTTGCATTGAAATTTTGGCTTGGCTAAATAGTTCTTTACCAGGTGCTGTGCTATAATCTCGAAAGGCTCATTGTTTCCTTACAGTATAGCATTACTGACTCCATCATGCTATGACTTCATTCAGGCAGGCAGTCACTTTGAAAGTTTAAATTCCCTTTTATATCCACTCCTATCCTCTTTTCTTTTGAGACAGAAATATGAAGCATCCCCTTGTCCTTTAATCAAGAAGAGTTAACTGAAAGGTAGTAGGCTCTGTGATAAACAAGATCATGTAGTTTTGTGTGGGATGCAACTCAAATTAAAAAACACACTTAGAGGTTTTTCAAGGAGAAACAGAAAGTTAATTTATTTGCTATTCTTGAGAATAGGGTGTCCTTCCACCAGGATGATCTGATGAGGGGAGACAGATTACAGAAGCAGAAGAACCAGATTAAATAGCCTTAATGGGTAAAGCCCCCCTCCCACCAACTGGCCAATGTTTGGCTCACAATCTCAACACAAAACTCTACCATAGAAACAAATAACAACCAACAATATGCATATCTTAGTTATGAATAACAAATATATATATATATGTATGTGTGTGTGTGTATATATATGTATATATGTATATATGTATATACATATATGTATGTGTGTATATATATATATATACACATATCTCTATTTAGCCCCTTAGTTTAGTGAAGTGTTGCCAAAGAAACAATTAAAAATGTGCAGTCAAGGCAGATGCTGTACTGTATAGCCAGTTCACCATGACCAAAATATAGCAACAGGTACAACAAAAAACAGGGGGCCTTCAAGGGTTTCAGGCTTGGCAAACTTCAGCTACTGAACAATGGCATAGAAGGGGGTGGTACTTGGGCTTAGATTCCTGTAACTCAGGTGATTTCTAGTAAATCAAAACTTAGGCCTGTCGGGCTGCTATACCTGCCTTGAGTCACAATACAATTTCTATTTACTCTTCTGAGAAGTCTTCACGAGACCCCTCATTCCATTCAGCCTTTTCCCAAACCTTAATTACACTAAGGAGTCTTCACTGGGACAAACCATTCAGTTTTAAGCATAGGAATCTGATGAGAGGTAATGTTAGAATAAACAATCTTCCTAAAACGCCAACATATGGCTAAAAAAATGTCTTTTGTTTTCATAATACAACTCAATGAACAACAAAATATTCACTACCTAATTTTATGTGAATAGAAAGTTATATCACTCTTTGACAAATACAAGTTAAGTTAGTTTGTGTACTAATTTTAATTAAGTTCATGTAAATTTTAATTAATATCATCACATTAGCATACAATAACTTCCCCACACACACATACACACACAATACTCCAGTTTAGATCTTTGAGTCAATTTCTAAAAATCCTAAATAAAAAAATGCACACCAGCATTATTCATTATAATATTTAGAGATATGTAACCCCAATCTTAATATCTTTTTTTTTCTGAACCTAAGAAATGAATGGTCTTTGTAAATCTATGTTAAACACTTTTGGCTTTTAAATGTTTTATTTTTTTTCCCTATTTAATTATTATTTGATAGAATGCATTTACTGCCATTGCTCCTAGGAACTTGTAAACAGAAATTTAATTAAAAGTCATTTTTTAGTCAGTCAGATTTTGCTTAAAGCTTATTTTTCCTGTCCATTAAAAACAGAATTAATTAGGTGGTTGCTTTCTAACCCTTGAGCCAATCTTGACAGTCTTTAGAGGTTCTCAAGGACATTGTAATTTCTAGGTATCTGAAATTATTTAGATAATAATCCTGAGTCAAATGTTAGATATATAAAAGGCTTCTTTTCAAAGTTTTCTCTCTCTCTCTCTTTCTGTCCCCCATCCGTATATCACATATTTTATTTATTTCATTGGCTGTATATTTATTTTCTTTATTCATTCATTTATTTGTCAGTCATTCCATCAATCTATCTGTCCATCCATTTATTTATTTATTTACATGTTGTAACTTTTGGATGCAATCAACAATATTGATACCAGCATTTTAAACCAAAGTTCAATCAAATCCTATATTTGAAAAATGTCATTTAAAGAGAAATGACAAAGAGAGGTAAAGATTTTAGTAATGTTTATGAGATTTTGTAAGTATATTTTTTTTAGCCAAAAACAAGGTTTATTAAAGATCAGTCATATTAGCCAGACTTTTAAGGAATCTGAGCACCTGTGAGCTATTGACTAGATTGCAAAAATCTGAGCAGTGGCTACATTATAAGAATCTGAGCACCTTAATGGAGGCAAGATGGACTTTATACACAGAAAGACTGTAGGAGGGATCTAGCGATGGCCAAGTAGTCTGCAGGGATTGTGAGGTAATAGGAAAGCCTGGAACCTGGGCCAAGTGTCCAAGGGAGAATGGAGCCTAGATAGTATTAAGGGTGGGAAGTGGCCATCGGAAGGTAAAACAGAGGAGGGCTAAACTAGGTTAAGGGTGGTATAGCCACAATGAAAGGCCAGTTGATGGGATTATAGCCTCAAGGGAACTCCAGAGATTTGGCCTCGTGGGAAAGTCCAAAGTTTTTCCTTTTTGGGATCTAGATCTTGCCCTCTCAAACAAATGGGACCTGGATTCTTTTGGGGTAAGGGGCAAAGGTCTCGACTTCTGCAACTCATTCCTGCTGGCAAGTATTGTAGAGCTGTCCCTGCTTCTAGTGGGTCTCAAAGAGGAGATTGACTGGAACTGAGTACAGGATGCTCACACAGGGTGGATCTAAGGAACTAATGATAGGAGGACATTGGCTGGTACCCACTGTTTGCTATCAACTGTGGGTAAATGGCCTATGCTGTGAAGACACAAATCTGACAGAAAAGACTGCAGAGCCCAGATAGGACAGGATGAAACTTCCTTAGCTCTGTTTGGATTCAGATAACTCAGTTTTCCAGCCACGCAGTAATAAACCCACTTCATACGCAGACTCAGGAATAGCCAGGTGGGTAACATTCCTTTTCAAAGGAACATAATGGGGAAACTAAGCCAGGAAGATCCCATCTTAGACTCAGGCTAAAATTGTCCTCTCAGCTTTTTCCCATGCTCACTTCCCACCAGTATCACATTATCTGAGTAGCTTGTGGCATTTCTCAGATGGTGGATTATTGATTTATTTATGGATTATTATGATCCATTAGATGACTCAAAATAAAATTGTGAGCTTTATTTTTTTTCCTCAAACAGCAAGTTTCACTAATCACAGCTTGGGAAAAACTTTGCCAGGATTTCCCTCTGAAATTTAAATTTGTCCCGGTGTAAAAAGGCAATTGTTGGAAACTATTCCTATATACTTGCAAATTCTCAGCCAGACAAAACCCAAACAAGCTTTTTGGAAAGTTTACACATTAAAACAATAACCAACAATAGCCAGATTATTTTAGTGGCAACCAAATTATGAAAAATTGTTTGATGTAAATTCCCTTGATACCAAAGAATTAGCTCCACTCTCTCCCACACTTCTGGGGGAACATGGGAAGGTCTGGTGCACAGAGGGAAAAGGGAGATTGGAGGCTTAACTAGAGAAGATTGGCTCTCCAAATTCACCACCAGGTCCCTTCACAACAAAGGGGCAGGGCAAGAGGAGAGCATAAGGAGGGAATATTCAAACAGATCCTCAAATAGGCAGGAAAGGGAGTATGTCTGGAGACCAGACAAGTCAAGGGGCAGGTAGGGCCAGAGTAATTGGTTAAAACAAAGCCCATAGCCATAACAACGGGGGTAACCTTACTTTCAGCCTCGATTTTTGCCTAGGGCTTGGTGACAGAGATGGAGAATGTGGGAGCACTACCAAGCCCCAGACTCCCCTATTATTCCCAGTCTTGAGAAGACTGGAGGGTAGGGTACTGGGAGGTAACTCCACCACTTTCCCAACCTCAGGGACAAGTCTTTCTCCAAAGTCCTTCCTGGTCACATCTTGGGCACGGTCTCAAAGGCATCCAGCTCAGGGGCTCTCTTTTGGGGGGGGGGCTGTCCTGGAGGGGCATTCCTTGGACCAGTGACCCTCCTGGTGGCATCAAAAGCAGGTTTTCCTACTGCAGGAGTTGTTAGGACCACCCTTGGGTCTTTTTCTGGCCATGACATCATCCAAGAATCAAGTATGTTCTCTTTCCCTAGCCCTTTCCCTTCTTTTTCTTTCCTCTGCTGCTACTAAGTCTTTGATGTTAAAAAACTTCAAAGGCCATCTCCTGTAATTGGACCTGAGTTCTGCAGTTTCCTCTTAATATCTGGGGCAGACTCATTTAAAAAAATACATGCTAAGGATTGTTGCCCCTTCTACAGAGTCAGCATCTAAATTCGTATACTTTTTAATAGCTTCTATTAGCCTGTCTTGGAAAAGGGCAGGGTTTTCCTTTTCTCCCTCAGTAATTTCCTTATTTTTTTGAAAATTTACTTGCTTTTGAAATGCAGTTCTTAGCCTTCTAAGAGGCAAATTACCATACAGCCTCTCTTTCCCCTGTCCTCACTCTTCTGATAATCCCATCCTGGGTCACTAGTGGGAACAGCAGCTGTTCCTGTTTTGTGGGGTTATTGCTGGTCAAACGGTCTCCAAATTTTTGGTCTTATTCCCAGATTCTCCTCTTCTTCTCAGTAGTACAATAGGCAGAGAAGAGAATATGCAAAAAACCCCAAGAAAGCTTGAATTTTAGGGACTAAGTAAACTTAGTGGAATCTTCTGGGTATCTCCCCAGTTTCTCTTTGACCTGAATGAGGTATGAAATGGAGAAGGAAACATGCACCCTAATTGTCTCATTAGGTGAAACAGGAACTTCCTTTAAGGGGAAAAAGCCCTGAAGTCACTGTGAGAACTGAGGCTAGAGAGGAAGGGAGATAGGAAGTCCCACTTCTTGTGAGTGAGGGACTGGGGAATGCTGGCTGAACTGACTGGACTTCAAAGCCAGGGAATCTGGCTGGCAAGGGGAAAAAATCAGCTGGCACTGGAGGATGGGGAGGGGTCAAGGGAGGAGACACCACCAAGATGGGGCCTGGGTTTTCCTTGCCTCAGGGTAAAGGGCCCAGGGAGGAAATGCCCAGGAAAGGCCCTCATCCAAAACCTGAGTAGGGGTTGCCTCTGCAGCAGGGGCCTGGAGAGGAAATGCAGGGTAGGATACATGGAAGGTGAACAAGGCAGGATATGAAGGGAGGTGGGCTAGAGGAAAAGGAAAGGAAAACCAAGGGGACGGGGGAGTCATGGTAAACAAGGGTGGCCAGGGGAGAATGGGGCAGAGATAGGAGCTTGGGAGGTGGTGTTAATGGAGGATAGAAGGGAGGGGTGCTCTAGCACTGGGGGCCATAAAAGGGTCATCTAAAAAGTCTAGTTGATCCACATTCTCCATTTGTGGGGTGGCTGTAGCTATGAGCATCCTACAATTTTTTCTGAGAATGGGGTAATGAGAACATAGTCATTATGTAGGGAATCTCCACCCATTTTCCTTCTCTGTGACAACATCTTTGTAACTCTGAGAGAGTAATTTGCTGTCACGTCCCAAAAGTGGGCCATGCTTCATAATTTTCCAGGTGATACTAATACTAAATGGTGTTGCAAAAGAACACCAACCTTTTCTTTTTTAGTTCTTTAGAGAAACTAAATTTTCCCCAATTTTGTAAAAGATAGGCCAAACGTGAATTTTCAGGTATTGAAGGTGATTGACCCTTTGTGGAGGTGGGGGCTAGAAGTCCCTCCCTCCTTAAATAAGTATTTGGGAATAAGCCTTGGGAAACAAACAAACAACAACAACAACAAAAAGCCCAAAACAGTACCTGAAATTTTCCTAATTCCCTGGCACTGACAAAATTGAGAGGATTGGGCCTACACTTCTGGATAGGGAGTCTGAAGGTGCCGGCAGGTCCATAGTCTGAACAGAACCACTGGACTGAGAGTCTGAGAGTGTCAGGCTGAGTTCAAGACAACCTCATAGCTGTCTTGCCTAATGAGACCTGAGAGATCAGGCTGGAAAAGCACTTCCAAGTCAAGCCTTCCTAGTTGCTTGGAAATCTACCCGATTGCAGGGGGGAAAAAAAGATTAAAGGAAGAGGGGAAGCTTACATACCCTCCAAGTCTTGGCTGGCAAAGAGCTTGAAATTAGGCAGTTTTTCCCAGGGCAGGGAACCATAAGATGAGGTCTAGAGGTGTGGGGGTGCTGAGACCCCAAGATCATGACATGTGGGTCCTGTCCAAAAGAATTCGTCCCAAGCCTTCTTTCAGCTAAAGACAAGGTTTATTAAATATCTGTCATATTAGCCAGACTATTAAGTTATCTGAGCACCTGTGAGGTATTGGCTAGATTGTAAAAATCTGAGCACTGGCTAGATTATAAAAATCTGAGCCTGAAAGTATATTCTTAGTAAGTCTGTGATTTTAATTTTTCACTAAAAGTGAAATTGAGGAACAGTAGCATATTTTCTCACACAACTGAACTACATTTTTTCTGGAACTATGTGGTTCCAAAATCATTTCATAAGAATTATTTTATTAACTGATTGTTATGGTATTAGAGGAGAATAATCATCAAACAGTGAATACTTTTAGAAAGGGGATAAGGAGGGAAAGGACTGTCACAATGCAGGGAAAAAGGGGATTGTGAAAACAGAGGAAAGAAGATCTTGTAATTTAGGAAGTGAAAAAGTCTGGCTGGGCATCCTTTGACTTTTCCATTACTTGGGATGTAGTTGCTCCCTAATAGTTCACTAGTTAATATTTTCCCTGGAGGCCAAGATTTTGTAACAAGATTCATTCTCTCCCAAGGTTGGAGTTCCTGAAAGCAGGCTTGAGTGTCCCACAATTGATTGCTTCTCTCTCAAAGGTAGGCAGTAATCCTGTTTCCACTGATCTCTCAGATGAGAGATGTACTGATAGTAGCGAATCTTTTCATTCGTCTTCCAAAGCACTGACTAAGAAGTTAAATTTCCTGTTGATCGAGCAGCAGGAAATATGGGGTAAAACCCCTGGCATCATTCTTAGTGGCATTATAGAGTCATGCTTTCACAGTGGGATCAGTTGATGCAATCTCCATGTGGACTTTGGAACAGACAAAGACATGCTGTAATTGGTTTGTTTTCCTTCTAGTGGCATTTGAGTAGATATGTTGCAAACTCCTGAATGGGTGGTGGCTTTAGACTCCTGCACTTTACCTCATTGTGGTTCTTCTTTTCTTTTATAAGAAGAGAATTGGAGAAAGCTACAACTTCATAGTTTCAGACCTTGAGAAGTTCAAACAGTCAAGAGTTAAGTCACAAGAAGTCCAGGAGCTGAGTCTTTGGCTATGTTTTCTGAAAGCTTCATGATGAGGAGTGAAGTCCTTAGCTGGGCTAGCATCCTCATCATCATCATCATTTTTACTATCATCTTCATCAAGGACAATCATCACAGGGAATACTGGTTCACTATTGTAACATCCACATCCATTAATGATCCACTCTCAGAAAGAAGTCACAGATTCTTACGTCTGTGGTCCAGCTCCTTTTGTTTCAGAGATCAACTTAACTCTTTCCATAGAAAACATTGAAATGCCTACAGCATAAGGCAAATACA
The DNA here is from genome assembly GCF_003287225.1 of Phascolarctos cinereus. Classification (NCBI taxonomy): domain Eukaryota; kingdom Metazoa; phylum Chordata; class Mammalia; order Diprotodontia; family Phascolarctidae; genus Phascolarctos; species Phascolarctos cinereus. The sequence continues at coordinate 252,131,232 of NW_027555514.1, forward strand.
TTTCAGTTGCTCATGCCACCCATCTCTGTCCAGCATTCATATTAGCATATGTTAGTCAATAAATCAACAATATTTATTATTTACTATATATCAGACTCCCTTTTGGCTACTGGGCAAAGAATGAAAAGCAAAAAAAGATGGAACCTACTCTAATGGGAATTAGAACATATTATTACGTTAAGGTCTGTCCATATAAGAAATAAATCTCAGAATCATAGTCTTAGAGATGGAAAGGACCTTGGAGGTACTTGAATAAAACTCTCTCAGTAGCATAGGCTTAGAACTGAAAGAGACCATAGAGGTCAATGGACCTACCTCCCTTATTTTGAAGATGAAGAAACAATCATAGTCTAAATGACTTGACCACGGTCACACAGCTAGCAAGGATATGAGTCATGATTTAATCTCAGGTCTACTTGATTCCAAATTCAACACTCTATTAACTATAGTACCTAGCTGTTTCAACATCACCCAAAATGAAGTTCCAGAACTTATTTGTGACAAATCACTTCAAACTAAGGAATTCACTTTGTGGGTAAGATAACAGCTTCACTATCAGTGAGTCACCTATTGGCAAATATAGTGAGCTTCTGGCAGCCATCACTGTCATGTTACAAAGCTGCTCCCAAACCCTCTTGGCTGGTAGAAGATTGTGTAACCTAAAGAGTTTACTTGGGTCTGCTAAACCACCAAGTGGTACATGTGTGAAAAGTCCTAAGTCTTTCTCATTATCCTCATCCCAGTGACCTACAAGTGGTGCCAAATGAGTCATGTTACACAGTGATTTTTGCCTTTCTCTTTTGGGTTCTTCTCAACTATCAAACCATGGAAGCTTTACAATAATGCTATCATTCTTCACAAGTACCTGAGAATAGCCACTTAATACCAGCAAAGTCTTTAGGCTTCAATAATTCTTCCATCATGAGCAGTTAATCAATATACCTGTCTTCTCAAAGTTGGTTCTCTCTGTGAACAGAGATGCCATGTTATCCATATACTTGATAGAAATGCCACACAATTAGCCCACATCAACAGTCAGGTTTAAACCATTACCTTCATGAGATAATATTGTCAAAAGAGCTCTTACCCTTTACTTTTTCAAAACCTTGTTAAATATGTGGAGATGTTCCAGGTAAACTGATATTTCTACATTATTAATATCACCAATAGCATTTTCCTTGAACTGAAAAAAAAAGTAAGGCCCTATAGGACCATTTTTAGTTGTCTTATCTTATGTCCTATATCTATATGTTCTTGTCTTCATACGAGTTCCTAACTTTTTAGTTTGTGTGCCATGGACCCCTTTGGAGGCCTAAGGATCTATTCTCTGAGACTACTTGAATGACAACTCATCTTACAGTCAAAACCAGTCACTGAAATGCCAAGGGAAACACTAAAGAGGAAAGAGATGGCAATGGTTGCTAAAGAGAATCATGAATAGATAATGGCAGGCCTTTCTCATCCTTCCTGATCTCACTATGAGGAGTCAAAAGCATTGGCCCTTGGTCAATAGTGGGGTATTTAGTGAATAATTTTCCAGTCCCTTCTCATTTCAGTTACCTTTTTGGGGATGTCACATAATCCCAAGTAGCTCAAAAACCTTGGTGATTACTTCATTATCCTTTCTAAATTCTCCTCTCAATTTTTTTTCAATCCCCTCTTACCCACACCAAAGAGTAGATATAACGGTGTTTGATGATGATGATGATGATGTTGTAAAAAGATATGCTAGCATTTCTATAGCACCTACTATGTGCAAGGAACTGTGCTAAGTGCTTTATAAATATTATCTCATTTGAGTCCCTCAACTCAGAGAGGTCACTTTTTTTCAGTTAAAAAAAATGAAGGCAGACAGAAATAATGATTTGCTCAAGGTCATACAGGTTTTAAGTGTCTGAGAAAGGGTTTGATCTCAAGTCTTCCTGCCTCCAGGCCACTATTCCAGCTGCTTGCATTTAAAACAACTGCCTTCCAATTCCTCACTTTCATAATCTGTGGGTATCCCCATATACATAGACACATAAAAGTCCTTGAGAAGCTTCTAGTCCCAGAACTAAATACCATTTACTTGAATACCTGAGTAATTATGGTACCTATTCATACCAGTTCACAAGAATGCAATATGTGATCATAATATACCAGTTCTACGTCAATAAAGTATATAAAAATATCTCAAACCCATCATACATTGCTTCCTTGAATCAACTTATCTCAGTATATTCCAGCTTTCAATGGGGAAAAATAAAATAAAATAAAAAGAAAGGAAAAGAAAGGAAAGGAAAACTGTAGTCAAACTGCAGCCTAGACTTTGAGAGGGGAAAAGTCCTCAATTGATTAAATATTAAAGCAAATAGCCTAATATTATTTAATAATCCTAGGAATCCTGCATAATCCTGCCACTGTCATCCATAAGGTATAACTATTGTCATAATCACAAGTCAAAATACAAAATTTAATAGAGAAATAACCTTAACTTTGGTTTTTATTTGTCATGAATGAGAATGGTAATAGATGCCTTTATGAGACTGGGAGATATAGTGAATAGAGAACCATACCTGGGTTCATATACTTGTTGTGTGACCCTGGGCAAGTCACACTAAACCTCAATTTCCTCATTTTTAAAATGAGAATAATTATATTGCAGTGATTATTTCACAGGACTGTTGGGGTAATAACATGAGATAATGTCTATAAAGCATTTTGTAAATCTTAAAGTAACATATAAAGACTTAAATTTTTCAGTATACTCCCAAAAAATTAAAGAAAGAACATGAAAGAACTATAAGGAAAGCAAAATGTGGCAGTGACTATGCACTATCTTATATGATTTTCAGAATGAAATAGAGTGATGTGCAATAAAGAACATGGATCACAAGCCAAGAAACTTGAGTTTCATTCTTAGCAATGCTACCAAGTAGCTGTGTGCTTTTGGTTAAGACATTAACCATCCTATGAATTCAGTTTCCTTATCTTTAAAGCAGGCCTGCACAGCATACAGCCCTCCAGCTGCTTGCAGCTGTCAAAAGATTTTGGGTGGCTGTCATGTGACCTACAGCAACCAACCATTGTCAATCTGTCTCTAGTTTAACCTATCAGCAGCCTGAAGAAGTTTAGACTATTTAAATTTTGGTCCCTACTTCCTGCCAAATTGTGCATATCTGCCTTAAAGCAAAGGTTTGAACTAGATAAGCCTCTAAGTATAAGACTCTAAAATCCAATTATCATGGTCAATTTTCATGGTAGCATAAAAGTTGTCTCACTTCTGGAATCACAATTTTGGGGTTCAATATACAGGATATATTTGAGTTCCCCTACTTTCCCCCAAAAAACACTAATGCAATCCCTTCTCTATCAATAGAGGAGTTGGAAATCTGAGACAAAATAAAAAAATAAATAAAATGGGAAAGTCATGGAACAGAATTATTCTCTACTCCCATAAACAATTAGTCACATTACAGTGGAGAAGGCAACAATCCATTGCCTATCCAGTATGGGTAAATTTCTTCTGACTGAAGTCTCTTTGTTCTCCCTCCCATAAGCTAGTTGGGCTTTCTCTATTATTCTTGGCTCTGCCTCCATATCTGCCTCCCACTGGAGCTGCCATTTCCCTCTGTCTTCAAAATTGCCACTCAATATGTCTCTACCTCACTCCTCTTGCATTTTGGAAGCCTCATTATTCTTTCTGAGTAAAACTAGCTGGACCACATGTCATGAGGCTAGTCAACAAATGTTCAGCTCTAACTTTAATCTGCCTTAGAGTTTCACTTTGGATGGAGTCCACAAGGACCACTCACATATGTGTGAGGCTTACAGAATTACCCTCTTCTGTGCAAGGTCCCCAGCCCTACTTTTAGCTGATAAGAGAAATGAATTTGATTCATAGAAAACACTGTCAGCTCCTCCCACTGAATCTTTAAAGTTGAAAATTATCACATTCTTTTTATTTGTCCCTTCGATGTCCATTAAGTGTCTCACTATCTAGTGTTCAGCCACAAAATATTTTGAATTGTCAATAAATCTCAAGTAAGTAATAGATCTATTGGATGATCTGGCTCAGCCTGGTGGTCTCTGCCATAAAGCCCTGCTTATGGATGGATATTTGTAGACTTCTTACATGTCAGAAGAAAAGAGATTTTCTGCAACTAGTGGATAATCATAACAACCCAAGATCTACCTTATACAAGTAACTGAAAACTAGAAATCAAGGTCTGGAATTTATGTGTATATGTATATGCGTATATGTAGATGTATACATACACACACATATACATATGCACATATGCATAAACATATTATATATATATATAATAGTGTTATTGTTTTATGAATTACATATTTCAGATGAGTTTTACTTTCAGTGATAGTTTGCCACTATTTTATACTTAACCAAATCATTTTAAACTGTCATCTTTGTAAATGGCAGAAGTCTTGTTTTATGGGTCAATATATAAGAAATTAATCTATACAGGCAGTGCAGTATAGGAATGAAGGAAGGAAAGAAGGAAACAAAATTTATTAAGTCCTTACTATGTGTCAGACACTGTGATGAGACCTTTACAGATATTATCCCACTTGATCCTCACAAGAACCCTGGGAGGTAGGTGATATTATGATCTCTAGTTTACCATTGAAAAAAACTAAGGCAGACAGAGGTTAAGTAACCTGACCAGGGTCATATAATTAACAAGTGTCTGAAGTTAATTTGAACTCAGATCTTCCTGCTATGAAGCCTAGCACTCTCCACTGTACCTGATTGTATAGTGGATTTAATTATCGGCTCCAACATGGACACACTGACTCTGTGGTTTGATACAAATCATTTAACTTTTCAATTTTCTAAGATGATAAGCGTAGAGAAAATGCTGACTGTATTATTGGCAGAGGAAGTTTTCCAACTGGGTATTCGCTCTGTCTCTGTCTGTCTGTCTCTCTCTTTGTCCTTCTTTATACACATACTAACATATATACATGCATGTATATATGTATATACACACTTACAAATACACAAACATGTAGGTGCACATACTATACATGTAGATATATATGTATGCTTTGCAATGTATTCCCATTGATGGATGAAGATACACACAATATACATAATACATACATACTATGTATGTATGTGTGTGTGTGTGTGTGTGTGTGTGTGTGTGTGTACATACATACATAAGTTATTGTCTTTCTGGGAACTTGTGATTGTTCACTTCAGTCCCCAGAGTGACAATGACATATTGCAGTGCTTTCCCTCCTTTCTAAGTAAATGATCTTATGAAAGCATGCTGCCATTCTATGCGCACACACACTGTATGTGTTATATGATCTATGTTCCATGATCTAATCTGTATGTCAGTACGTTATGCTTTTATATCTCAAAAGTTCCTTCCAGCTATAAGTACTATGAAACATTCTCTGTCATTCCAAGTACTCTCACTTTGGGAATGAAAAGGAGGCCACCCAGGACTGAGCTCAAAATGTTATCATTGTACTTTCTTAATCTGTTGAATTTATTTTTTTTAAATTCAGTCTAACAGAAAAATAAAGATTTTTATCCGTGATTGAGTTCATTTGATTTTCTTAATTTCCAGGCTCCAAAAATTAAACTTTACAACATTCTCTGCTTTATGTCAATGATACCATATTTTCCTAGCCACTGAGGTTCTGCACTTGAAAACAATCTTTGGTTCATTCCTCTTCCTCAAACCTCATATCCAAGCAGCTGCCAAGTTTCATCAATTCTACCTTAACAATATCAAATGCTTCCCTCTCTCTGCCCCACCCCCTTTATACTCTCACTGCAATACTTCTATTTTAGTCTCTCATTCCATCTCACTAGGACTAAAGCAAATCTCCTAACCAATCTCACTATCTTTCACTTGTCCATTATCCAGTCCATTTTTCACACTGCTAGCTGTCAAAATCAACTTCTAAAGCCACCAATCTGATCATGTCATGCCTCAGAAACTTTCATTGGCTTTCCACATCTTTCAAAATAACATAAAAGCTCCTCAAATGGACTTTTAAGACCACCAACAATCTATCATTAACCTACCTTACCTCTCTATTGCCTAGGGCTTGGGAGAGTGGGAAGGTTAGCAAAGCCTTGGTTGGGACCATGGATATCTCCTTGAAGAAGCTAGTGCTTGAATGTGGCTTTGAGATTTCTTTTTTGTTAGAGGGGATTGACTCAGAAAGAGATAGCTACCAGGGCCAGTGACCAAAGGCTTTTATCTTATTTTTGAAGGAAAAGAGAAATGTCTTTTCATTTGAACCATCTTTGGTCTAAGAGCTTCTACTCAGGAAAGGGGGATGAAGTACAACCTAACTGCGTGAAGTTTGCAATAGAGGGTTCAGAGAATATTTCTGAGAGGTTACATTGCAAGTGAGAGATTAACTAGGCAAGCTATAGCAGGAAGCAGTGAAGGTCTAACAAGTGATCTACAATAGCAATATGTTTTCTTGAGTTTAAATTCGGAAATAAATGGGGATGGTCAATGTATGGATGTCAAACAACTCTGTGAGGTAGGTACTATTATTATCTCTCATTTTAAAAATGGGGAAAGTGAGGATGTGAAAAGTTAAATGATTTGGCCAAGGTCACACAGATAGCAAGTGTCTGAAGCAGGATTTAAAGTCACATCTTCCTGACTCCAAGTCCAAAAATGTATCCAAGAGGCCATCTAGGTGCCTCAGGATTAACTTTACCTAAACAATTTTCAAAACTTCTTGTCTTCTTATATTAAAGATGATGTAATGTTTCACCTGCAAGTCTTGGCCAGACCAGGCACATTTTAAAACTAGGCATTCCCTGTCTATTCTCTTTGCCTGTTACCTCTTTATACATAATCAGTCTCCATTCAGGCCACTGAATTAGCACCTGTTGAAATCTTTCCTTTCCTTCCAATAGCCTCTAGGGAAGAATTCCTTATTTACCATTTAGAAGTAACCCCTCTACATTTGGTTCTCTAATGTGATTGTAGTCCACCTATTTCTTGCACTTCAACATATTATAATTTTCATTATCATTGTTTGTATTTATTCCTAACTCCTCTGGTTCCCTCCTTTAGGACAGGGAGTGGTTGTGTGTAGACACATGTAGGTAGATTTCCCCAACCCCATCTCATTTGAATGCAAATTCCTTTGGGGAAGAAACTATCTCCTTTTTGTCTTTATAATTCTAACATGGGGGCATTTGATAAAAAGTTTTTGGAATTGAATGCTTGATTTCAGTATTTCAGTGATTAGCACACTGGCTTTTACATAGTCAATGTTTAAAAAATGTTTGTTGAAATAGATTATATTTGCTGAATAAATTTGGAGGAAGAGGATAGCATTTGCACAGTGCTTTCCTTCCAAGAGACATACCTAATAAGGTATAGGTGGGTTGCGATTAGCACTGGTGGAGAGAAAGCACACACTGGGAGAACTTCACACCAAAATCATACATCCTTTTTATATCCAAGTAATAATGGAGGGTTAGGTTTTTTAAAAAAATGAAGTAATTGCTTAGGAGCATGAGTGACTAGAAGTTTGCAGGGCTACAAAAAAAAAAAACTTATGGCAAAATATGATGGTATCCACCTGTAGTCCATGCTTCAGGAGAGGCTGAAGCTGGTGAATTTCTTGAGTTTGGGAGTTCTGAATTTCAACAGGGCTAAAACTGATTGAATATCATCACTGAATTTGGAACTAATAATTAGTATTGGGGTTGACGCATGAGTGTTCACTGTGTCTCTAGCCTAGGAAGATAGAGAGATCCAACATTTTTTTTTAAAGTATAAATTTCTTCCTTATCTGGTCATTGTGATTATTGACCATGCAAGATGAACAGAAAGGCACTGTGGCAAAGTGAATGAAGTGCTGGAAATGGAGTCAGGAAGACCTGAATTCAAATCTTACTTCCTACACTTGGCAATGGTATGACACTGGACAATTTAATTAACCTCTCTGCACTTCCATTTCTTTGTACTTTTGCTACATATTACACATTGCTTAGAATGGCTCAAAGGAGATAATCTATATCTCTCAGATAAATTTAATATGTGATAGAAATATTAGTTATTCTTAAAAGCATATGGATGAAGAACTTGACCATGTTGGGGCTGTGTAAACAGCAGCCCACAGTTATTAAGAGTTTTGAGGCAATAAGACCAGTGAAACCAATGAAATATGTAGGACAAAGTGTTTAGTGTGTCTTCTTATTAATTCATTCATTGATTAGCCTGATATTTTATGTGTGACTTTTTAGAGGTGCACGAGATGTGAAAAATATACTCTTTACTGAGGGTGAAAGGAAACCCATTGGCAAGATGATAGGAGACATTCTCTGGGGGAACAAAAAAAGCTTTCTCTATCTCTTAACCTAGAAATCCAAGGTTCTTCTACCTGTTTACCCGCTTCTCTGAGAAACCAACACTGTTAGGTTATTTAGCCCTTGAAAATATTATGGCACTATTTTTTAAGGAATAACAAAATAATTATTTTTCCCCTTTTTTATTCATGATAGCTTTCACAAATCAAATAAGACACTGAGGTGACAAAGTGGTTACAGCACTAGACACGGAGTAAGGAAGATCTGAATTAACACTTGCCTCAGAAACTTACTAGCTGTATGACACTGGGCAAATCACTTAACCTCTCTCTCCTTCTGTTTCCTCATATGTAAAATGAGGGTAATAACCACACTTACTTCTCAGAGTTTAAACTTCCCTGAACTTAAAATGTGGTAATATTTATAAAGCATTTTAAAAACATTGAAGCACTATATAAATGCTAGCTACTATTATTAATACTAGTATTTATTGTTGCTATTGTAAATTTCTCATAATTTTTGTCATTTTGAAACATACCCACTACTTGAAGAATTTTGTAATTTGCATTCAGTTCTAGCTCATTAACTTGATGTGAATAAATAATTCGAAAAGTCTTAAGCAAGCAGTGTCATTTTTTTTTGATAAGTTGTACTCCACATTAAATGAGGTGATATATGCAAACTGCTTAAGACATAGTGCCTGGCCCATAGACATCACTTAATAAATTTTTGTTTTCTTCCCCTTCTTAGTGACCACTCAGTGACACAGTAGATAGAGCACCAGACCTAGAGCCATGAGGGCCTGAGTTCAAATATGGCTGAATTCAATTACTAGCTGTGTGACCTGGGCAATTAACCTAACCTCAGTTTGCCTTGGTTTCCTCAACAATAATATGAGGATAATAACAGCACCACTTCCCATGGCTGTTGTGAGCATAAAATGAAATAATATCGGTAAAGAACTTAGCCTTCCTTATTTAAGCTAAAAGCCCAACTCATTTGTCTCCCACATTAAAGTCAAGGTCATTAAGAGAGAGCTATTTGATTTAATGCCTGGAGTGCTGAACTGGAAGGAAGGAACCCTGAGTTTATATCCTGCCTCAAATACTGACTAGTTAGGTGACCTAGGTAAGTTACATAAGCTCTATCAGCTACATGATCCTTATTTATAAAACGGGATAGATTTTAATAGTACTTACCTCAGGGTGATTATGAGGGTGAGTGGAGGACATATAAGTTATATATATATATATCTTAGCTTATTATTATTTTAAATTACTTTCCCTCCATTCTGAAATGTCTATCAGTCTTCTTCATGTGATAATGAACATCTACTCTTCTTTCCCAGTCCCATATCTATGGTTCCTTTAGAAAAACCAACATGGAGGCAACTGGAATTTAAAAGGCATGCTCTAATGTATTCAGCAATTACTTGTTGAAATCTGTTGGATCAGTTCACGAGTTGGACTCCTAGGATAAAAATACTACCCACCAGCCTTTCTAACCACATGGGTTAGGCCCAGGCTTCTTTACCCCCTGTAATAGTGATTAGTTTTTTCTTAAAAGTTGACTTGCTGCTCTTGATTCAGTTTCTTGGTCACATAAGGGAAGTAAAGTCCCATGTGTGAGAAGTCTAGGCCTCTCAGATTCCACGTGTGCTTGGGTTACCTAATCCTGTCCACCTAACCTACTAACCACACTGCTATGAGAAGGTAAGGAAAGAAGCCAAAGCCAAATAGAAGAGCTGGCATATCCTCATTGCATATCCTTACTGCATTAGGACAAAGTTAACACCCCTTTTGTTAACAGTTGAATGATTTATGAGTGTCTCTTTTTGTCCAAAAATTGAACCTGAAGTGAGAGTTCTAAAGTTCAATTCATCTTCTAACAGCTGTGGAGATAGTAGGGTGGACTGTCCAGTTTAGAACTGAACTTAGAATCAGGAAGATGTGGGTTCTCATCCTAAACCTGCTAGTAATTAGTTGCATAATGCCGAACATATCACATGAACTCTGTGTACGTCAGGAGCCTCTATAGGAGTAATCTATTGAGATATAGATGGACCCTGCCTTGGATTGGCAGGTGGAGTTACCACATGGGAACTCCCCACTGAGGATATCACAGCTTTTCTTAGTCCTTGCGTAATAACTGAGTTTGAAGACGGAATCAGATGTCAGGACACATTTGAAAGGTGAAGACCACCCCACTTTTGACCACATCAAAATATTTGAAATCAGCAGGGAAGAGACAAAATAGCATACAGACACACACATATGTTTTAGATTTAGCTATAGATATTTATATCTATATTCATGTGGATAATTTTGTATCTTCTCTACTGTTTATAAATATTTTATACAGATATACACATGCACAGAACAGTCAGGTGACAAAGCAGATAGAGCAGATAGGGTTTCAGTGTTCTTTTAAACTCTATTAGCCTAAATCTACACTAAGGCTTTTGGAGCACTCTGTATGCACACATAAAAAAAAAATGATTTATATATAATTCAGCATTAGCTTGTATAAGAAAAGAAAAGGCAAGATAAATTCCAAATGTTAAACCAAATATTGCAGAACCATCAGGTCACATGATTTCATTTTAAAATTGTTCGAGAATTTCTCCATTTCCTTCATTTTTGAAGCTGAGAGTTAAGGGAAATAATGATGATATTGAATATCCTCTGGGATTTGATGAAATGTTACAGAAAATCCTAGATGCCCATTTTTGGTTTTCGTTACCTGAACTAGGCCCAACCTTTTCAGGCACGTCTAACTTCCTTCCAAGCAATAATAATTTAGTGATTCATAACATGCTGTCATTTCTGGCTGGGGAAAAATGTATCATAAATGATGTCACACATTTTTACAGCACATGGAGTTTTCAGAAAATATTTTCCTGTTCTTACCTCTTGACTTTTGTTTGTTCACATGTATTACCGGGAGTTACTGGCTCAAAGTAGACTTTTCTGACTTAGGTCTCATTGAATTGGTGCAAATACCCCTAGACAGTTTCTTCCTCAGAACCTTTGTAAGATATGCAGGTACTCCAAGACTTCAGGAAGATATCAAAGAAGCATTCCCAGTTTATTCACTTTTGCGTGAGTCAGAAGGTCACATACATAAATGTGATAGCACCTGTGAGTTCTAAAAAGTAATTTGTGATCTTCATTTATTAACAAAAGAGCTGAATATTTTATAGGTTAAAAATCTTTTATGTTAAGAAAAACATGCATTGATCCCTGGAATAAGGCCCTATTTCATCTTGAATTTATGGATATCTTTTGTTATCTTTTTTAAAGAGATGCTTACTTATTTTTCATTTTTGTTGTTTATTGCAAAGATCTGGTCCTTGGTAAGGGAGAAGAAAGGATGCAGTTAGAAATGATTGTGATACAAATAAATGAAATTTAAATAAGCATTATATATAGGAAAACAAAACAAGAGATTTAAAAAAAAGTAAAGCAGGGACTAGTGTTTATTTAAAGAAATGTTTTATCCCCATAGGAATTATAGGTTTTTAACTAAGATATCTAGGGCAGCTTGGTGGTACAGTGGAGAGTGTGCCAGGCCTAAAGTCAGGAAGATTCATATTCTTGAGCTCAACTCTGGCCTCAAACCCTTAATAGCTGTGTGATCCTGGGCAAGTCATTCTATCCCATTTGCTTCAGTTTCCTCATCTGTAAAATGAGCTGGAGAAGGAAATTGCAAAACTACTACAGCATCTTTGCCAAAAAAAAAATGTTGTCATGCAATCATACACAACTGAAAACTACTCACCACCACGACCACCACCACCAAGATGTCTGGTACATTTCTCAGAGTTTTCCAAATAAGGAAAAATGAGCTTGTTGACCTTCATTCTATTCTTCTGCTAAAGAATTCAAAATAATACAGGGTTGAAAAGGGTTAAAGGAAATTTTCTAAAGTATCCATTTTGAATTTGTGTAAGATGGAATCTATTGGAGATATCATAGGATGTGAGATGCCAAATTAGAAGGAACCTTATTGATAATATAGTTCAATCTCCTCATTTTACAAATAAGGAAACTGAGGCACCAAGAAGGGATGAAACTCACCCCCAGAAGACACAGAGAGTAAGAGGCAGATCTGGGATTTGAACCTTGGTCTTCTTCCTCCATATCCACTTTTAACTGCACTGTGTTCCATCTCATCATAAGAAACTAAATACAAGGAGAATATGAAAAAAGAAGCACCCCAGATACATTGAATGTATATACTGGTTATGTCCCAAATTGAATGTACTTTTATGAGGAGAAATGATTCTTATTTGGTCACAGACACAGACAGATGGCTAAAACATACACGTAAGTATAAGTAATTAGTTATAGTATAATAAGGAAAGGCAGAGAGCTTAAATTAATGTTTATTCATTCTTTATACTATAGTGAGTTACAGAAAAAAAAGATAAAGGACTATGGAAATAAGGTACAATGAAATTTCATGGGCAGTTAAGAATTTATTCAAAACATCTGTTTCTGCAATGTCATATGCTCTCTTTCTCTCTCTCTCCACACATATATAGTTATGTATGCATGTGTATGTATATGTTTGCGTACATCCTCAAATAAATATCCTCAAATGTATTTGTGTACGTACATACACAAATACACAACACACACATATGTATTTGTGTATATATATACATATATATTTCAAATTCAAACCTTTTGCTGACTACATTATATCTCACTTTAAAAAAAAAATTCTGTGCTTTTATTCATCCTGGAAAGTCCCAATGAGGAAATTCCCTCTTGCCCATGCAGTTCAGTACCAGTGATACAACTTATCATCTTAGGGAGCTGTCTTTATCCCATAAATTAAACAAAAAATAATTTTTAAAAAGAAGTAGCTTGTCAAAGGTCAAGGAACCCATATAAGTGAACACTAAGATTTGAATACAGCTTTTCTCTTTTCTGCCTTCTACATCTTTGTGTTTTTAAGCAGATCACTTTAACTCAAATCAGTCAAAAGGTTCACTCAGCAAATCTGGTTTATCATTGTTTTATCTTGTTTTCCTTTCAAGAATTTTTAAAAAGTGATTTCTATATTTTAGGTCACTCCCAGTTGATGAAATTCTCTCTACCAATATAGGTTGACATCTCTGTAACTTATAATTTTAGAAAGTAGCCTAGCACAGGGTCACATAGACAATTTATAAATAGGCAAGATTTGAATACAGATATTACTGGCATCAAAGCTAACTCTCTAACCATCATTCCACACTCTCTTTACTAAGAAAGCACAGCAAAAACAAGAACAACCACCTAAAAACCACTGACCATTTAATATGTCTTCATTAGGCTTCTCATCTCTTGAAACATCAAACAGATATCTTCAAATGTATCTAATAAAGTAATTTAACTTAAAATTTCAAAGAACTATATTTTCATGTGGATATCAGCTAGATCTACATAGATCACAATAACTTATTAGAAGGTCTTTAAGAGTTTGTATGACCAAACAGTCCTGATTAGACTGTTTGAATTTGGCTAAATTAATCATTGTGTGACTGACATGCAATGTGGCCCATATACAAAACTCCCTAGTTGGACAGATTGAATTAGAGTCTGTGCTTTTTTTTTGAGAGACTACAAAGGAAGTCTTTCAGAGGAACAGAATGATAATAGAAACCCCAGTATAGAAGAATGTCCAGAAGGAAGTATAAAGCTCTAATTTTTGGAATCAGAAGACCTGGATTCAAATACTGCTTTGGACAATTATAACGTCTGCAGCCTTGGCCAACACACAACCTCTCTGGACCTCAATTTCTACATCTGTGAATTAAGAGCTTCAGATTAGATGGTTCTTGAGGATTTTTTTTCCCAAAAAGCTTTGTTTTCTTCAGTATTTAGTAACATATCTGTTATATACTTATCTATTTTCTATGATTAATGAGTCAGGTTTTGATCTTTAGTTTTCTTTGGAGCCCTTTGTCTTTTTCCACCACAGAAGTTACTCAATGTAACTCCCATAGACTGTTGCTTTGTAAAAAATACAATCATGTAAAACTGATCAACATAGAAACCCCATCTATACCTCTGGCATGATATTCAACTTTCCACATTGGTAGTCTCACACTTCTTTTCTAAGAAGAGAGAAGTGAGTTTCATCTTTTTTTCTCTGGATCCAAGATTTTTGTCTGTAGTTTTTTTCCTCTTCTCTCAGTCCTCACAGAAATAAAAACTAAGTGACAATCCTTTCATTTAAGTCTGATTGGTTCCCTATTATGCCTCTTACAGTGACTTTTCCAGAAGCTGTCCTATATCCTTTCTCCTCAAGAAACATAACTCCAACCTTGCTGCTATCCAGCTCTTCTCCCTACACACACGCATACACACACACACACACACACACATACACATATGCACACACAATCTTTCATCAGATGACTTCACTTCCTCTTTTACTGAGAAAATAAAGCCATCTGTCATTTGTAGAGTGTATTAATCATCCATCTCCCACACTTCAAAACCTTTCTATGACCTCATCCTTTCTCTCCTCCTTTCCTCCAGATACAATGGTAGAGAAGCCCTCCCTTGCCATCTTGCTGAGACTAACAGTTCCAGTTTTCCCCTTCATGTGATTTTTCTCTTGTTCCATTCATCTTTTTTCCAACTTTCTCTTGTTGTGGTTTGTTTCCACTGTCTGCAAAAACATTCAAGGCTTCTGTATCCTAAAACAAAACACAATCATCCTCCGCTCCAAATTCTTCATCCTCTTGCTATCATAGGATCATATGTTTCAACCCGGAAAGAAATAAAAAGGCCATCTAGCTCCACTGCTCATCTCACATATAAGGAACCTGGAGCCAAGTTGTTTGTTTTACATTCAATGTTCTTTGCATTTGTTTTGTTGTGATCACTATGTATTGTGTTTTCAAGGTTTGCTCAATTCATGTTTACTCAGTTAGCATAAATCTCTTTATACTTCTTTGTTGTCATCATGTGTGTCATGTCTCAAAGCATAATAATTATATAAATTTATAATTATTAATATTATTATTGCATTCACATACAACAAGTTATTTAGCCATTGGGCCAATCAATCGGCCTGTATTTTTTTTTAGTTCTTTGCTAGCACAACTCTGACTATAAATATTTTGGTATATATATGGCTTTCATTTTTATCATTGACTTTCTAACCCATTTGTAGAATTTCAGGGTCAAAAGGTATGGACTTTTTAGTCACTTTATGTGCATAATTCCAAATCATCTTCCAAAGTGACTGGACCAACTCACAGTTCCACCAACAATACCAATGACATGGCAATCTCTTGTATTATTAATCTTTTTTATGCTATCTTAAGTGTTTATGGTATTCATTCTTTTATATCCCCACTTTTAGATTTATTCTCCCTCTTGTTACCTTATGTCACAATGTTTTGAGACTTAGTAACGTGTCTCTTATCAAAGGATAAGGACACATTAAAAGAGCCTCATCAAAAAAGATTTTACTTCCAGTTATTCAATGTATTTAGCCATAGCAACTCAGCCGATGCTTTATTAGAGGAAAGACAATTGAAACCTCTTCTTTGCTTTTTCTTTTTCCTTTTTTCCTAATTGATCCTTATCAGTTTCCTTTGGTCATTCATTCATAGTTTTCCTTTTGTTACCTATGAACACTCAAAGTTGTTGTTGTTTTTATCTTTGATGGTATTCTCTCCTTTTTATCTCCCTCTCTTAGTCTTCTTATCTATTCCCATTATTTAAAGCATTGACTTCAGGCACATAATTCCAAAATATTCATATCCAGCCCCAGCCACTCCATCATGGTTCAGTCCTATTATTACAACTCCTCGAGCAGATAGACAATGACACCGATATACCCTAGGACACCTCAAACTCAGCAAGTCCCAAAATGAGTTTATCATATTTCACTTACCAAAACAAACCTGTGCGTCATTCATTTTCACTATTGCTGCTGATATCTCCCCATGACTCAAGTTTGAAATTCCAGTCATTTTTTATTCTTTTACTTTAACATCCAATCAGATATCAATTTCTATTAGATCTCTATTCACAAAAACACTGAAATCTGTTCCTTTTTATACACACTTCCACTTCCGTATTTCAGGTCTTCATCACCTCTTGCTTTGATTTATACAATAAAAGATTCAAACCTAGTCTTCCAGTCTCTGTTCTCTCTCCTCTCCATTGAATGTATTACACAATTTCTATTGCAATCTTCTTAAACACAGGAGTGACAATATCACACACACACACACACACACACACACACACACACACACACACACACACACACCAGTCAGAAGCCTTTGGTGGTAACTTATTTTCTATGCAATGAAATACAAATTCATCATCCTGATATTTAAGGACCCCCACAATTTGTTTCCACCCTACCATTCTAGCTTTATTTCACAAACCTTCCCTTTGTACAGACAAACTATTGTTTTTTTCTCAATCTGACCCCAAAACCCTTATCTTTGTGCCCTTGCATTCTCATATACTGTGCCTTTCATGTCTACAATGCACTGTCTTCTCATCTCTCTCTACATGCTAAAATTCTTCTCTTCTCTCAAGGCTCAATTCAGCTGTTGTGTCTTCCATGTACTCACTCTTCATTCTTTCTAATTGAAAGTCACCCTTCCCATAATGTATTTTCCTAGAACATTTGTTCTGTAAACCTCCATTAATCTATCAAAATGTTTCATATTTATTTATGTGTCTATCAAGCCCAAATACTACACTGTACTCCTTGCAACTAGCTTCTTTAGGTACTCTAACATTTTTGTTTTCCTCTTTTGCATTTTCAGAACTCAGCACAATACCTCACATGTAGAGAGTTTGTTTAATTAAGTTGTTAAACATATTTCATTACTGCAAGGGACAATCATTAAATATTGCAAGAAATATGCACATCTCCAATAATAAAGAAAATCTCTCTTTTAAATAATATATAACATCATCAAATCAGGGTAGAGGTGATATACTATTCTTAAACAGACTAAATAACAAATATACCCTGGTAAATTTGATGTAGATATCAAGCAAAAGAAGAGGATGATGACAATTTAATCCTCTGCTTCTATAAACAAAATATATCTAGCTGGATTGTATTTGACACTGTGCAATGGAAAAGAGTTATTGCATTTCAACAGATGTCACTATCTATCTTACTTGAGATAAATACACATTCTTGATGCTATTTCTCTAAGCATCCTAATTTGAATGTCAAACTGAACAAAAACTGCGTTGCTTAAAAGCTGACTTTCACTGGTTTCCCTTCTTTCATTACTAGCTTTGTTCTGGTGAGAAAAAACATTTGCCCCATGAAAATTCAGAAAGAAAAGGAATTTATTCTATTTATGAGATCATTTTCCCCCCAAAGGAGTTCAGAATTTAAAATGAAAAAGTCTTCTCAAGAAAGTCAAGTTCTTATCAAAACATTTTAATTCAACAGAATTCTTATTCAGTATGCACTCTTTCCCTTAAAGAGAAACATTACTTTTCAACTTTTCAACTCTGTTGACCTATATTTCAAAATCCTTTGTGTAGGGTTCATAAATTTACTTTGGTTATGCCAGATTTCAAGTGATTCCATTTCCATTGACTAGCATGGTGTCCTCAGTCCACTGCCCCCCTTTCTAATTATGATTACTGATTCATTAAGACTGCAGTGTCTTCTCACAATGTCATCTCAACTCCACTGCACACAGTAGTTCTTGTACGGTACTTAGCTAAAGTGGACACAAATATTATTTAATAGCAGAACGGTAAATGATAAAATAGGATATTTTAAGTATTTGATCAACTTTTTTTTGCATTTCTAGGACTGACTTAATTTGCCTTGATGCAGTTTGTTTTAAGACTATTGGTCTGGGAAAGAATTGAGGGCAAAACTAACCCCCTACTTTTCCCAGTCAGTGATTCATGGAATCTTAAAGAACAAATAATAGCACATTTGCCTAAATGAACACCCAAAAAAGAAGAAAACAATTTTCTTCAGAATATAGATATTTAATGACAACTGGAAAGGTGATAGACTTCAGGGTGAATTTCTATTTCAACCCAACTATGTGAATTCACCACAAATTAAGTGCTGCAGAATGACAATAAGAACTTCTGACAAATACACAACATGCATCACTTCTTTCAAATGAATGGAAACAGATAAAACCTTCTAGCTGTGTTAGATTTGCCATGATACCAGGCCACGCATGCTTCCTAATTCGAAACTTCACAGAAAAACTGGGAAATATTAATAAATCAAAAGAGAGCAAAAGAATGAACCACTTTTGATGTCTACAGTTACATCTGCCAAGAATAAAGAATGAAGCGAGCAAGACCAGAAGACCTAAGTATCTTTAAGAATTTCTGATCTTGGGGCAGCTCAGTGGCATAGTGGATAGAGCACTGACCTTGAAGTCAAGAGGATCAGAGTTCAAATCCAGGCTCAGAACAGACACTTGGCACATACTAGCTGTGTAAACATGGGCACGTCACTTAACTCCATTGCCTAGCAAAAAAAAAAAATCTAATCTAATTGGGTCCTATGTAATGGCCTTCTTCCCTGATAGATTATTGAAAATCTTCTCCTCAGCAAACCCTGAAAACTGGAGGCAATGTCACATGTCCTTGCTGATAAATGGTGTTCTAAACCTGGTGGCCAGAAGAGAGATTACCCTTTTATAAGTGACAAGTCACTTTTAAGTCAAGAAAATCCAACCCAGATAAGAGCCAAAGGGCATATTCCAGCTGGCCTCACACCATTACTCACTGTTTGTGCTTCCCCATGTCTTTTCAATCCTCTTTTAAAAGTTGACTTCCTTTGTTAAAATATACAGTCAAATAGGACAGGAACTGTCTTGCTTCCTTGCATTTGTATCTCAAACACTTAGCATGTTCCCTGGCACATAGTAAGAGCTTAATAAATGTTTTCCCTATCTTTCTTTACTCCAGTTATGGCACGTTACTGCTTATTTTCCCAAGACCTAGCTTTCCTGAGGTAAACAGAAGAGGGGTGACTTATTTTGCCACCTGCCCCTTTCAAAATTGCCAGCAGGCAACAAGATGTCAGGTGATAATCTCCATGATGTCTTAAAAAGGGTTGTTCCTTGCATTTGGGCTATCAGCAAAAGATATGCAATGTCTTACCTCTGTTTTAATTTTTATTAATGTGCTTTTACAGCTGTGATGGAAGCCCAGGGTGGTATGGTGGGAAAAGCTTTGACTCTTGAGTCTTGGAACCTGATTTAATATTCTGTCCCTGACATATATTACCTATGGGACCTTAAGAAGGATGTTTAATTTCTCTTGGACAAATGTTTTTTTTTTTTTTATTATAAGCTCTCAGCTAGTGTCTGAAAGATTGTAAGCATTTAACAACTGCTTGTTGTTGGACTGACTGAATCTCTCTGGGTCTCAGTGTATTTATCTGTAAAATGGAAAAGGTGGACTAGGTGACCTTTGATTTGACTTTCATATGTAAATATATAATTGAACTAATTTCTTGAGAATAGATATACATGTACATAGACGTATTTAATATATATCTATATACCTATATCTATAAGTGTATGTGTGTCATACTACTTCCTTTCTTGGCCATACCTTCATCCTAATTTAGATGTTTTTTTCTTGTCAACATGGCTTCTGTCTTTCATTTGATAAGTTATTATTTCTTTTTTTTTCTTGTAGCTCTTGTTGTTAATGCTACAATATCACAAAATTTGGCCAAAAAAAAGGCTACAGAATTTAGAAATTTTACCAGTCTTATGAGAATGGAATGAGGTCATTTCCCTCTTGTGGTTTCTGAAATTCCAGTTAGACAAACTACTTGTGTGACAAAGACATTTCAGTATTGTTAGAAAATAGCAAGCTAAATGAGTAGATGTCAGAGGGGACAAGGCATGTTCTTTGTCATATTTCTAAATCACCTGCAACTCACAGTTGAGATAATAAAACAGTGGCATTGAGAAATGTTTCATTTAGTTAAAATAATTGAAGAAATGTGGTGAGAAAAAACTCTATTCACTATAGTGGGTGTTCCTGTTTATTCTGCTCCCACTCTCAGTGGTCCCCCATGGGAGAAAAAGATCTGGATTCCCCTGCTCCACCTCCCATAGATCCTTGTTCTTTTCCTGTCTGTCTGGAAAAACTTTCAATGTTTGAAAACATCATTTTATCCCTTTAGGGGAAAGAAGTAAGCAGCTCAACTTGTATTAAAGCCAATTTCTTCCAAAAATTACTATAATAACCTCTTCCTTGTGATTTAACTAGAGTTCATGGAGGTAAACTAATCTCATGGGAATTAACTCCAACTTTGCCACTCATAACTTTGACCAATCACTTAACCTGTGTGTCAGTTTCCCCACATGTAATGAGGGGATAAAATACTTGCTTTTCCTTGCTAGGATGTTAAAGATAAATGCAATCATTCAAGGCAAAGTTCTAAACAATAGGGCTATTTAAAATAGATAATATACATCCAAATGAGTATTACCTTCAAAATAGTTACCTTGGGAAGATATACATTTATTGAAACAATCTCATATTGCTTCTTGCCACTACTATAAACATTTCTGGTATTCCTCTTTCGGAAATAATTATTAGAACAAATTTATGAAGAAAGAAAGAAAGAAAGAAAGAAAGAAAGAAAGAAAGAAAGAAAGAAAGAAAGAAAGAAAGAAAGATAGAAAGGTAGAAAGAAAGAAAGAAAGAAGTAGAAAGAAAGAAAGAAAAAAGGAAGGAAGGAAGGACAAAAGAGAGAATGAAAGGAAGGGAGGAAGAAATGAGGAAAGAAAGAGAGAGAAAGAAACAAAGAAAAGAAATTAAGGAAAGGAAGGAGGAAGAAGTGAGTCAAAGGGTAAGCAAGTAAGGGAGGGAGAAAAGAAGGGAGAAGAAAGGAAGAAAGGAGGGAGAAATATATAGAGAGAAAGGAGGAAATTTTAATCTTTATGCATTTTAAACACATCTAACTTATAAGTGAAAATGTCATTATTTGACTTGTATATCTTAGTTATTCAATGTGAAGGTTTCCAGAAAGTCACACACTCTTAAAGGGATAAATATTGGTCTCAGTTGACAATGGGTCAAAAGTTGAAAGCCATTCAAAAAAGAAATGGCCTAAATTATTTAGAGTATGACAGCAGCTTTGGCATAAGTGAACAGCTTCCACAGGTGAATGTTTACAAGGGTCTCTATTTTGGATTTACAAGTCCTCCTAAGAGGAAAATTATGCAGAACAGACAAAGGTACAGAAGACTTGGATTTGAGTGCTATTCTGAACCATACCATTTTTTTCCTTTTTTTCTTTTTGGCTTTTTGGTGAGGAAATTGAGGTTAAGTGACTTTCCCAGAGTCACACACTAGTAAGTGTCAAGTGTCTGGTCTGAGACCGGATTTGAAATCAGGTCTTCTTGACTCCAGGCCCAGTGTTCTATCCACTGCACCACCTAGCTGACCCCAAACACATACAATTCGATGACCATTGACAAATCACTTAATCTCTCAATGTCTAGAACCAGTACCTAATTAAGTCCAAAAATGTTAATGGTATGGGTATATAAAGATAGAACTAAAACAATCCTTATCTTCAAGGAGCTTTTCTCCTAAAAGTATCTCTAAAACAAATTTACAGATGACTTCTACTCACAAATGCAGTGAATTTTCTAACCAGGGGCTGCCTATATTGATGAAATCACAGGTCTTATAGAACAAAAACAAATAAAACCTTTTTAGAGATTAGACGTTATTGGTAATGAGGAAATTGTAAAATGGAAAGATAAAAATTGGCCAGGTAGGATAGGGGTCAGATTATGGGAGACTTAAATGACAGATAGATGAATTTGGATTTGAGACTATAGATAAGAGGGAGCTATGGTAAATTTTGGGGCATGGAAAGGATATGATGACAGTTGGGTTTTAAAAACTGAGTGTGATGCATATGGGATGGATATAGAGAAAAGCTAGAAGCAAATAATGGCTATTGCTATAATCCAAACATAGACCACAAAATGATGGTTAGGGATGGGAACAGAAGTTAAAAAATAAAACTCTAAACTCTTGTAATAATAATTGGTCTTTATATATCCCTTTTAAAGCATGCAAGATGTCTATATACGTTGTACCATTTGATCTTTATAACAATCCTTTGTGAAACATACACATGTAATTATCCACATTTTACAGATGAGGAATTCAAGGCTTAGAAAATTTAAGTGATATGCCCAGATCAACAGACCTAGAAAGTTTCAGAGGTAGCATTTGAGCTTAGGTCTTTCTCAATCCTTTCCATGTTATGTAAGGGAAAAGAAGCTGCTTTATTACTTGGACAGTGAAATACTTGGGAAATCTTTATTTGCTTTAGAGTTCTACTATTATAAAGTTGATAGTTAATACCAACAATGATGATAATATGGAAATGTTTATATACCATTAAGGCTTACCATACAGCAAACAGGATGGCTATCTGTTAACTAGTATTATCAGTTCATGATTGATGTCAAATGCTTCACAAACTTTTAAGTGCTACATGAATGTCAAGTGTCATCATAATCATCATCATCATCATCATCTCCATCCATTTCCTGAATAATCTGCTTTACGCTTTTTCTTCCATCCTAGACCATCATTGAAAATATGCTGAACCCTGCCACATGTCCATACGGACCTTTAGGTTACCTATAACTTCAGATGTTTAGGGATTGTATTGTTTCATCAAAGTCATACAGCATCACCATGAGAAAATTTGCGTTAAAAATATTGGGCTCTTGTAGCAAAAAGGAATATGAAATTATTTTTTTATTTTTTTATGTTGTATATTTTTATTTAAATATAAGTTTATTTATTTTTAGTTTTCAACATTCACTTCCACAAGTTTTTGAGTTCCAAATTTCTCACCCCTCCCCCCACCCAAGATGGCATACATTCTGAATACCCCTTTCCCTGGTCTGCCTTCTCTTCTATCTCTCCCCCCTCCCTTCTCTTATCCCCTTCCCCTTCTATTTTCCTGTAGAGCAGGATACACTTCTGTACCCCATTTCCTGCATCTCTTATTTCCCAGTAGCATGTGAAAACATTTTTTTAAACATATGTTTTTAAAACTTTAGGTTTCGAATTTTCTCTCTTCCTCCTCCCCACCCACCCTCATGAAAAGGCAAGCAACTCAATATAGGTTGTACATGTGCAGTTATGCAAAACACTTCCATAGTAGACATGTTGTAAAAACTAACTCTATTTCCCTTAATCCTATCCTGCCCTCCCATTTATTCTATTCTTTCTTTTACCCTGTCCTCAGAAGTATTTACTTCTGATTACCCCTTTCCCAATCTGCCCTCCTTCTATCATCCCCTGCTCTCTGTCCCCTTCTCCCCTATTTTCCTGTAGGGTAAGACAGATTTCCATACCCAATTGAATGTGTATGTTATTCCTCCTTAAGCCAAATCCTATGAGAATAAGATTCACTCATTCCCTCTCACCTTCCCCTTTCCCCTCCACTGTGAGAGACTTTTTTTTCTGTTTTTTTGTGAGATAATTTACCCATTCTACCTCTCCCTTTCTTCTTCTGCAAGTATCATCCTCTCTCATCTAATTTTATTCTCTAGATATGACCCCTTAATCTTCAACTCACCCTGTGCCCTCTATCTATCTATCTATCTATCTATCTATCTATCTATCTATACATAAATACATATAACTTTTTCCTTAACTACCCTAATACTGACAAAGGTCTCATGAGTTATAAATATCATCTTTCCATGCAGGAATGTAAAAGTTCAATCTTAATAAGTCTCTTATGATTTCTCTTTCCTGTTTACCTCTTCATGTTCCACTTGGTCTGTATTTGAAAGTCAAATTTTCTATCAGTTGGTCTTTTCATCAGGAATGCTTGAAAGTCCTCTATTTCACTGAAACCATTTTTTCCCCTGAAGGATTATACTCAGTTTTGCTGGGTAGGTGATTCTTGGTTGTAATCCTATCTCCTTTGCCCTCTGGAATATTATATTCCATGCCCTGTGGTCCTTTAATGTAGAAGCTGCTAAATCTTGTGTTATCCTGATTGTGTTTCCACAGTACTTGAATTGTTTCCTTCTGGCAGCTTGTAATATTTTCTCCTTGACCTGGGAACTCTGGAATTTGGCTATTATATTCCTAGGAGTTTTCCTTTGGGGATCTCTTTCAGGAGGAGATCTGTGGATTCTTTCAATTTCTATTTTGCCCTCTGGTTCTAATATATCAGGGCAGTTTTCCTTGATAATTTTTTGAAAGATGATGTCTAGGCTCTTTTTTTGATCATGGCTTTCAGATAGTCCAATAATTTTTAAATTCTCTCTCCTGGATCTATTTTCCAGGTCAGTTGTTTTTCCAATGAGATATTTCACATTGTTTTCTAATTTTTCATTCTTTTGGATTTGTTTTACAGTGTCTTGATTTCTCATAAAGTCACTAGCTTCCAATTGCTCTATTCTAATTTTTAAGGAAGTATTTTCTTCAGTAATCTTTTGGACTTCCTTTTCCATTTGGCCAATTTTTCTTTTTAGGGCATTTTCTCCTCATTGGCTTTTTGGACCTCTTTTGCCATTTGGGTTAGGCTATTTTTTAAGGTGTTATTTTCTTCAGTATTTTTTTGGGTCTCCTTTAGCAAGCTGCTGACTTGTATTTCATGATTCTCTTGCATCACTCTCATTTCTCTTCCCAGTTTTTCCAGTACTTCTCTTACTTGCTTCTCAAAATCCCTTTTGAGCTCTTCCAAGGCCTGGGACTGATTCATATATTTCTTGGAGGCTTTGGATGTAGGAGCTTTGACTTTATTGTCTTCTTCTGGTTGTATATTTTGATCCTCTTTTTCACCAAAGTAAGATAATATAGTCTGACTCTTTTTGTGCTGCTTGCTCATGATCCTGGCCAATTACTTGAGTTTTAAACTCTTTGTTAAGGTAAGAGTCTGCTTCCAATGTGGAGAATGTACTGTCCCAAGCTTCAGGGGTTTGTGTAGCTGTTTTCAGAGATACTTGTAGGGACCTGTAAATTTTCAGTTCTTCCAAGGTGGTATGATAAGGGGCGAGGTGTTTACTTCTTTCCTGGCCTGTGACTACAAGCATTCCTTTCTGTCCTGTAACTGTTAGGAGGGGCTTCTGTACAGCCACTACAAGCTCTACCAAGCCAGTGCTCCTCCTCACCCAAGCACAGCTGCCCAGAACTGTTATCCAGATCCGTGCAAAGCAAGAGATTCCTGCCTCAGCACTGGCAAAGAGATCCCTGCAATCCCTCTCTGATCAGCCACTGGATTCCCCTCATTCTGTGGGCCGGAAGCTTGGGAAGTAGCTGTCCCCCAACCCAGGGCCATGCTTTTGGGGAATGGAGCAGAAACCCCGCCTTCCTCTCTCAGCACTGACAGAAGCAGACTTTTCCCACTGACCTTCTAAGTTGTCTTTGGCATTCATGGTTTGAGGAATCTGGAAACCTCCACAGCTGCCCATGATTCAGTCCTCTGAGGCCTGCTCCAGGTTCTCTGCGGCCTGAGCACCCACGCTGCGCTGCGCTGTGCTCCCAGCCTGGTGCGATACACCTTTCTGATCAATCATCCAGGTTGTCTTAGGCTGGAAATTTGTTTCACTCTGTCTTTTTGTGGGTTCTGCTGCTTCAGAATTTGTTTAGAGCCCTTTTTATGAATATTTGGAGGGGTTTTGGGGGAGAGCTCAAGCAAGTCACTGCTTTCACTCCACCATCTTGGCTCCACCCCCCCGAAATTATTTTTAAAGTATGGTACATACCTTTAATTCCAGATTTCATACTACTTGGAATATAACCCAGGAAAGTAAAAAATAGTACCACATGTACAAAATTGTATATAGCAATACTTTTTATAGTAATAAATACCTGGAAAGAAAACAGATGCCCACTGATTGGGAAATAGCTAAACAAATTTGATTACATTCAGGCCTTAGAGTATTGCTACCCCATAAGAAATGATGAATATAAAGAATATTGAAAAACATGTAGAGCAAAGAATCTCGTATCTAATCACATGTTAGAGTATACTGCTTAAAAACCCTCCTTCCAACATCTTTTTAAGGTAGTTTGAGTTTTATTTTTCTCCAGTTGCAGATAAGAAAGTGAGGCTCAAAGGAGGTAAATTACTTCTCTATCCATGGTCATCCATTTAGTGTCAAAATTGAACTTTCAGTTCTAGTTCTCCTACATCCTGGTTGAGCCATATTTCTGCTACATCAGAGTGCCTCTTGAATTCAAATAGTAAAATTAGAGTAATAAACAGAGATGCATTTATAATTCCCATAT
The DNA here is from genome assembly GCF_003287225.1 of Phascolarctos cinereus. Taxonomy (NCBI): domain Eukaryota; kingdom Metazoa; phylum Chordata; class Mammalia; order Diprotodontia; family Phascolarctidae; genus Phascolarctos; species Phascolarctos cinereus. The sequence goes on from NW_027555514.1 coordinate 252,157,824, forward strand.
ATGTTCTTAAAGTAGTGTCTAAGCAATATATTTTTGCTGCCCTTTGTGGTCCATAAATTTTTCGTGCAATAACATGTTGATTCAGACACATATCATCAATGACAGCTTTCTTTTTTATGATGTCAATTCAAGATAAGTGAAATAAAATATTAGGACTTTCAAAATTCTGGAATATACAAATAAAACAACAATATTCTGAAATATATAAGTGAAACTATGCATAATTGAAAGTTTCAAAGAAGAAGAAAAGAATGGTAAGAATGAATTATCAATTATATAGGTCTTGAAGGTATACAAAGTGCTTTACAAATATCTCACTTTATCCTCACAACTCTGGGGGATAGTGCTATTATCCCATTTTTTAGATGAAGAAACTGAGGAGGACAGGTTAAGTGACTTGCCTAGAGTCACATGGATAATGTCTGAAGCCAGATGTGACAAAACATGTCTCCCAACACTATCCAATTTGCAACAGAGAAAAATTTTACAACAAATTTGTTATCACACTTTGAATACTCAATATTGAAATGTGAAAGTATCAAAACAAAAGGCATTTTTTTTTGCCACAGAACTATCAGCATGTTCTTTTTTTAACAGTAAGAGTTCCCAAAACTCTTAAAATAAGATTCAATATATAGAGATGCAATGGTCCCTCACGTTTCAAAAAGTGATATTTAAAGCAAATTATTCTTGAATTGTTTATTATCTATTCATTGTCAGTGAATGAATTCTTATTAAGTGCCTACTGTATTTCAGGTTCCATGCTAAGTACAAGGAATCTAAGTGGGGGTGGGGCAGACAATACAGATAGATGATAGATAGATAGATTGATAGATAGATAGATAGATAGATAGATAGATAGATAAGGGTGTGTGTGTGTGTGTGTGTGTGTGTGTGTGTGTGTGTGTGTGTAGTCATATTAAGTAACATGGAAGACAGTCTTAAGAGAGTGGGATAGAGAAAAAAAGTTCTGAATCTGGAGTTGAAGACTTAGCTTTTATTCTGCTTTTGAGGTTTTCTACCTATATAAATCAGGATATATGACTTATCCTTTCTGTGTCTCCCTTAGTGTGGATATTGCTGTTTGGTTTGGTTTGGTTTTTCCATCTAGAAAATGAAGAGTCTGGAATAGCTGGCCCCAGAATTCCTTCCCTATTGTTGATCTGTGATTCTATGATGATAACTAGGAACACAGAAAGGATCTAGCACAGAAGGTGTCACTTGGATTGAACATTAAGGAAGTTAGGGATCTTCAGAAAGGGAAGTGAGATGGAAGTACATTTACGGCATGTAGTCAGGGATCTAGGACATACACAGAAACATAAGACAGGTTAGATGAACTGTAAATTAAACTGGCTGGAGACTAATTGGAACTCAACCTGAAAAGATAATCTCACTAAATCCAAATTATTGAAGAGCATCCAATAACAAATAGAGAGGAGTGTGTGGGGGGGCGGGGGGTTAACATTTTTTTTTCTTTCTGGAGACACTTGGCAGCCAGGGAGGCTATTCAATCAAGGGAATAACATGGTCAGACTTAAGTTTTAAGAATATCAACTTGCCAGAGGTGTGGAGAATGGAGTAGAGAAGGAAGGGAGTAAGGATAAAGATGTCTCTTAGGACATTAAATGTGATTGACTGTTTGTATTGAAATAGTGACATGCTAAATTGCAGGGCTCTTCTACCTACCGCAACAAATGTAAAGAACTAACAGTATTTGTTTGTTTGTTTGTTTTCCATCTTGTGATTGTGACTTTTCTCTCTACATTGAAATAAATGATGTTAATAATTACCTTCTGGGATCAAACAAATGGGAAAAGGACCCACATGTGCAAAAATATTCATAGCAGCTCTTTTTGTGGTGGCAAAACATTGGAAATTTTGAGGATGCCCATCAATTGGGGAATGGCTGAGCAAGTTGTGGTACATGAATGTAATGGAATACTATTGTGCTATAAGAAATGATGAACAGGCTGACTTCAGAAAAACCTATAAAGACTTGTATGGTCTGATGCTGAGTGAAGTGAGCAGAACCAAGAGGACTTTGTACACAATAGCAGCCACATTATGCAATGACTAAGGTTGTTAAACTGAACTCTTCTCAGCATTATGAGGATCTAAGACATCTCCAGAGGCCTCGGGATGGAAAATGCTATCCACATTCAAAGAAAGAACTATGGAAGTCAAATCGCTATCACTTATTTTTACCTTCTGTCGAGTTTTGTTTCATCTTTCTGATGGTTCCTCCTATTGGTTTTAATTTTTACTTACAACTTCACTAATGTGAAAATATGTTTAATGGGTATGTAAATGTAAAGCCTAATCAGATTGTGCACCATGTTGGGGAGGGTGGGGGGGAAGAAGGAGGAGAAAAATTTTCAACTCAAAAGCATGGAAATGATTGTTGATAAATCAAAATAAATTAATAAAATTTAAAAATAAAAAATTTTAAAAAATAATAATTAGCCTCCTGGGAGAGGGACATTGTATATTTATTTAATATTTTATTTTTTCCCCAATCAAATATAAAAACAATTTTAACATTAATTTTTTTAAATGTTGTGTTCCAAATTCTCTATCACCTTTTTCCCTCTCCCCTCCCCCCCAAATGGGAAGGCAAGTGATTTTATATAGGTTATACACATACAGTCATAAAAACATATTTCCAAATTAGTTATGTTGTGAAAGAAAACACAGACCAAACAAACAAAAAAAGAAAAAGAAAGGAATTTTAAAGAAGTATGTTTCACTCTGTATTCAGACTCCATCTGTTCTTTCTCTGGAGATGGATGGTATTGTTCATAATAAGTCTTTTACAATTGTCTTAGATCATTGTATTGCCAAGAATAAGTAATACATTCTCAGCTGATCATTATACAATATTGTCATTACTGTGTACATTGCTCTCCTGGTTCTGTTTACTGCAGTCTACTCATGTAAGTCTTTCCAGGTTTCTATCTGAGACAATCCTGCTTATCATTTCTTATGATAAAATTGTAGTGTTCTGTCCCAATCATATATCATAAGTTGCTCATTCATTGCCCAATTGATGGACATATTTCAATTTCCAATTATTTGCCACCACTAAAAGAGCTGCTACAAATTTTTTTTGTACATACAGTTCCTTTTACTTTTTAAAAATCTATTTGGGATACAGAACTAGTAGTGGTATTGCTAGGTCAAATGGTATGCATGATTTTATAGCCCTTTGGACATAGTTCCCAATTACTCCGCAGAAAGGTTGAATCAGTTCACAACTCCATCAACAATGCATTAGTGTCTCAATTTTTCCACATTTTCTCCAACATTTGTCATTTTCTTTTCAGTCATATTATATAGTCTGAAAGGTGAGGGGTAGTACCTCAGAGTTGTTTTAATTTGCATTCCTCTAATTATGATTTAGAGCAATTTTCATATCGCTATAGATAACTTTGATTACTTTATCTGAAAATTGCTTGTTCATATCTTTTGATCATTTGTCAATTGAGGAATGGCTTATATTCTTATAAATTTGACTCAGTTCTCTATATAGTTGAGAAATTAGTCTTTTATCAGAGATACTTGCTGTAATTTTTTTTAGTTATGATTACTAACTGTATTTCCCTCTATCTTATTTTCCCCATTTATCCTAATCTCTCTCACCTTTCACCTTGTCCATCCTAGAAAATGTTTTTTTTCCTGACTGCAGCCTCCCCCATCTGCCTTCCATTCTATCAGCAACCCCTCTTTTTTTTTTATCCACTTCTGCTTCTTTCTTATGAAGTAAAATAGATTTTTATAATCAACTGAGTTTAAGTTATTTGAAAGGGGCATTGTTTAAGACAATGCTTTGAATATCACATAACAAGGAGAATAGGACAACTAGGTGGCATAATGCATAGAACACAGGTCTAGAGTCAGGAAGACTCATCTTCTTGGGTTCAAATCTGGCCTCAGACACTTAGTAGCTATGTGACCTCAGGCAAGTCACTTAATCCTGTGTGCCTCAGTTTCCCAATAAGAAAAACAAGCCAGAGAAGGATCTGGCAAACTACTCCAGTATATTTGCTAAGAAAACCCCAAATAGGGTCACAAAAGTCAGACATGACTGAAAAATGATTGAACAACCGCAGCAAAGAGGATGCTCCACTTTCCCAGGTGTGTTGATAATATCTAAATTGTAAGATAAAAAATGTAGAACTGTAGGGAGCTCAGAGCTCAAACACTTCATTTTATGGAGAAGCAAATTGAAAGACAGAGAAGTGAACTGATTTGTCCAAAATCACACAGCAGAGCCGTGATCTGAATTCATGTCCTTCGAGACCAACTTTAGTGCTTTCTCCACAATGCCATGTTGTCTTTCAGTCAACCCATAAATATGTTTTTCATTAAAAATAATCAGAGACTAGAATTTTGCAACTTTTCTAAAGAATGCATTTTATTGGTTCCCAAAATTAGAATCCACAAATTCAATACCTAACCTAAATCTTTCTTCTTGCAATTTGTCTATTTCCTATAGCCTTGTCCTCAGTGAAATAAGGAACAGCTACTTATCACCTGAACAATATTCTTTCATATAAATGAAGAGTATTCATGGTTAGCTTTCTTTTAACCATCCATCCATTCCTCCATCCATCCATTAATTCATTTGTTCCTTCAGTGAATTGTTATTGTAACAAAAATGATAGAAACGTAGTATGACTGTTGTTCTAGAGCTGTCTTTAAGGACTAGATGACTTTGGATCAAGTCCTTCACGTGTCATATAGTGGCTGTGTGACCCTAAGCAAGTTACTTAACCTCTTAATGCACTAAGCCAGTGATATCAAAGTCAAATAGAAATACAGGCCACTAAACCACGTATAAAGGTACCTGTAAGCTGTATATTAGCATAGTTGTAAAATGTAACCTATGGAAGCCCAACAATTGTGGAATGGCTGAACAAGATGTGGTATATTATTGTAATGGAATACTATTGTGCTGTAAGAAATGCCAAGCAGAATACTCTCAGGAAAACCTAGAAAGACCAACATGAACTGAGGCAAATGAAGTGAGCAGAACCAGAAGAACATTGTATATAATAATAGCAATACTCTGATGATGATCAACTATGAACTACTTAGCTATTCTTGGCAATACAATGATCCAAGACAATTCCAAAGGACTTTATGATAAAAATGCTATCTACCACCAGAGAAAAAATTAATAGAGTTGAATGCCAATTGAAGCATACATTTTTTAACTTTCTTTTTCTTTTCTTCTTTTTTTGAGGGGTCTATGCTTTTTTTTTAAATATGTTTAAAATGTAATATGTTTTCAATGACTGCACATGAATAATGTATCATAAATTGGTTGCCTTCTCAAGAAGGGGAAAGAGAGGAAGGGAAGGAGAGACTTTGGAACTTAAAATTTTAAAAAGTGAACGTTAAAACTATTTTTACATATAATTGGAAAAATATTTAAAAATTCACAAAAATGAGAAAAAAGTGTAATCTATATTTTGTAATGTTATCTATGTTTTAATGCACTTTATTTTATTAAATATTTGCCAAGTTTAATCTGGTATGCTGCATTTGGGAGTGTGGGGGACTGCATGCTGTCCAGCAGGCCACATGTTTGACCCTTTCCTCTGGGCAACTAATTTCCCAAGCTCATAAGTTGCAGAGAAGATGCTGACTTGCATTAATAGAAGGGGGTTCCTTCACCTGGGAATTCTTTATACCAATGAAATCATAAGTCCAGAACGTATCCCATCCCTAAATAAAGTGATAAGCTTTAGCTTTTTCTGATAAAATTTTTTCTTTAACTCTAATCATTCAATCTGCTCCAAATTTGCCTTACCTCCCTTAAAATAGGGATATAAACTGGACTCACTCTTCTAATAAATAAAATGTTGTTACTACCAAAGTGATCATATGCTTATAGATATGGAGCTGAAAGGGACCTTGGAGTTCATCTAGGGCAGGAGTGGGGAGCCTGTGGCCTTGAGGCTACATGTGGCCCTTTAGGTCCTCAAGTGTGGCCCTTTGACTAAATTCGAACTTCACAGAACAAATCCCCTTAATGAAAGAGTTTTTTTCTGTAAAACTTAGACTTAGTCAAAAGGCTGTACCCAAGGATGTAGAAGGCCACATGTGGCCTCAAGGCTTCAGGTTCCCCACCCCGATCTAGTTCTACTACTTCATATAACAAATGATGAAACTGAGTTTCAGAGGGGTTAGGTGACTTGACCATGGCATACCTAGTGGATCAGAAAAGGGTGCTTAAAACACAGGTTCTCAGACTATAAATCAAGGAATCCTTCCTCTGCACCCTGCTGTTAATTATGTCCTATTTTCCTACATGCAATATTTTCCCTTGTCATTCCCATTTCATATTTAACATTAGTGAGAGTCACCCAAACCATGGCTAGTTTTCGATAATTTCACAATATAGGGTGTATGGATTGAACTAAATAGCAGCTAAGGTCTTTTCTGACTCTCAAAGTCTGTGATATTGTGATATTTATATGATTAAACCATCATACATTTCTTAAATGATTATACTTATTGGAAGATTCCACATTCTGCCATGACGTCAACTTGTGTTAAGAATTTGAGATCAGTAAAGACTGACAATATTTAGTAAAAGAATTTATGGTGTTAGTTGCTTTTTTCTTGTCAACATCTGTTGGAATGGTACTATTCTTTCAGTGATGCCAATTTGTCCTTTTGCATAAATGCCTATCTTTTTAACTCAACTATTTCCTGGGATGTTACATGGCTTATAAATCAGACATTTGAGGCATAGTCTCGAAAGGATCACAGAGAAACTAACGCAGCCTGCCATTTGTCTTCAACATGTTATCAAGTGAGACCTGCAAGGCTCTTACACACAGCACTTGATCTCCCATCATGGTGTGTTTGCTCTCTCAGTGCCCCTCCTCTCCTTTCCTCACTTGAAAAGCATTACATCATCGCTTCCATCTGGTGTCCTCATTTATTTTTCTTATAGGAGGGCATACTTTAAATGGAAGATATGAAAGTGATCCCAAAGGAACAAAACTACCTTCAAGACTCAGCACAAGCTCTTTGGCCCATTCTCTACCAGAATGAAGACCATTCTAAGCAACCAGACTGTCAACATCCCAGAAAATGTTGACATATCTCTTAAGGGTCAGAAGTTATTGTGAAGCTGCCAGAAGCATCCTCCGTAGGGATTTCCGCCATATCACTGTTGAGCTCGGTCTCCTTGGAAAGAATAAAAAAAAGGCCCCAGATGCACAAGTGGTGGGAAAATCAAAAAGAACTACAACCACATGCATAATCAGTAGTCATGCACAAAACATGATCAAAGGTGTTACCTTGGGTTTTTGTTACAAGATTGGGTCTGTGTATGCTCATTCATCTTCAACTCACCCTCTTCCCTCTATCTATCAATCTATCTATACACACAATTTTTTCCCCTCCAACTACTCTAATACTGAAAAAGGTTTCATGAGTAACAAATGTCATCTTTTCAATTAGGAATGTATACAATTCAACCTTAATAAATCTCTTATGATTTCTCTTTCCTGTTCACTTCATGTTTCACTTGAGTCTTGCATTTGAAAGGTTAATTTTCTATTAATTTCTTTTCTTCAAGAATGCTTGAAAGTCCTCTATTTCACTGAATGTCTATTTTTTTCCCATGAAGGATTATATTCAGTTTTGCTCAGGTTTTCTTGGCTGTAATCCTATCTCCTTTTCACTCCAGAATATTATATTCCAAGCCCTCTGGTGCCTTAATGTAGAAGCTGCTAAATCTTGTGTTATTCTGAATGTGTTTCCACAATACTTGAATTGTTTCTTTCTGGTTGTTTGCAATATTTTCTCCTTCACCTGTGAACTCTGGAATTTGGTTACAATATTCCTAGGGGTTTTCCCTGGGTAAACTTTTCATGAGGTGATTGGTGGATTCTTTCTATTTCTATTTTACCCTCTGATTCTGGAATATCAGGGCAATTTTACTTGATAATTTCTTGAAAGATGATTTCTAGGCTCCTTTTTGATCATGGCTTTCAGATAGTCTAATAATTTTTAAATTATCTCTCCTGCATCTATTTTCCAGGTCAGTTGTTTTTTTCCAATTAAATATTTCACATTGTCTTCTCTTTTTTTCATTCTTTTCGTTTCATTTTACAATGTCTTCATTTCTTACAAAGTCAGTAGCTTCCTATTGCTTCATTCTAGTTATTAAGGAAGTATTTTCTTCACTGAGCTTTTGGACTTCCTTTTCCATTTGGCCAATCTTACTTTTTAAGGCATTTTTCTCCTCATTGGCTTTTTAGATCTCTTTTGCCATTTGGGTTAGGCTATTTTTAAGGTGTTATTTTCTTCAGTATTTTTTGGGGGGGTCTCCTTTAGCAAGCTGTTGACTTGTTTTTCATGATTTTCTTGCATCTACTTCATTTCACTTCTCAATTTTTCCTCTACTTCTCTTACTTGCTTCTCAAAATCTTTTTTGAGCTGTTCCATGGCCTGGGACTGATTCATATTTTTCTTGGCGGCTTTGGATGTAGAAGCTTTGACTTTGTTGCATTCTTCTGGTTGTATATTTTGATCTTCTTTGTCACTAAAGAAAAATTCTATGGTCTGACTTTTTGTACTGTTTACTCATGTTCCCAGACAATTACTTGAGTTTTAAACTCTTTGTTAAGGTAGGTTCTGCTTCCATTGTGGAGAAAGCTTCTGGGATTTTGTGCAGCTGTTTTCAGAGATACTTCTAGAGACCTGAAAATTTTCAATTCTTTCAAGGTGATATGATCAAGGGTGAGATGTTTACTCCTTTCTTGATCTGTGCTCTGATGTGAGTGTGACCACAAGCACTCTGTTCTTCCTTGCAATTGTGAGGAGGATTCCATTTTTACTGCCACTACAAGCTCTACCACACCAGTGCTCCTCCTTGCCCCAGAACTGTGACCCACATCCAAGCATTGGCAAAGCAAGGAAATCCTGCCTCATCACAAGCAAAGATATCCCTGCAATCCCCCTCTGATCAACCACTCCATTATCCCTCTGTCTGTGGGCTGAGAGCTCCAGAAGCAGATGCTGCCTTGGGGCTGTGCTGGGAGAGGGGCAGGACCAAGCTCCTCTCTTACCACCATCCAACAGACCTTTCCTACTGACTTTCTAAGTTGTCTTTGGTGTTTGTGGGTTGCGAAGTCTGTAAACCATGATTCAATCCCCTGAGGCCCATTCCAGGTTCTCTGAGGCCTGATTTGTGCCTGTGTGCCCATGCTAAACTGTGCTCCTCCCCAGTGTTGTTCAATAGACCTTTCTAATCAATCACACAGGTTGTCTTGGGCTGGAAATTTGTTTCACTCTGTCTTTTTGTGGGTTCTGCTGCTATAGAACTTTTTACAGTCATTTTTACAGATATTTAAGGGGTTTCGGGGAAAGCTCAAGAAAGTCATTGCTTTTACTCTGTCATCTTGGCTCCACCCCCCCTTTGATTTTACTTTTTTAAAACACTTTTTGTATACCCAGTGCCTGTGTAGAATGTGGTATATGTTTTATATGTGTTTATTGATTGATTGATGAGAAAAGTGATATAAAAGAAATCAACACAGACAAATATGATTAATTAAAGGGTAAGAAAAGAGGAAAAGGGATAGCCTGGCTATCACAAACTAATGAAAAGAATAAAAGAAAGGTCAATGAGGTGGCACAATAGATAGAGACCTGAACCTGAGCTTATGCTAGACTTCAATTCAAATCTTCCTTACTAGATATATTAGTTGGAAAAAGACACTTACCCTCAACTTTTTTTTATTGACAAAATGGGGATAATCATAGCACCTTTGTCCCACATTTGTGGTGAGGTTAAAATGAGATATCTGTAAAGCATTTTCAAATAATATAGAAGTACAAAAATGTGTGATGATGATGATGATAACGGTGATGAAGGAGATGATAATGATGGTGGTAGTGATGATGATGGTGGTGGTGATGATGATGATTGTGATGATGATGTGTGGTAGATCCTCTGCGGGGAAATCATAGAAAGACATGTATAATTATATAGGATGAAATGCTGTAGAATGGCTGCAATATGCCCTAATAGGAGAACATTTTCATGTTAATGTGATAATTAAAGCATCAAAAATGTAAACAAAGACATAAGAATTAATGTAATATTTAGTGATGCTGCCAATTTATAAAATATTATTTATGGACATACCATTAATAAAATATTTTAGGTTTTTTTATGTTTTTTTTAATTGGAAGGAACCTTAGAAACCATCAAATCCAACTTCTTCATTTTGCAAATGAGAAAACAGAGGCTCCAAGAAGTTTAGACTTAATGGATATCATACAGGAAGTAAATGTTCAGGTCCAAAGCTGAGACCACGTCCTTCAAATCATAATCTTTCTCCACTGTGTTGTCTCTGAAGTCATTGTTGCATTGTAGGTAATATTTCTTTATATATAAAAATCACCTATGAGTGTAATGGTAGAAAGAAGTCAATCATTTTACAGCTTCCAATATTAGAAAAATTCTAAATGGCTGTATAAAATTTGTTCTGAATCTTTTCTCACTCTCAAAATGCTTTTTGTTCTTCCTCATTATATTTGATGTGTGGGAGATAAAATTATTATGGAATGATCTATGGTACCATTGTATTTCTCATTTGAAGCCACATATGGAACATTTCATCTCATAATCTTAAAAAAGGCTACAACTACATATCCTAAGTACGCAATAAAACAAACATGTTTCAAACACACCCCAATTATATTATCCAAGTATCTGAAAATCCCAAGTTTTCTAGTTACAGTATATCAGCATCAAAGAAGTCTTCTCAGTATCTTTAGAGAGGTATGGATTGCTTTCCCGTGTGACCTCAATCCTCTATCACATTTTTCTCTATCTACTCACTTATTCAAATTCAAATTAAGTATATTTGAAGAAACTAGTAAATTCCTAAGGTGTATTAACACTACTACTTTCCTCTACACAGGAGGAAAAAATACAGAAAAAAACAGCTAGTGCTCTTTTGAAGATGGCTGTTTCTTATTATGTATTGACAGCTGAAGGACATCTTACTTTGTCTTGAACAACTTGCCACATCTTAAATGACAACATATGGATTAACAGATTTTTCCAAACACAGCTGGGCCTGCTTCTTTACTTTATTTAGGCATATATAACATTTTCCTTCCTCCAGTTCCTCTTCTTTTGGGTAGAGAGGGCAATGGAAGGAGAAGGAGCTAGAGAACAAGTTAAATGCCATCTTTCACCATCATAAACACATTTCATTATAAAATGATGTTGAATGTGGAATAGACCCATGACTTCACTGGTATAGATAGCTTCCAGTGAGGAATTAACTCTACTAATATAATCTAGCACCTTCTTTGCCATTTATAGGCACAGAAAGTTTTCTAACCCATCAAGAAGTTGAATGACTTCCCAAAGTCATAGAGACAGTAGGTGTCAGAGTTGGGATTTAAACTTGGTTCTGTCTGGAAGACAACTTTCTACCCACTCTGTAATTTTCCCTCTCTCTTAATAGAATGAAAATATTAAATCTAATTTGATATTCTTCTGGAAAACAAGGAAACATGATATTCTGGAATTCTGGTAAAAGGGATATGGCAGAATTTTAGATGGGGAAAAAATTACTTCCTCTAGTAATATGGAAATGATATCAGTTGACAAGCGTCCTTAAAAAAAGAGTTTTTTATACCACAACATCTAAGATTGAGATGCATGTAAATAGAAAAAGCAATGAGTTAATATAATGCTCATAGTGTTTTTTTGTTGTTTTTTGGGGGGTATATTTTGATTGTTTTTGTTCTGAATAGTATCAAAAGCACCCTCTATTTGGAAACAGAGGACCCAAGTTTCAATGCTGTCTCTGTAACCAATTGCTTTTGCAACCATAAGAAATGTGGAATAATGGGAAGTAAGACTAGATTTAGAGATAAAGAGGACTTGGGTTCAAATTCTAACCTTGTCTTTACTATGATTTAACTTTGGAGTAATAACTTAACCTTTCTTGGCCTCTCTTTCCTCACCTGTAAAATGAGAAGTATACCTCTAGTATACTTCTAAATCTATAATCATATGATTTCTTAAATAACAAGTTTCCAGGGGAGTGGGGCTGTATGAACTTGAAGGGCAGCTAGGTGGCACAATGGATAGAGAACTGGGCTTGGAACCAGGAAGACTTATGTTGCTGTTCCTGAGTTCAAACCTGGCCTCAGACACTTACTATGTGATCATAGGTAAATCACTATACCTTGTTTGCCTCAGTTCCTCATTTGTAAAATGAAATACAGAAAGAATGGCAAATCACCCCAGTATCTTTGCAAAAAAAACACCAAATAGGGTTACAAAGAGTTGGAACTGAAAAACAACAGCAAGTGAACTTGGATAGGACAAGCATCTTTATTTTCACTTACCTCTAAGTGTATAGAGGGTTTATCTTCAAATATTTTAAAACTTTCTTCAAAGAAGATGTCCACAGGCTTCACTAGACTGTTAAAGGGGTACATTACTTGAAAAAAATTGAAAAACCTTGTGTGAAATTCATATGTAGGTATGTTCTTTTCTTGCATGTTTCTAGTATCTTTTCTTTTATAAAAAAATTTTAAGGGACATGGAAAGCACATAAAAATGTTGTCTTCATAGATAAATGATGAAATTATTTATGAAAAAGTAAACATATCAGATTTTTTGCTTAAATTATGAATTGGTGATGCCAAGAATTCATCAGTAATGTAAATGATATCCTCTATTGTAATACTGCTGATAGCTCCATGACTTCATTGGTGTGATTCTTCCATCCATGAGTGCCAAATACAGTCTTTCCCCCACTGTAGCATCTCATCCTGTATGACTTTTGCCCATGCCTTTCCATAAAACTCCTATAGGTTTACCTCTGGTTCAGTTCTTTTCATATTTCACAGATGCCAATGAACCAGAATCACAAAATATTAAGTTGGAAGGATTTCAGGGCTGTTCTACAACAACCTATTCTTGAAGTGGTATATTTTAAAGAAAATTGCTGACAAGTGGTCACCTAGCCTTTGATTGAATACTCCAATTTGAGAGAACCTACTATTCTCCCAAACAGCATTTTTGTTTCACTTAGGGGTATTTCTAAATTGACTAAAATGTTCAGAATTTGGTGATAATTTGTTATCACTGTTGCTTTTTTTGCTTGTATTGAGTTGAAATCAATCTCTTTGGAAGTTCCATTTATTGCTTCTAGTTCTGCTATCTCAGTCCAAGCAGAACAAGTTTAACCTCTTTTCACATGAAAGCCTTTCCACCATTTCAATTCAGTTCAAGAATTTCTTAAGTGTCCACTATGTGCAAAACACTGACGTAAGCTCTGTGATGAGACTTCTTAGAATTCTTACACAAATCAAGGTCAAGATCACTGGCCTATTTTGAGGCTCTACTTTCTTGCTTTTATTTTACCTTTTTTAATCTTCAGGGAACTATTTGCCCTAATCCACTAGCTAGTTGGTGGCACAGTGGATAGGGTACTATACATGGAATCAGGAATCAGGAAGACTCATCTTCATTTCAAATCTGGCCTCAAACACATACTAATTGTGTGAGCCTGAGCAAGTCACTTAACCCTGTTTTCATCAGTTCCTCATCTATAAAATGTGCTGGAGAAGGAAATGACAAACCACTCCAGTATCTTTGCCAAGAAAACCTCAAATGGGGTCACAAAGAGTCAGAGATGACTGAAAACAACTGAATGACAAATTAGTATTCATTAACCTCCTATCACATTTTTTCCCAGGAATATTTCATGCCTTTTTTTATTAATCCCACTTGGCTTATTCTTTCTTACAGTGTCTATATGTTTCTATTTTATATAATCTCAGTTAATAGGTAACAATATGACTAGTAAGTGTCTGTATCTAAACCCAGCTACTTTATCTGCTCAAATGAAGAAAAGTATGTTTAAAAAAATAGAACAATAACAAGCAATGAGGGAATAGGAAAGAATCCATCACAAAGAGAATTTCACAGATAACCCAATAGATTGAAAAAATGCCTGTTGTCCATAAGCAGATTTGTTAATAATATGTAGCCTGTTATTTGCTATATCAGTACATATATCTTCAACAAATGCTAAAGATGAAATGAACTGGCTCCATAATTAAACTGGAGGAAAACATTGGGCTGGCATGAACTCAGCAAATTAAGTAGTGCTTTTAATGACACCAGCTTCTCACTGAAACAAAAGCTAATTTTTTTTCATACCAACCTGTGATTCTATTTAGCTCTGTGGCAAATGAAAACTTTGGCCCACCCAAAGAGCAACAGGGAAATACTTAGTAGGTCAGAAGAAGTAGAAACATTTCACCAGGAAAGAAATTTGTGCCAAAGGTAGCAAAACTGATATCATGAAGGAGATACAATAAGAAAAGAAGGTGGAATGATTGTGGAGCAAAAGCAAAGGATGACAGTTGGCAAATCCTGTGCTCTACTGGTAGCCATGCAATTGGGTGGGTTACAATCTACTCTTTTGGTGGAGTACAAATACCATTTTAAATCTCAATTGTTTGGAAGCACCCATATTGACTATTTATCTCATTCAATGTCTCCCTTCTCAGAAAAAAAAAAGCATTAACAAAGCATTTAATAAATCTTTTTTTAGTCTATCATTGTACAGGTATGAGCTTTATGATTAATCTAAAAGACTTTGGGATTTTTTTTTTGTTTCTTTCTTCTAAACAAATTTCTTGCAGAATAGTTCCCCTGCTTTTATGTATACTGTTCTTAGTAATGATGTTATGAAATATCAAGGTATATGCTGATTTCATTTGGAAAAGCTCATTAAATGCATTTACTTCATCATTAGCAAGCGATAGAAAGTAATCTGCCATTATATCCATGGTGGTCTATTTACTTATATTCAATGTGAGCACTCCAAGGTAAGATGGTTAAACACCATATAAAATTTAGTGTTCTATGAAAATGATTGCACTAACTCCTTTATATCTCTTTCTAAGGAGAATCTTCATTTTTCCTTTTCATCTACCTATAATTTCTTTATGTCTTCTGGCTTCATTAATATCATTAATGTCAATGTTGAGGTCATGCCTTTCCTCTGTTGGTTAACATATTAACTCATGTTATTGGACAAAGAATGTTCATTTTACAAACAGTGACATCAATGTTTATAGATAATCTAAGAAAAGTACCACCATCATAAATGTATTTATGAAAAGAAGACACACAAGACTGGGGATATTTTGTAATTTTGTTCACTTCATGGTTTTCTATGATGAAAAACATTCTCACACACACACATACATACATATATATATATATATATATATATATATATATATATATATATATATATATACCAATACATACATATATTTGAACAACTAGAGATTTTATATATTAGGTTTACTTAAAGTAAATCAGAAAATAGGAGTTATGAAAGTGAAAGTATGTATGATTGTTTTTTTTATTTAAAATAAAGATTACAATAGCATGATATTCTATCACATCCTTTGGTTACTGATATTCACATTTCATCCAAATATTTATTTTTACCTGCTTGGAATTATTCCAGATTCTCTCCCAAATAAAATGTGCTCATCAAGTAAAGGAATAATCTGTCTCCTTCTGCTTAAGTTTAGAATGCATTTTAGTGCACGGAATAAAATGTTTTTGAGGGGGAAGGCCAAGTCCAAAATCACTGCTCCTGTGCAGCACATGCACCCTTAGGCCTAAAGACTTGATTTATGTGCATTTATACTAAACAGAAAAAAAATGGGACACCAGAGTTAAGCAAAAACATAACATAATTCACATCCTAAAGGTGAATGTGATGAAATGCTGTGACTGTATGCTCTAGTGTTTTGAGCTTTTCCCTTTCTAAAAATAAAACAAAACAAAACCTTGTGCATTTTTTTTTACTTATAATACACATTTTATTTGGAGATGAAATGCAACAGTGAATGTATGGGAGAATTTTTCCAACTATAAAAAAAGAAAAACCTCTCACACAGATATTAGCCTGTCTATGCTATATAAAGAAGTGACTATCTCTTTTGACTATATTGATTTCTATTCTTTGAATTGCCCCTCTAACCCTCATGTCCATCTTAAAACTTGCATTTTTAAATTCAGCTCAAGTAGCACCTCTTTCATGAAGTCTTTCCTTATATTACCTACTGAAAATGATTTCATCTTCATCTGATTTCAGTCCATTTTTATTCCTCTCATGCTTTTATCATATGTGAGTTTTCATTATTTGTGTATCTGAAAAAAAATAGTGCCATCTCCAGTCTGACATGAAAGTCATACCAGTTTCTTGAGGGATATGCCAACAGATTAAAAGATCTGGTAGGCTTATACATTATAAAGACTTCATGGAAAGACATGACAATGAACCTCAGGCCTTTTCACCAAGGAATAACTAACCTAAATGCTAAGAAGCTCATTATCTTCATCAGAAATTTGGTCTCTAGTTAATTCAAGTGTTGACCAGAGAAAGCCATGAAATTGAAATTGTGATTTGTGTGTGGGGGTGGGGAGAGGGGATGTACCTTAATTAAATCAGTAATCTTTCAAAGAGTCAGAATTTTATTACAAATGGCTTATCTCTCTCAAATAGGTTGGAAGTTTCATCAGGATAGAATACATATTTTATTCATCTTTGTGCCTAACACAGTGTTCTGTGTTTAAAAGGCACTTGTTAAATGTTGCTGAATGAAAAAAAGAATGGCCTATTCATGTATTTAAAAACTGTGTTTTGCACAATTCATTTTGGCTATTATATTTTTTGCTATGAATAGACCATTGTGTTAGGCACTAGGTGGAGGGGATATACAACTTTGATAGAACTTTGCTTTCATGGATCTTGTAGTCCAGTAGTTCAGAGATATCAAACTTGAATAGAAATGGAGGCCACTAAACTTTGCATTAGGATTTCTATAGGCTACGTATTGACAAAAAAAAAAAAAACGTATTAACATTGTCTATGCTTCATTGTATTTGTATTTTGTTTAACATTTCCCATTTCCATTTTAATCTCTTTCAGACCACACTTCTGAATGTTATGGGCTGCCCATTTTGATATATCTGTAGTAGAGGAATATAGTAAATACACATATAATTACCTACATCTTAGCCTAGGGTCCATAGATTCAAGCTACCCTTCCCTGAAAAGGGTTCATGGATAGATATCTCTGGGCAAGGGAAATTGGATCATGAAAAAAAATCCTCTTATTTTCACTAATCTTCAACTTCCTTTGTAATTCTATGCATTTTTATTTTATGTATTTAAAAACATTCTTAGATGGGCTTCACCAGATGGACAAAGGGGTTTATAACACACACACACACACACACACACACACACACACACACACACACACACACAAAGTAAGTGATGAATCCCTGCTGGCTGGACTTATGATTTTATTAATAAATAGGAGTTCCTCTCCCAAAGAGTTCAGTTCTCTACAGTTTATAGAGACTTAGACAAATGCATGCTGAGAGCACTGGGAACTTAATGATCAGACTTTCTCAGAATATTTTTTTAATCAGAAGGATAATTTGAACCCAGATCTTCCTATCTTCAAAGTTGTTTCTCTATCTAGCATGCCAATCTGCTTCATTTAATAGTAAATATTTAATAAATCTCAAAATTTATTAGAACAGATTTAAAAACACACAATTTATGAGAGATAAAATCAAAGTGAAAATAATCAAGAGAGATAAAAATCAACAGTGGTAAAAATTAAAGGGAAGATCATGGGTAGTAGCAAACTATCTTTGTGGATAGTCAAAGTAGAACTACTTTGTCCTTCAAGGGATTTAGAGGTAGAACAGGCAGTTCAGGCATAAGGCATAGTATGAGAAATGAGTAAGTTAGATATGAAATGGAATAGTCTATTTTGGTGGGTAGTAAAAAAAATCCAGAATCATGCTGGACACATAAGCCAGAGATGGATGGATTGAAACTTATCTCCATAAATCAGTTTATCTTTCAACTTTGTCTAAAATTAAAATTCCAAACTACAGCCAAACTGGTCAGTATAATGGAAAATAAGAAGAAAGAATTCTAGGTGTCAGTGTGCCCAGATTCACATATTGCCTCAGACTTATTCAGATTAAATGTTGAAATACCTTTGTAGGCCATAGCTTACTCATCTGTAAAATAAGGAAGTTTGACTAGTGGATTTCCAAAGTCCCTTCCAAATTCAAATATAGGATCCCATAATCCTTTGATAAGGATGTGAAGATAAAGTGAGGATAAATCATAGAGGACCTTAATTCCAAGTCTAAATAATTTGAATACTGCTTAAACAATAGGGAGCCATGAACTGCTTTGAGCAAAGGAATAACATGATTAAATGTAATCAAAGTGAATGAAAATGAATCTTGAAAAATTTGAGGATAAATTGGAGTCAAAAGGAATTGAAATCAGTAAGACCTGTTAGACCAGCTTTATAAAGCCCCTGACGATAATAATGAAGGTCTATATTAACACAGTGGCAAGGTATTGTGAAGGTAAGTTTCAGAGGATTTGGTAACTCATTAACTATGAGAGTTAAGATAGATAGAAATCCAAGGTGAAAGTAAGATTTCATACTTGACAATCTGGGTTAATGATTGGATCACTTAGGCTTGGGTGTAAGGAAAAAAATAAAGAGGTAAATTTTGAACATGTGGAATGTGCAGTGCCAATGGGACATTAAAACGGAAAACTATTGTATGAAGTCATAGATGTAAATTAGGTACAACTATCAAAGAATATGAAAATATCAACCAAGAACCAATTAATATATCTACCTACCTATCTATATTATATTGGACAAAATAGGAACGTCAGAGAAAAACATATTACATTGATAGATAAGATAAAATGTGTAGAGGACAGTAAAAAGGCTGATGCTATTAATGTAACTTTCACTGCTGCCTTTCCAGAAAATATCATATGCAAACACTTCCTTGGAACTAGTCCCAGTTGCGGTAGAAGTATGGCAGGCCAGCCTAAAAGAAAAGATGATATAGTTAAAGGATTTGAGAAAAACAAGACATTTAAATAAGAAGGGTTTAATGAGAGGCACCCTGGGGCATGAAGAGAATTGGCAGGTGTTATGACAATGCCTCTCACTGTAAAGAGTTAGAGTGGAAAAAAGAAATTCCCCAAGGATTTTGACAGGACAAAGTTATGCCTATTTTTTAAGGAAGGAACAAAAGAGTGACCCGTATCATTTGCACATCAATTATTTTAACATAACATGTAGCAAACTCAAGAATAATAGAGTTTGGTAGAAGAGAGTTGTTGGAGAGAAACAAAGATATTTCACAAATGTGATAAACGACATTAAGACAAGACTGTGTTCCTATGTTTCTAATGCTAAATGTCTGTTGTAATGTGATTGCAGAAAAAGGAATGAGAGTATTTATTATACTCAATAATTTAAATAAAACTCTAAAATAGTAGTAATAGCAGTGCTGAATAATTTGTTATTAAAAAAATGCTTTATTGTGTGGTATACTCATATTCAACCACTGTGAGCTTCCAAAATTAAGTTATGTATGCAGCATCCCTCTCACTCTACCTTCTGCTCACCCACTTACCCACCTACCTATTTATTGTCAAGGCTTTTGACAAGGTTTGGGTTGGAAACAAGGAAGGGATGTGTGACAGGAAGTGAAGAGATATTCAACTGGGGAAGGGGAGGGGCTTGTCCTGTGAGGATAAAAGGTACTTCAATGGTGAGATGATACAACACTAGAGTTCCATCCACTCATGAGGCAGCTAGGTGGTACAAGGCAGGAAGAGTTTTACTTACTCAAGGATACCTGAGTGCAAATCCTGTTTCAAGTACTTATTAGCAGTGTAACCCTGGGAATATCACAGCCTTAGTTTTCTTATCTATAAAATGGGAATAATAATGGTTCCTATCTCATAGTGCTGTTTTAAGTTTTAAATGAGACATGCAAATATGCAAAGTACTTTGTAAACTTTAAAGTGTTATAGAAGTTTTAGTTATCCATTTTGCTCCATGATGAGATAAATGAGGCCAAAAGGAGTCACAGACCCATAACCTCAGCTGGAAAGATAATACTAGGTACAAACATTGACCTTCAGCATTTATGGTTTACTAAAAAAAAAAATCACAACCTCAATACTCAGGGTGAGTACATAATACATAGTTTCTATGACTTCAACTCTACACTTATTCCTTACAATATGAATTAAGTATTCATTAATTAATTCATTAATTCATGAATTTAGTATTAAGCACTCTTCTCAAATCCCAGGGCCCTGGGTGTCAGGAAGTAGACATATTGTAACTATCTTCTAGACCTTCCACATTTAGATCAGTCTTGAGAAGAACATCCCAGAATGCTCAGGAAATCTAGGAGAGCATTGATAAACAACTGATATATAGTTGTATTAACGTACTTTTCATTTCTTCCATTATTCCTATGAGAAGAATAAGCATTATCCACACTATCCATACATATCTTTCTATTTTATGGAGCTTCAAATTCATTATTCAATTAAACCTAGCAACTTCTAGAAATGAGATTTACCAGGAGAATGGAATCACAAGAATTTTTTTTTCTTATTGAGGAAATCCAGAAAGTCACAGATTTCTTGAAAAGAGTTTCTCCCTTATAGAAGAAATGCAGTAGCTGGAGAATGCAAGTAATTGGCTCAGGGAACCATACAGAGCATTCCCCATCATTCCACTCATCAGGGTGCATACAGGTAAGCAGAAATGTGACCAAGGGCCAAGTCTAGATTCACACCCTTCTATTATTAACTGAGTCAGATAAAAGGCTACAAATGCCACTTGGTGGTTAAAGGCACATTAAGACATGTAATATCAAATGATTAAATTGAAATCTCTCCAGTATTAGAGATCAACAATAATTTCCCTCTACCTACAGCACATGAAGGGAAAAAAGAAACACATTTACTGCACTGATTTTTTATTATATAAGCATGTGAGTACTGTGTAGAGTAAGCTCTGGCTGATTCTATTGGTATAATCCTTTCAAATATTCCCTTTTCCTCCCTGGGAGAATGGCTAAAAATAGGATCAGAATGAGTCAGAGTCAATTATATTATTCCTGTAACCCTCACCTACCTCACTACTAGCCCATTCCCTCTAAGATTGCCTTGCATATTTTATATGTCCATTGCTGCACATACATTATCTTCCCCATTAGAATGTGAGCTTCTGTCTTCATATCTGCAGTTATCACAGTGGCTGGTACATAGTAGATGTTTAATAAATGTGTATTATTGTTGCTACTGCTGCTAATGATGATGATACTATTGTAAGTGAGAAATGAAATGAGTGAGGAAAACAAAGGTTTGATCTTCTGAGCATATTGATTTGTTAAAGCAATGCATGCCAATTGCCTAACAAATTACAACCTCCTCAGCTTAGGCCTGGATCCCAAATACGGGGGAGAGAAACTTTTATACATGAAAAATAATTAATGAAGTGAGGCCAATTAATGAAAAGGAAACAATACAACATTAGGTAATCTGACTTCTAATTTGATGAAAAATTAGGAACTTTCCAAGTTGAGAGGGGAAGAGTAAACAGGTTTAAATCCCTGAATTGAGAAAAGGTGTCCCACTCCCCAGGTGTCTGAAAACAATCAAGGGAAAGTGGAAATAATAGCTGATTGATCATTAAGGGGCCAGTTTTCAGATGAGACATATGAATTTCTTGAGAGGTATAATTGTGAGAAAACTCTTTGCATCAATCTTTTGATCTGGCTGGATTTGTGGTCAGTGGAACCTACATCCTTAGTTAAGGGTCCTAAGCAGCAGGGAGAGGTGGTCCAGTTTTTCAGCCATACAGGGCTATATTCAAACACTACAATAAGGTTTCCTCCCAGCTCCCAGAAGTGAATAAAATTCTCTCAAAGACAGAATTTGAACTAAACCCATAATTGAATAGAAGCTAAGCCAGCTCAAGAATTGAGTCACAAGATGGGATCAGTGTGATTCGCTCAATTCTCATAATTGACTACTTGGTGTCCTAATCTCCTCAATTATGATGAAAATGACTGAGAGCTGGAGGAAAGGAATGAGGAGATAGAGAAAAACGGAAGATGAGAGAATTAGAGAGAATGAGTAATTGATTGAAGGGAGAGTGGTAATCTACTGGTGAAAATGGAAAAGGATGGAATCAAAGGTTCATATAGTAGCATTCAACTTGATAAGGAGAATGGCAATCTCATTTCCAGACTGGTGGAAATGGGGAGAAGGTGGAGGATGATGTGAAATACTTTTGAATGAAGTAAGTGGTTGAGGCCAAGGGAAGCTTATAGCAAATGGCTTCTATTTTCTCATTAAAGTAAGAGGGGATACCCTCAGTTACAGGGGAGAGGACAGGGTATATGGAAAATCTGAAAAGAGAAAAGTGTTTGCAACAGCTTCTGTGTGGAGTGGGGTAAGAAATCAGAGGAAATTTTAAAATCAGAGAAAATTAAAAAAAAAGAAAAATTTAATTGCCACAGCTAGAGCTCCATTAAGATTTGACAACCTAAATTTGTAGTGTATTCAGTCATCTCTGTTGTGTGACTTAATCTAGGTTTGTTTGGCAGCATTAAATAGAAGTAGAAAAAAATGGATCTTGATACTAATTTAGGACTTACTACCTCTAAATCTGAAAGAATTTGAAGACAGTAAGAGATGATAGAACAAGAATTCAATTCAATAAATCCAATAAAAATTTAAGCACTTAATATATACCAGGAACTGCACTAAGCGTTGGGGTCATAAATAATAAAGAGAAAGATGATCCCTGTTCTAAAGGCTGTTACTATCTAAAAAGGGGGAAACACCACACAAAATGAGTTAGGAAAGCTAGGGGTGGGGTGTTAAAACACTGAAGATTGTCCAGTTCTGTGGAACTGAAATCAGATAGGGAAGCAGAGGCAAAGTAGAGTGAGTTGATGGTCCACTTTCTGCTCTCTATAAAGGAAGGAATTGGGAGGAGTTTCTAGCTCTCTAATTAGAGGGGAGAGGAGACTGAGGTAGATAAAGTCATTCAAGGCTGAATTTATCAGCATAGTTATGAGTTTTGAAGTAATGAAGTTATCCTGGGAGAGGCATCTTGTGCATTGGAGTTGAAACCAGGAAAGGCAGCAGATTCAAAGTACACTAAACTGAGAGTCCAATTTCTGCCCTCTATAAAGAAAGGCATTGGCAGGATTTGGGTACTCATCCCTCTAACTCTCCAATCAGAGAGGAGAGGAGGCTGAGTTCAATCAAAGCTTTAGTTAGCAGCATGTTGGGGAGTTTAGAAGTGATGAAATTAACAGATACTGTGAAAGTTGAAATATGTGGAAAGTTGCCTTTCTTTTTGATTAATAAGAAACCAATATATTCCTGTCAACAAAGGGAAGTATTTCAATTCTTGAGAGTTCTTAAAATGTCATTGACCATATCAAAGATTAATATGACAAAATCACAATCTGGTTATGTGAAAACTGATCAGTTTTATATTTTTACTCTCTTGTGGTTAAAAAAAAAAGTTTGAAGACCAGCATATACTAATTGAAACCCTGGAGAAGGTATTTAACGTGCCTGGGCCTCAGTTCTTTGAATTGTCAAGCAAGGAGTTTGAACTTGATGATCTCCCTTCTACCTCTAAATTTATGAAGTCCCAGGAATGAAACTCATTAACTTAGTGGATGAGAAGTAGATCTGTGGTTCTATCTGTATAGAATCTATATAGAGAGAACTACCAGAAGAAGAAACTTCTATCAATACAGTTAAATGTCTTTCCAGCAATTCCAGCAATCTATATCTAACCATTACAGTGGGAGTTGAAGGGATTTGCCCAGGGTAACATAGCCTACATTTATCAGAGGCAGGCCTTTAACTTAAATCTTTCCAATTCCAAGGCTGACTCTCTATCCATGAAACCATGCTACCTTGCAGATGAATGTTGCCTAATTGCTGACCACAGAAAGCAGCATGCAACTAAATTGACAGTGTTTGAGAAATTGTGATCAGGCTTCATCAACCATGTCTTAAAATATTGAAATGAAGAGCTTTTGGCTTTGAGATATGAGATATCTAGGGAAGACCAGAAAGAATGCATTTACTTAGATACTGACTTGTCTGATTAAGAGAACTTTAACACATAAAGGAAGGGGAAGAGAAAATGATTCTAGCTACTTCTAAATCAGACTCTACAGTATTATTTGAGATGGTAAGGACTTTAAAAGTCATCATTTCAACTTCTTTTAGGTGGTACAATGAATATAGCTTTGAACTTCAAATAAAAAATTCAGATAGTAAAGAAGCATTAATTAAGCACCTACTATTTACTAGCCACTGTGCTGGGGGAAACACAGAATAGCAAAGCGAAACCCTGCTCTTGAGGAATTCACATGTAATGGAAATAACGTGTGAATAACCATATATAAGTAAGATATATACAAGATAAATTTGGTGGTGTTGTTGAGCCATTTCAGCTGTATCCAACTCTTTGTGACCCCATTTGGGGTTTTCTTGGCAAAGGTGCCAGAGTGACTTTCCATTTCCTTCTCCAGTTCATTTTACAGATGAGGAAACTGAAGAAAACTTGGCTAAGTGACTTGCCCGGGGTCACACAGCTAGTAAGTGTCTGAGGCTGGTGTTTGAACTCAGGTCCTCCCGACTTCAGGACCAGTGCTATATTCACTGTCCCACCTAATTATCCACCACATATATTAGAGGTAATCAATGGAAGGAAAGGCATTAGCATTAAGGGAGAACCAGCACAGGCTTTTTAACTGAGACTTGAAGGAAGTTTAGGAAGGCAGGAGACAGAAAGAAAAAAAGGAGAGAATTCTAGGGATTGGGGCACAGTGATGGAGGGGAGGAACGGAGTTGGGAGAAGGAGTGTCTTGCTTGAGAAACAACATGTAGCCTATTGTCACTGGATTGTAGAGTACATGGAGGGGAAAGATAACTAAATTTTAAGAAAACTGGAAAAGTATGAGAGAAGCAGATTATGAAGAGATTAGAATGCCAAACAGAGGGAATTGTATAGTTGATCCTCAAAGTGATAGGAAGCCTCTGGAGTTAGTTGAATAGGGGTGATATGGTCAGATCTGTGCTTTAGGAAGATCAATTTGACAGATGAGTTGAGGATATATTACAGTAGAAAGAGACTTCAGGCTGGGAGAACTCCCTTACTAGCCATGTGGTGTTGAACAAGTTAATTAAACTTTTTTAGCCTCAGTTTCTTCATTTGTAAAGTAGGGATAAAATGGAATAATATATGAAAACAATTTGCAAATATTATGGGGCTATTTAAATTTTGCCTATTATTGCTATGTAGGAAAGGAAACCAAAGACCTGAGAAGCTATTAGACTTCTTAAGGTCAAATATGCAGTACAAAGTTTCTCTCATTCCAAATTCAGCATTCTGTCCACTTAACCATGCTTCCTGCTCAGAAATCTATAGGAGGCTGTCATTAGTTCAGCAATAGAGATTTCAATGCCAACTAGTAGATGCAAACTATGTATTGTCTCAAAATGCAGAAGATAGCAATTCAGGAATGGAATACAGTAGTAAATAGGAAGGTACATCTTATTCACAAGAAACTGAAGAGTTTTAAAGAGAGTTAAGATAATGAGAAAATATTCACCTGAATGAATGAATGAATGCTTATTAAGTACCTACTATCTGCTGGCAGTGTGCCAATTACTGTAGATACAAATACAAAAGTGAGAAATTTTCTGCTTTCAAGGACCTTATATTCTGATAGAGGGAGAAAATACATAAAAGAGAGAGGTGGCCAGGCAATGGAGTTTTTGTCTGGGGAGTAAAAGGAATAATGGAAAAAAGTGACAGGCCAAATGATTGTCATGACCCTTTGAGATGGAGGAATGGATAGATGTGAACCATGGCTCAGGCCAACCGAACCTAATTCCTTAAGCTGATTTGCACTCATCCAATAGATAATCAAACTTGGGTCCCAGGAAGAACTCTCAGCTGAGCATCTTAACTCACTTAGGGAGAAAGGCATTGTTTTTAGTCTGAATGGGGTTGTTTTAACTGGAGAGTGGAAAGGCAAATGACAACCTTTCCCAATATATCTTAAATGGAAATCTATGTATTTGAGTGAAGAGATATGGTGGGAAACATTTGCATAAGGAGGTAGCAGAAGTTTGTCCACCAAGTAAGTTTCCAAAACAGAGGGTGCTTAAATAAAATGATTATTGACCAATTATGATCATATAATCAAAGATGAATAGGACTGAGATATGTAAAATACATTAGAGATTATCCAGTCCAATTTCTTACTTTCACACTTTGGGTGTGATTCAAGGAAATTTAGGTACATAAGGTAATAAGAACTATCTAAATTTATAAACCTTTTCTAATTGCCACTTAAAAATTAACATAAACAAATAATTTCAGTTGTAACAGCAACACCCTAGATCAAGTCACTGGTAAAGTGCATATATTTATTTTGCACTCATAAAATTAGTTTCTCAGACTTTCTAAGAGCTTAATAAATGTTTTTGATTGGTTAATAATAAAAATGAGGAACTAAAGCATATGCCTTGTATCATTGGTAGTGGATAGAAAATAATGCCTTAACTTCATAAAGCTAATGATTTAAATCCTGCTTCAGACATTTATTAGTGATGTGACATTGCACAAGTCATTTTTGTCTCTCAATATCACAGTCAACTATATAACACTGGTAAGTTTCAGAGCTGATACCAGATTTGTTTTGGTAGAAAGGATTTTTTCACTTGAAATTCCCTGTACTACTAAAATCACGAGTTAGGGCCCCCCAAAAAAATAAAATATGAAGATTTCAGAGAACCATAAAACACACAAGCAAGATAATAAGAAAATAATTATAATATAATGAAGATGATAGTAACAACAATATATACAATGAATACAATGATGTATAATGAAGAGACTGTTAAAAGACACTAGAAATCAGGTCAAATACAGTGAATGGTCAGTGCTGATTCAACAGTGCTGCTGTTGGATACTATTTCTTTTCTATCAAGAAATAGCAAGCTATAAGAGCAGAATATTGCATGGGCTGTTAGTTCTGATATTGGGCAGTTTTGTTTAACTCTATATTTAGTGTTTTTTTTTTCTTTAAGGGACACACAATGGGGTACGAGTAAGGTTGTTTATGGGGAAGTGATTATTATGTCAAAACAAAACATACCAATAAAATATAATCCATCAGAAAAATGCTTGGAAACAAAATCATCTCTCCTATTTCCCTTTATAGCAGTAGGTCCCTTCTAATAACAACCAGACAATAGTCAGTTCTGTCTTTCATCCAAGTAATTAATTTTATGTCTAAATGAGAAGAGATTCTTTTAGAGGCACCCCATGCCCTAACCCCCACCTGAATAGCTTAGGTTAGTTGTGAAAGCTAAGCACACATGTAGGTGTTCCTGACAAGTAACAGCTTTCAAGTGTCTGCCTGAAAAGTCACAGGGCACTTGTAGTGTTGGGGTTGATGGGAGTTCAGTCAAAGATCCTTGTTTGGGAGCAGAGGAGAACATTCCAGAGTAAATGTGAAAAACAGCAGAGCCTACAAGGCACAGTACAGATGAATTTAACAAATGGGTCCCTCCTCCACTGCCCCCTCCCACCGCAACACACACACCCTTTTACTTGAGAAGGAGCAGATGTAAAACTGCATTTAAACTGTAAGAGTGAGTTCATAAAGGTCCAAAAATGTCTTTTGTTTGTTATTGTGCTAGTGCTTTCAGAAGCCGATGGACAACTAGATTTTGTACAAGAATGTTGAAGTGTTGCACCATGAAAGGGGCTCTGGATTTGGGGCCTGATCATATGTGTTTGAATTGCAGCTTTTCCACTTATTTCCTTGGTTTGTTGCTTATCATTTCTCAACCTGTTTCCTCATCTGTAAAATGGGTGACATGAACTTGAAGACCTCTGAAATCTGCTCTATAGCTAAATATGTTATCCTAAAAATTGCTAAAAAGATTTCTGTTAAGTAAACATTTTTTTAAATCATAGATTCGATAGGACCAGTAGCATCAGAAGGCTAATCAATCTTAATCAAAAACTTTGTTAAGCGAAGCTTTTTTTTTTAAAGAGCAACCTTTTCTTACTGTAAGTTTTCTAATTTCTCTAATTAGGTGTTAGTTCTTTTGAAACCAGCAATCATAAATGAGTCCCAAAACCTGGTAAATATTAATAATGTGAAGATTGAAATACATGGGAATTAAAACTTATGATATAGCAGTAGGAGCTCTTCTTTTTTTTTTTTTTTTTTTTTAGGCAATTGGGGTTAAGTGACTTGCCCAGGTCACACAGCTAGTAAGTGTCAAGTGTTTGGTCTGAGGCCAGATTTGAACTCAGGTCCTCCTGACTTCAGGGCCCATGCTCTTTCCACTGTTCCACCTAGCTGCCCCCAGTAGGATTTCTTTTTGTTGGCTCTCAGAAGAATTTAGGATTCCTATTGGACTCCATCATCCACCAGTCTGTATCACTTGCTGGCATCCATCACCACTGACTCTCAGCAAAACAAAATCTTCCTCCTATTTACCTTAAGGTTCATTATCATTTACAGTTAGCACCATTTCCAGAAACAATTTAGGATCCTATGTTTAGTGCTTGAAAAAGAACTACAGAGAGTATATAGACCAACTCCTACATTTTTCAGAGAAAGAAACTAAGGCCCAAGGAAGATTGAAAGACTTGTCCAAGGTCAAGCAGAAAGTATACAATACTAAATCTTTCCTATATCCTGTACTACCCCCATCACCCAAAGTTATCTGGACAAACAGATACATGTTTTAGTAAGTAAGATCATAAAAATAGAATTGGCTGGAACCTCAGAGAAAATCCTGTCCAGCCACCTCATTTTACAGATGAGATCACTGAGGCCCAGGGAGGTAGTTTTGTGCTCAAGTTCACATATAAATGTAAGAAGTTAGATTTTTATCTAGATATTCTTCTATCAGATTCAATTTTCTTCTCACTTTACCACCTTACCTCTCAGGGACCAATATAAAGTGATCATGTTAATTAAAATTGAAATTAACTTAAAATTTTTTTTAAAATATTGCAATAAATGTTAGAAGACAGTAGAAAGTTTTTCGGTAAAATGTTGCACCAGGAAATAAAGTGGTTTGTTTCTGCTTAAATTTCCTGATAATTTTGACATTTACATGAACTTAGATAATAGAAACACTTTGGTTTAACATTTAAATGTAAATTTCTTCCTTTCAGAGTACTTTAGAACTCTGATTTAACACTTTTTTTAACAGTATTTCCTTCATAGATACATGTGTAATGACTTCTATCCTTCTTATAATATTCAATTATTGTCTGCGTCTCTCCTCCGTCAAGGCAGGCATTGATATAGAAATTATAGTCCACTTGTAACTATCCATCATAAAACAAACAAAAGAAAGATCCTTGCATTCCTTCCTAAATTCATGATTCTTACCATTAACTTGAAAATAACTGCCCCATAAAGTTGTCAAGTGCTTATTGAAAAAACGTTAATGAAAAAATTAAGAATAGATAAATAAAAAATTTGTGTGGCAAATATGTCTTATGAAAAGAATTTAAATAATTTAGTATATTTAGAAAAATATAACAAAATAAGAATAACAGTCAACTGTATTATTATTGTCATCTCATTCATATTATCTTACTCAATGGAGTTTTGAAGGAAACAGTCTGGGATAAGTATCTTTTTTACTATTCCTATCTTTTTAATTGCATTATCATTGGATTTTTTGTTGAGATTCAGATAAAAATGGTTTGAGGAAAAGTTGATATTGCATTATTATTTTTAATATTTAATGCCCTTTATTTCTTATGCTTTATTTAAGTTATATTTTATTTAATTAACAGAAATCTACTTTTTTCTCCTCCCTATTCCACTCCCTATTGGGAGAAAAAATGAAAGAAATACCTTGTAAGAAATACTCATGGATAAGAAAAAGAAATCTATTGGCAATGTTCAAAAATATATATGTCATTACATCCTTAATCCATAGAATCCCTGTCATGATGGATATTGTACAGGTGGATAAAAATAAATACTCTTTTCTTCATAAATGAATCAAAGCATTGAGTAAGTTCAAATTTAGCAGACTGAATAAAAGTATTTTTGTGACAATTCCAGTGACAGGTAGGGTGACAAGATGACATCTAACTCATTTTGTTTTCACATAGTTTAAATCTACCTTCTTAAGATTCTTTTATTTGAGATTTTTTAAAAAATTCAGAGTTTCAAGATTGTATTTGGTATGATGATATCTGTCAAATTCATAGTTCTTAAACTTAGTACTTAAATTTACAGAGGTCAATTTTATATCTGGTCAGTTGTGAACAAAAGTTTTCTCCATGAAAATGTTCCAGTTCCAGTAGTTTATTGGATGAATTCTAAAGGATACTTTGGGTTTGAGATTTGCAGTATGGGGTATCTTTCTATTAGCTTACAAATGATAGAAATTTTCTAATGTATGATTCAACCCACCTGTTTGTGTAATTCTGTGCATCTGACAAATGCTATACATAATTGAAACATCCATTATTATTTTGCATAATTTCTATCATTTGACCCTATATGTGTAATCAGTCACAAGCTCCTTTTTAAATGTATATATGTATATATTTCCCACTTACATGCATTTTTAATAATCATTCTTAAAAATTTTGAGTGCCAAAATCTCTACCTCCAACTCTTCCTCTTTGAGAAGGAAAGCAAACAGATATGAATTATACATGTGAAGTCATGTGAAACATGTTTCCATATTAGTCATGTTGCAAAGGATAACAAACAAAATAAAACAATAAATAAAGTAAAAAAAAGATGTTTCAATCTATACTCAGAGTTTAGTAGATCTAATTCTGGAGATGGAAAGCATTTTTAATCATGGATCCTTTGGAATTTTCTTTGGTCGTCATCTTAATCAGAGTAGCTGAGTCACAGCTGATCATTCTCACAACATTGCTGTTGCTGTTTACAATGTTCTCCTGCTTCTGTTCACTTCATTTTGTGTGAGTTCATATAAGTCTTCTCAGGTTTTTCTGAAACCATTCTGCTTATCATTTCATAGCATAACAGTATTCCATCATAATTATATACCACAAGTTGTTCACCCAATTGGTGGGTGTAACCTTAATTTCCAATTCTTTACCACCACACAAACACACAAAAAAAATCTGCTATAAATATTTTTGTAGAACTAGGTCTTTCCCCCATTTTCTTTGATTTCCTTGTGATACAAACATAGTAGACATATTTCTCGGTAAAAAAGGAATGTACAGTTTTATAGCCATTTAGGTATATTTCCAATTTGTTCTCCTGAAAGATTGGACTAGCACTCAACTCCACCAACAGTTCATTATTGTCCCATTTTCCACATCCCCTCTAGCATTTGCCATATTCCTTTTCTGTCATGTTAGCTAATCTTACAGGCATGAGGTGGTATCTCAGAGGGTTTTTTTTAAATTTTCATTTAACATTTTTTATATGTTTATTAGTGATTTGGATTTTTTTTTCCTGAAAGCTGCCCATTCATGTCCATTGCCCATCAATGGGGGAATGATTCTTATTTTTATAAATTTAGTTCAGTTACCTATATATTTGGGAACTGAGACTTTTATCAGAGAAATTTTCCATAAAATTTTCCTGTTTTCTGCTTTCCTTTTAATTTTGTCTGTATTACTTTCATTTTTGCAAAAAGCTCTTCAATTTTATGTAATCAAAATTATCCATTTTACATCCTGTGATGCTTTCTATCTCTTATTTGGTCATAAACTTGTCCCTTATACATAGGTCAGAAAGGTACATTTTCAATGCTCCCTTAATTTATTTATATCACCTTTCATAGCCAAATAATTTATCCATTTTGACCTTATCTTGAAGATATCATGATTAATTCCCTTGATATTCTTGACCCTTCTTTACCAGATGGATTTTGTTGCTATTTTTTCTAGCTCCATAAAATAATTCTTTGGTAGTTTTATTGGTATGGCATTGATAAATAGATTACCTTAGGTAGAATTATCATTTTTATTATATTGGCTCAGCTTACCCATGAAAAATTAAAATTGCTCCAATTATTTAGATCTATCTTTATTTCTATGAAAAGTGTTTTGTACATGTGTTTATATAATCCCTGGGTTTGTCTTATCAAGTACACTCCAAACTATTTTATACTGTCTGTTGTAGTTTTAAATGGAATTTCTCTTTCTATCTCTTTCTGTTGAGTTTTGTTGGTAGCATAAAGAAATGTTGATGATTTATGGGGGCTTATTTTATATTCTGAAATTTTGCTGAAGTTATTCATTGTTTCATCTAGATTTTTAGTTGATTCTCTCAGTTCTCTAATTATACCACCATATCATCTACAAAGAGTAATAGTTTTGCTTCTTTGCTGTTTATTTTTATTCATTCATTTTTTGTAGCTGTTTTTAACTCCATTGCTTTTTTCTAATTTGTGTCTTAAAGTACTGTCATCATAGTATTCTTTCTGGGTCAGGTTCTTTTTTGTTGTTGTTGTCGTTTGCTCATTTTACCAACGTATTTCTTGATTTGTAACTTCATGTTAATATTGGGATCTCTTTCTGGCTTAAAGGGATGAGGGACACTGTCTCAAGCTTCAGACTTTTGCATGGCCATTTTCAGAGCTAGTTCTTAAAGACTGGAAAATTTGGTGGTGGGATCTGGGGAAAGGTATTGTCACTGAACTTCCAAGTACACTCTGGTCCTCCCCCAAGAAGGGCCCCTAATCCCTTGGGACTAGAAACACTACTGTTTCTCTAGGTTCCTGATCCCTTCAAGCCAGAAATAATACTCTTTAACAGGGCTTCCACCCCTTTTGACTAAAAGTGTTTTTCACTGCCCTTGAGCTATGGCCCAGAAGTGGTTATAGGCCATGGAACAGTCAAACAGCCTATGGTGCTGTGTCTAGTGCTAGCACACTAGAAAACAGTGTCTCTGATAATCTCTTTTTATCTAGTTTCCAAGTTTCCTCACTGTCTCTACCTTGAGAAATCCTAAAGCTGCTGAATTTTCTATTGCCACAACTTGGGATGAAACTGATGTTTCATCTACATGGGCTTCAGGTCAGCCTCCTCCCGTGTCATAGATTTTTTCTTCCAAACTCCTATGTTGTCTTGGACTGAAAGAATATCTCACTCTGACCTTCTGTTGGCTCTGTCACTCTAGAATCCTATTTGAGGTGTTTTTTCAGGTTGTTTGGAGGAAAATGTTGGGAGAGCTCAGCTGAATACTTTCTCTCAACCATTATCTTGGTTACACCCCCAGAAGTCACAAACTCCTAAATGAAAAACTTTCTTCAGTTCATGGTGGTAACAATTCATTCTAGATTGGTGTATGAGCTTTTTCGTTTCTGTTTTTTCTTAATCATTATTACTCGGCCATTTATTTAGCATTTCTGCATCAATATGTTGTTGGTTGAGTTCATTTGAATGTTATCCACCAAGCACATTTTTTTTATTCCACTTTGTGATCTTAAATGCTTCATAGGATCTATCTGGAGATAAAACACTTTCAATTACGTTCACAAAACCCAGTGGTGTATAGCTGTGTTAGTCTTTATTATGATAAGTTCATGTCACCCCATCCTTAAAAAAAGTCACTTTATCCACCCATCCCCACTATCATTCTATATCACTCCTTTCTTTATGGATAAACTCTACAAAGAAACACGCTGTAATCAATTCCACCATTCCTTTTTCTCCCTCTCTTGCTAACTCTATCAAATTTAGATTATATCTTCATCATTCAACTGAAACCATTCTGCTCAACATTACCAATCATTACTTAATCATCAAATTTAATAGCTTTTCCTCAACTCTCATCCTTCTTGACTTCTCAGCAACCTCTGACACTCAAGCATCATCTACTCCTTGAGATTCTCTTTTGTCTTTTTTTTTTTGTGATATTTCTTTCCTTTGGTTCCCCTCCTACTTGCCTAACTTCTCCTTAACCTCCTTTGCTGGACTTTTATCAATGTTGTGCTCACTAACCATGAGTGTCCTCCAAGGGTCTGTCCTAGACTTTCTTCTTTTATAATTCCACTTGGTGATTTCCTTACCTCTTCTATATTTATTTCTCATCTCATAATATGATTTTCACTTAGAATATAAAGACTAAATCAAAGCTAAGATAAGTGGTTGAAGAAGAATTTATTAAAGCTAAATGTAAATATAGGAAAGCATGAGGGCCAATCATGGTTTCAGGTAAGGCAACAATAAAAATATAGATGGTTAAAGAGATTACATTAATATTAATGGCACAATATACGATTAAATAAAATTAAAATAAATAAATATGCATTAGATGCATAACATCTAAATATCCAAAGGAATAGTTAATGGAAACAGAATAATAGAAAGCAAAATAATAATTCTGGAGACTTTGATGTGACCCTTTTAGACTTAGACAAATCTAATCAAAAAGAAAGAAAGAAGTTAAAAATCCAAGTGATTATTTTGCAAATGTGATAAATATGTCAAATATGATAAATCTCACATGACTACAAAGTGAAATTATATGTGTGTATATATATATATATACACATATATGTGTGTGTGTATGTATATATATATATACGTACACACACACATTTCTCATGCTTCCATAGCCTCTTTAAAATATGTGCAATTCCATGGGAAACATAAAGAAATGCAGAGCAGGATAAGTAATAAACATATTTTATTGACCACAAAAATTAATATTTATCAATGAATGATTTAGATAAAATGGAGACTTAATTAGAGACAAAATTACATAATTTGAAAAATTAATGGGCCAAAGATCAAGTCATAAAAATGATAGTTTTATGAAAGAAAATGATAAGAATGAAACCATCTTAGAAAATATTTGATATTTGAGATAGACTCAAAGCAGTTTACACTCCCAAACATGTTCACCAAAAAAAGAAACTAGAGATCAATTAATTAGACATGCAATTAAAAATAAAAAGAGCAAGAAATAAAAAATGCCAAATAAACACATAAGACCAACTCTAAAAACAAAAAAAGTGAAAACATAAGCAAATTGAATAAGAAATCAAAGACATAAGTTTTATCATTTTTATCCAAATTGTATAAGAAATCAAAGACATAGATTTTATCATTTTTATCTTGAAGACTAGACAAACTGATAACTAATTTAGTTTAAAAACTGGGAAAATCAAGTGACACTGAGGGGAAAGTGCAAGAAGTAAGAATCCAAGGTTCTCTTATCATTTAGATAGATTTTAATTTCTTACTTTCTCTACCACTACCATGTTCTTTTTTAAAGCTCTATTCTCAGAATCAAAGACCATGCTTCCCACCTGTAGTCTATAAATGACCTACCCTATCAACATTTTTTTCTAGGCAATTCCTATGTTCATAAGCTGCTCCTCTGCCTTCAAAGAATGATCCTTTAAAAAAAAAATCACATCTGAATCCAATTATTGAATGAGGAAAGAAAATATCCCTTTGCCTTATTAGTTGCCATTTGGTTGCTTTGCAGTTTCTTCTAAATCTGTTAGTAAGAGTCAAGGGATATTGGCTGAAGGAATTGGGGAGGCTTAGCCAGAAAAAAAGAAAAATTTGTGAGAAATTATAGGCATGTTCAAGTAATTGAATGACTGTCATGTGAAAACATATTTAGAATTGTTCTGTTTTGCCTCAAAATGCAGAAAGAGAAGTAATGTGTGGTGGAAGTTACATAAAGCCAAATTGAGATGTCTGAAAAAAGTCAGAAAAATTAAAAACACCCAAAAGCAAAATGTAATGCCATTGGACGTAATAAGTTACTCCATTATTAGAAGGTGTCAAGCATCTTTGTTAGATTTCTTATCCTTTTTTAGGCATGAGTAAAAATAGATAAGCAGATTAGTTTCATTCTTACTCATAAATTCTTTGACTCTGGTTAAATAAATTGAAATAAATTAATATAATGTCCTGGAAAGGAATGGGTCACTACAAGATCATTTAGCTAAATATAAGGAATAAAAAATAAATCTTAAAATATTTTGTCAATGTCAACTGAGAAGGACAGAATGAAAAGACCATACAAGAGGAAGAGAGAGGAAAATGAATGGATGAAATGAATCTTGAGCACATAGAGGAAGTGACTAAAATTATATTGCATGCATTGAAATTTAATGTAAATAGCTAATGAGGAATTTACATGTATTGATGCTCAATATTAAATTTTAATAAATAATTTAACTTAAATTTTAAAATAAATCAACTAATGTGAATAAACAAGGCAGATGCATTTTGATTTTAAGAGAGCAGACACAAGAGTTTGGAAGCAAAGTTAGTTAGATACTCGAAAATAATTCTATGAGAATGGCATGATAATATGTCAGGAATGTTAGACTTGTAATACACAGAGTTTAGTGTAAATGCTACTCAATATAAAAATACTCTATGATATTTTTGATTGGCAGTAGTGATCAAGATCATCATCCATGACTGACCACCACATGACTCTTAACAATTTCCTTCAAGCTAACTTAATGGGGGGGGGGGGAACTGCACAATGTTCAGGAGTCTTTCTTCAATTTCTCCTGATATCATGAGAGCACTAGTGGAGTACTCTGTCCACTCATCATCCCTTGTCTTCATTGTTTAACTAGTCCATCTTCTTGAGAATATCTTTTACTCATATACTTTAAAAATTCCTCATTCATTACATTTCAACCCTGATTATTGTCTTCTCTGAGTTCCTTTTTAATCCTCAGATACTCTTATATTCCATATTTCATTGCCATGCAACAACAGTAAAATGTTGGTATTAAAAAAAAAGATGAGCTTTTTCTTTTCTGGGAATTTGGAATCAATAGATGAGCTTTGTAGTCTCCCAAGGGCAACTCAACCCTTTTTTCTACCCCTATTGTCTTTCCCAGATATAGGAGCCAAAGAACATCTATTTCTCAAAGTAAAATATGCAAATATCCATTAGTGTATACATCTGAGAAAGTTAAGTGGTAATACTCAAAAAGGTAAATTTTGTATTGTCTTGTTTTGTTTTAGTTATCTTTATGGCAAAAAAATATAGGAAGTAAGCATAGAATCACTCCTAAAGGTATACAGAATTATGGAGAGAAGAAATAAGCACTCAAATCTGATTTTTCTTCCTCTTTTTCTACCAAGGAGAATAATATCTGGAATATGGAGACACAAAAACAGTTAATCTTGAAACCTATGATGAGATTGTAAGTGAAGACCTATTTGCCCACCATAAATTCAATTCACTAGGCTCCAAAAGACTAGATTCCAGAGTGGGTTTTTTTTTTTATCATGAGATTTGTGAGCCACTCTTGGAGATCTTTTAAAAATATGGAGAAATTGAAATTGGTCATACGTTTTAGAGGTGGTAATTGTTCTCTTTTTCTTTTAAGGGGTGGATTATTTTTGAAATATGTCAGCATGATTTTGTATCCTGGCAAAATAATAAAATCTACTTTTAAGGCAAGATTTCTTAACCTGAGGTCCACAAACCAAGAGTCTTTGAATAAGTTCTAAAAGATCAAGTCTGAAAAGATTACACCTTTATTTTCACTAATCTCTTATTTCTTTTGTAGTGCTACATATTTTGTTTCATCCATTTAAAATCTTTTTTTTCAAAAGGGATAGATATGCTTCACCTCCTAAAGGGGTCCATAATGTTTAAAAAAAGGTTAAAATTCTGATTTAAAGGATAATTTCTTAGTGCTATGAAAATGAATGCATAATTATTTAGATTTCAGTGGGGGATTACAAATGGTCATCCCATAATGCAATATTTTTGACAAATCTAGTGGACTCATGGAGTTGGAGAATGTTATAAGCATAATATTCATGAATATCAAGAAAATCATTGGCAAATTTTTCCATAATATCATCATGAAAAAGAGAAAGATGGGGACTCATTGATAGTATGGTTACATAGGTTTTAAACTGTTGAATAACAATACAGTAGTGACTAATGCATCTTTGTCAACCTACAGGGAAGCCACTTTCAGAGTGCCTTGAGGATTTCTTCTTGGCCCTGTCCTGTTGAATCTTTTCATTCATGACTTCAGTGAAGTCTACAATGAACAGCTGGCAATGATAATTAATACTCAGGAACATATAATTTGTATCCGAAAAGGTCTTGACAAACCAGAATGATCGACTGAATGTAACTACAATGAATACAATATATATATATGTATGTATATATAATACATGTGTGTATATACACATGTACATGTATATATATACATATTTACATACATATATGTATATTGTGTATATACATACAGAGAATACAATAAATTTAATGAAGATAAATATAAAGACCTACACTTGGGTTAAAAAAAATCAAGTGTTCAAGTGACAACAAAGTTGATATGGATGGCAAAAATTCATTTTGTTTTGTTCTGTTAATTACCGTATTATTTCCAGAAATGAATCATCATATCAGAATCATACCAGCTAATGGGATTTTAAGCTCCTTAGATAGAAAATGTATAATGGCCAGAATGAGAATGGAAATGGGTCTTCTGTATTCTCTTTCTTTGTCACACCACTTCTGGAATACTATATTTAATTCTGAGGACTATGACAATGTTAGTAAGAACATAAAAAAACTGGATTTCATACAGAGGAGGTTAACTAGAATGATAAAATGGCTAGAAAACATGCTGTAGTTTCTACTTCTCAAATATACTTCACTAATGATCTCTTAAGACTTCAAGGTGCAGAGAAAGCATTGATCTGTATTGCTGGAGAAAATTCCTTGCTAATAGCTTCAGATGCTTGCAAAAAAATCACAAGTCAAATTAAAAAAGAAAACATCATTATCATCAACAACAACAAAAATAACTCTTCAGATGCTTGTACATTTATCAAGTTTTGATATTTATAAGAAGTATCAACTTTTTCAGAAATTTGATTTAAATTTTAAAAAAAATCAGGCAGTATTCTTGCCTATATTAAAATAAACCAATTTATTTGCAAATAGACAATTCTGAAAACAAAAAGGGTGCCGACTCAAAAAAAAAAGCTCAGTTAATTTGTAAAGAGGCAAAAGAATCCTGCCCAAGAAACAAGAAAATTTCCTTCTTCCAATTTCAGAGAACAAACTTCCATGTGAGCAAATGAAACATTAAAGAAACTGACAAGTAGTTGGGAAGAATTATTGGATCAAAATTGGGCAGGTTTTTACTTCATTTGTTTTTACTGCTATTCAGATGAACATTTATTAGTCATGTAGCTTTAAAAAAAGAACTAAACTAGCTTATATTTAAATACATATATACAATGTGAGTGTGTGTTTACATTTTAGAATATAAAGAAGGTGCATATATAAATAAATCTTATTGTTAAAAAAGAACACACTTTTTCTGCATAGTTTGCCTATATAGAGGAAGAAAGTGAGGACTGAATCAAAGACACAAGATTTCAAACCTAATTGACTAAACAATTAATTGGATCAATTATAGTGATAGAGTAGGTAGGACAGAACATCTTTTGGGGAGTGAAGATGTTTGTTTTCATACATACAATAATTTAAGGAAGGCAAGACCTTGAAGCAGAAAAATTTAGTGTAAAGTTGTAAAGAATAAATCAAAAAAGTATTTATTAAACTCTTATTATACAAAGTACAGAGCTCAGTATTAGAGATAAAAATAAAAAATCAAGATGGTCTCTACTTTTAATAAAATCACTTTCCAGTTGGGGAGAGAACATATAGAGATTTCTGCTGCAAATCAAATGAAAATATCTTATGTTCCTTAGTGTGCAATGGGCAAATAGATGGTGATTCGTATTAGATATAGGCAGTTAGAGCTAAGTGGCAATATTAAGCTGGAGAGTCCACAGATTTTGGAGTATTCAGCATAGAAGTGACACTTGAAGGCACAAAAAAGAATGATCTCAAACGATCATGAATAGGATGGTTTGAGTAAAACCCCATAAGATTTATTTATACTAATGTGATGGGAAATGAACAGAACCAGGAGAATATCATACACAATGATAACAATATTGTGTTATGAGCTACTGTGAATGACAGCTATTCCGATCAATTCAGTGATACAAGACAATCCTGATATACTTATGATGAAAAAATATGCTATCTTCCTTCAGAGAGAAAACTGAAGTCTGACTAATGATTGAAGCATAATTTTTTTCACTTTATTTTTCTTGCTTATTTTTTGCAATTTAGCTTATAAGGAAATATGATTTCATGATTTCCCATGAATAATTGATATCTATTTCTTGACTTCTTAATTGGCAGGGGGTGGGAAGGAGAGAACTCAGAGTTTAAAGTTTTTAAATGAATGTTAAAATAAATGATTTATTTTAAAAATAAAAAAAAATCCTTAAAGTGAATGATCTATTAATGAGAGATTGATAGAGGAAATGGAGAACAGTACTGAATGCAGAAACTTATGAGTTCCAAGAGTTAGGAGGTAGTAGCTCCAACAAAGGAAACAGAAAAGAAATGATCAGAGGGAAAAAAACCAGAAAATGAGAGCAGAGTGACCTGGATGGAAACCACCAAGCTTAAAAATATCTAAGCTTTCATATTCTTATTACTTGTGGGATTTTAACAAATGCTATTTCAATGAAACCAATACACTCTACCCATGTTAACCTATTAACATCCTGTCTACCCATGGGTCATCAGTCAACACTTATTGAGTGCCCACTGTGTACACAGCTCCATAGGGAGTAACAAAGAGAATAGTTGGACATGGTCCTTGCCTTTCAGGAAAGTAAAAACTAATACCCAGTTTCACCTTTGGGAAGGTTGAATTTTCAGTATACACTGGAGGAAGTTTTTTACAGCCTCCTAAATTCTGAGAATTGCTTTCCTGCCTTTTAACAATCCCTGTCCATTGTTACTGTCACAATGTTCATAAAAATATAATTATAAACACATGTAGGTAGCAAATAGTATTTAACATACCAAACACCTGTGCCTTTGATCCAAATCAACAGATGCCCCCAGCACTAGTTTGCCTCGCAGGAACAAAAAGTGATTGACTTTTCCAAGATCAAGTAATAGGTTAATAGCAAAGCTAGGCATTAGAAGTCCTCATCCAAGCGTCTATCCTATACTTAAGTTACTCAGCCACACTAAATAAGCTGACACTTCTTAAACAAAACTCCTTAAAGGGGATCTACAATTCAACTAAATTATATTGGTGATATTTGATTTTCTTTTCCCCAAATGTGAATAGAGTATTTTAGCAAAGTTCAAAACTACCTATATTTCTGATTGCATTAGAAGACTTCCTAAATCTACAAATTGAGAAGTGAATAGCATATATTCATAACTATAATCATCACCTTACTGATCCCTTTTTCATTTTTCAAAATAAATAAATACATAAATAGGCATTATTTATGTTAAGTGGTCAATCTGCTAAAATGTCACATTAGTGTTAACTTCAAAGACAGCCTTGCACAGAGATCTCTTATCACAAGGGTCCTTAGACACCAGAGACAATATGGTAGAAAGGGAAAGGTACTGAATCCGGAGATAAAAACCTAGATTTAAATCCCACCTGTGACAGTTTCTAGCTTGTAATCTTGGCCGAATTATTTAATCTACCTGGCAACTATTTCTTCATCTAGAAAATTAGGGGCTGAACTAATGAACACGGACTAAATGATAATCTGATCTTAATCTTAAAGTTTATCAATAATCTGTGGCCAAATATGAACACTATGAAATGGCCTGTCACTGTTAATATAATGCTTTCTGCATATCTCTCAATATCATAGTCATCTATATATTGGGATTTCCTGGAGGATAAGGTCCATGGATTTTCATTATTTCCTTAATCTGTTCATTTGGAAGCATT
The DNA here is from genome assembly GCF_003287225.1 of Phascolarctos cinereus. Lineage (NCBI taxonomy): Eukaryota > Metazoa > Chordata > Mammalia > Diprotodontia > Phascolarctidae > Phascolarctos > Phascolarctos cinereus. Next base: position 252,199,649 of record NW_027555514.1, read on the forward strand.
TCCTAGATGGGTTGGAGTATAAATATGACCCCCATTTCTAGATCTCTTGTTTCAACAATGCTCATTGCAGTATTAGATAGTTTTTAATAATACCAGACCTATTATTCCTTAGTTATGGGTAATGGATCTGCCAGGCAACTGTCTGTTCTGACACACTTGGGCATTCCACCATGCTGTGGGTGGAGGATTTTGTTGGACCTCTCAGCAATTAAGCTTGTTTCATAGGAGCCAGAGGCCAGATCTGCTCATGGTGTTAAATACTCCTTTTTTCCTTTGTAAAGTCAATAAAAACAGATGGCACTGGATGTCATTCACTGCAGTTTTCCTGTTCATGGTGCAAAGCAATGACCAGGTCTGCTATTTTTTTTCAAGGCCTAAAGTCACATTACAATGTAGGAGTTTGCAAGTGTCAACATGTTTCCCATGTCCTGACAAAGAATTGATATGCACAATGATACATACATCTTTGGATGTGGTCAATTTGTGGATTTCTTTGGTTCAATTTCATGTATTTGTTATAATCCTTCCTCCTTACCCCATTGGTGTGTAGTAGCAAGGAGAAACAATAAATATGTGTTAATAGAAAAAAAAATACTAAAGGATAAGAAGTAGGAAAAAAAATCCCTGGACTAGGAATATCTAATCCCAGCTTTATCACTTACTAGTTGGGTTAACATGATCAAGTCATTTAATCTCTTTAACTTTCAATGTCTTCTGTAATATGAGGATTGGACTCAGTGGTCTCTATAATCCTTTCCAGCTCAAAACCTATGATCCTATAATAACACATGACCTGTGTACCTAAACAGATTATTTTGTGAATCAAAGGAGATAATGCATGTCTTCATCATTTTGTAACATAAAATGCTGTATAAATAGAAGTGGCTGTTATAACAATGGTGACCATGCTAATTAAGATAAAGTTTATGAAAATTAGGAAGAAATTAGGAAACATAAATATTATGGCTGGGGGTAGGAGGAAGGCAATGGCAATCTTAGAATCCCATTCCCTTCATTTTATAACAAAGTGAAGTTCAGAGAAGTAATGTCCTGACCAATGATGCATGGTTGTTAGTTTCCAGAATTGGGAAGAGAACCCAAGTCTTCTGACTCCTAAGTGAATGCTGTTTACATTGTATTATGTTATCTACCTTGAAGCATTTCATGATCATGATATACAAAGCATTGTGCTAAGTGGTGAGGATTCAATTAGAAAAGTAAAATAGTCTTTGCTGTCAAGGAGTCTTAAATTCAAAAGGAGGAGAAAACATTTATGGAAAGTTTCAACTGCAAATCAGAAGAAAAGGTGCTGTAGTTTCCATAGTGCAATGTCAAAGCAGGATTTTTTTTTCTAATGTCATTTTTACTGATAAAAATCTTATTAATTTCTGATGATGAACCACCAGACAACCAATCCTTGACCAAACTTAAGGACTTTGATGGCAAGAACGTTCCTTTTTTGAGCTCCAGTAGCTGTGGCTCTAAAACTTTTATCATTAGATGCCTGGGTGAATTTCTAGAATTATTGCTTCCAAGGAAGATGTCTGAGTATTTTGGAATGAAAGCATGGATATTCCCTTGGCTCCTGGGTTCAGGGTTGATGGCTTTCCCCATCAGAGTCCAAGGAGAGATAGTGAAAAGAGTGTGGTGGTGGTTTAAACTACTTGGCGTGTGCTTCTTCCTTTCTGTCCCCAGGGATTCCTTGCTACTTTAGCTAATTTCTCTTGTTTGTAATGTGGGTAGAAGTTGGTTGGCAGTTGATGGGAATGATTGGTTCCTTTTTCAGAGAAGTTGCTTTTCGGGATGATGGCTATACAGGCTGAGATGGAATCAAATCCAGTGGTTGGGGAATATCGTTATTGCCAAGACTATTGGGTTCAAGGCCCTGAGGGGATCTCTATCAGGGTCTAAAGGAAGATAGTGGCTACAGAGGTGGTGGAGGTTTGATTTGCCTTGTGCTTTCTGCCTCTTTTTTCTTATTCAGGTTGCCATGAGATATCTTACCTTCACATTTGAAAATTCATACACACACACACACCAAAGGAGAAGAGGGGAAACTATTAAAAATACCTTCAACATCTTGACTCCAATTCTGAATTATCCCTGTAGATCTTAACAATTAACACCATAGGTAGCTGAGAAGGCTGGAGAGTAGAAATGAACTTCTGAAAACTGATGACAATTTTATTGAATTTTTAACTTAAAAATAACACCTCAAACTAAATTCTGGAATGGAAGAGCCAAGAAAAGGTCAGAGTGAAATATTCTTCCTGTCCAAGACAATTTAGGAGATCAGGAATAGAGATCTGTGACTTGGGGGTGGAGACTGACCCAAAGCACATGTGGATCAAGACCAAGGGTGGTACCAGGAGATGGTGAAAGAAGCATTAGCAGCTTCAAGAGCTCTCAAGCCAGGGATGGAAAGGGGACCTGATAACTGGTCAGAAACAGATTACTGGGGACTCATGTGCTGGTATTGGATGCAGGACTAGATACTGCTTGATCACTCCATTGCCTGCACCCACTTTGTGGGTTTATTTCAATGGTGCAGAGGAGTACTTTTGGTCAAGAGGAAACAGAATCCTTGAGGGCAAGATTGCTTTTGATCACAAGGGAGCAGGGACTCTGAGGAACAGCATTGCTTCTGACTCAAAGGGAACAGGATCCCTGAGGAACAGTGTCTATTGCAATCCCAAGGGATCAGGGGCCTTTCATGGGTAAAGACCAGAGTGAAGATCAGGAGAGCAGTGACCATAGCTCTACCCAGATCCTGCCATTTTAGATGAACTGAAAATTTCCAAGGACACAGAACTGGATCTGAAAACATCAGTGTAAAAATATCTGAAGCTTGAGACAGTGTCCCTCTCCCTTTATTCAGATAAGAACCAAACTTTAACATAAAGTTCAAAATAAAGAAATAATATGGGAAAATGAGCAAATGACAAACAAACAAAAAAAGAAGCTAATCATAACAAGGTATTAAGGTGACAGGGAAGACTGAGAAACAAACTCAGAAGAAGACGATAGTTAAAATAGCTACGAGCAAAGATTCAAAGAGAAAAAAAACAAACTGGATGCAAGACCAACACAGAACACTGAAAAACCTAAAGAAAATTATTTTCAAAATCAAGTAAGAGTCATGGAGGGGAAAATTTAGGCATAGAAATGAGATGAGGGAAAATAATTTTCAAAAAAACACCAATAGATTGGTAAAGGAGGTCTAAAAATACTAATTATTAAAAAGTGGAATATATATATATATACATATATATATGTGTGTGTGTGTGTATACTATATATAATATGTATGTATGTATGTATTTTTATATGTATACACACATATGTATGTGAGTATTTATATATATATATATATATATATAATTATATATATATATTATATATATTATATATATATATTATATATTATATATATATATATATATGTATGTATGTATGTATGCGTGGGTATACACACACTCAATTGGTAATAGAAATGTATCTTTCCCAACAGGGAAGTAAGAAGAAAAGGAGATAAGGGGAAAAAGGAGGCAATAAAAGGAAGAGTAGATAAAAGAAGGCAATAGACAGAAACAAAAGAGACGTTAGAGGAGGGCAGGATAAAATGAGAGAAAAAAAGGATGAAGAGAAGAAAATAGGAGAGAGGAAATTGTACAGTACACACTCATTGCTGCAATCTAAATGGAAAGTAAAACAAAAAAATGATCAAATGTTGCAAAATTACAAAGAAAAGGTTCAGGCCTACAAAAAGAGATAAGAAAATACTTCCTACATTCAGAGGTGAGAAGAGTGGTCTACATGTCTGCAACATTGTGCATATTGTCAGATTTTTTCGATGTATGATTGGTGTTGCTAATTTATTCCTCTTTTTCTTTAAAAATGAATTTTTGAGAGGTGTAAGAGTAAATATTTGGGGGAAATTGGGCATCTAAAACAAAAGAAAATAAGATTTATTTTAAAAGCAACTTTGTTGCAGTACTTTTTTAAGGTTAAGAAAACACAAAATTAGGGAGAAATTTTAGACAAGGAATTCTTAAAACTTATTAATTTAATTCTATATGAATAAACAATTTCTATCACTGAAAATAAAATTATTAATAATCACTTGAAAAACATTTGAAGCTAATATTAATGAAATGGAATTTTTAAAGAAAAACCTTAAAAGCATCAACAAACACCATTCAAATTAAAATAAAGAGAAAGCAAGAAGCTGATAGAGAAACTAATGCATTGCTGATGGAATTGCAAACTTGTAGAATTGTTTTGAAGAACAATTTGACTATTTTTTTTAATCTCTGGGAGTTTTATTTTTTTGTTGTTTAATGTTTAATTTATTTATTTTTAGTTTCCAACATTTACTTCCACAAGATTTTGAGTTCCAAATTTTCATCCCATCTCACCCCTCCCCCCACCCCAAGATGGCATGCATTCTGAATATCCCTTCCCCAAGTCTGCCCTCCTTTCTTTCTCTCCTCCCCTTCTCTTATCCCATTCCTCTTCTGCTTTATGTAGGGCAGGATAGATTTCTGTACCCCATTTCCTGTATTTCTTATTTCCCAATTACATGTGAAAACATTTTTTTAAAATATATGTTTTACAACTTTTGGTTGCAAATTTTCTCCCTTCCTCCCTCCCCACCCACCCTCATTGAAAAGGGAAGCAACTCAATATAAGTTATACATGTTCAGTTATGCAAAACACTTCCATAGTAGTCATGTTGTGAAAAACTAACTCTATTTCCCTTCATCCTATCCTACCCCCCAATTTATTCTATTCTTTCTTTTGACCCTGTCCCTCCTCAGAAGTGTTTGCTTCTGATTACCCCTTTTCCCAATCTGCCCTCCTCTCTATCATTCCCCTGCTCTCTTGTCCCCTTCTCTCCTTATTTTTCTGTAGGGTAAGACAAGTTTCCATACTCAATTGAGTGTGTAAGTTATTTCCTCCTTAAGCCAAATCCAGTGAGAATAAGATTCACTCATTCCCTCTCACCTTCCCTTGTTTCCCCCTCCACTGTACAAGCCTTTTCTTTTCTGTTTTTTTTGTGAGATAATTTACCCCATCCTACCTCTCCCTTTCTCCTTCCCGCAGTATAATCCTCTCTCACCCCTTATTTTTATTGTCTAGATATGACCCCTTCATCTTGAACTCACCATGTGCCCTCTATTTATGTATCTATCTATCTATCTATCTATCTATCTATCTATCCATCTATATCTATATCCATACATAAAATTTTTTCCCTCCAACTACTCTAATACTGACAAAAGTCTCAGGAGTTATAAATATCATCTTTCCATACAGGAATGTAAACAGTTCAACCTTAATAATTGTCTTATGATTTCTCTTTCCTGTTTACCTCTTCATGTTCCACTTTGGTCTTGTATTTGAAAGTCAAATTTTCTCCTCAGTTCTGGTCTTTTCATCAAGAATACCTGGAAGTCCTCTATTTCACTCAATGACCATTTTCCCCCAAAGGATTATATTCAGTTTTGCTGGGCAGGTGGTTCTTGGTTGTAATCTTTATTTTTTGCCCTTTGGAATGTTATATTCCATGTCCTCTGATCCCTTAATGTAGAAGCTACTAAATCTTGTGTTATCCTGATTGTGTTTCCACAATCCTGCAATTGTTTCTTTCTGGCTGCTTGTAATATTTTCTCCTTGACCTGGGAACTCTGGCATTTGGCTAATATTCCTAGGGGTTTTCCTTTGGGGATCTCTTTCAGGAGGAGTTTGGTGGATTCTTTCCATTTGTATTTCGCCCTCTGGTTCTAAAATATCAGGGCAGTTTTCCTTGATAATTTCTCTAAAGATTATGTCTAGGCTCTGTTTTTGATCATGGCTTTCAGATAGTCCAATAATTTTTAAATTCTCTCTCCTGGATCTATTTTCCAGGTCAGTTGTTTTTCCAATGAGATATTTCACATTGTTTTCTAATTTTTCATTCTTTTGGATTTGTTTTACAATGTCTTGATTTCTTATAAAGTCACTAGCTTCTAATTGCTCTATTCTAATTTTTAAGGAAGTATTTTCTTCAGTAATCTTTTGGACTTCCTTTTCCATTTAGCCAATTTTGCTTTTTAGGGCATTCTTCTCCTCATTGGCTTTTTGGACCTCTTTTGCCATTTGGGTTAGGCTATTTTTTAAGGTGTTATTTTCTTCAGTATTTTTTGGGGTCTCTTTCAGCACTGCTCTCAATTTTTCCTTTACTTCTCTTACTTGCTTCTCAAAATCCTTTTTGAACTCTTCCAAGGCCTGGGACCAATTCATATTTTTCTTGGAGGCTTTAGATGTAGGAGCTTTAGCTTTGTTGTCTTTTTCTGGTTTTGTGTTTTGATCTTCTTTGTCACTAAAGTAAGATAATATAGGCTGACTCTTTTTGCAGTGCTTGCTCATGATCCCAGCCAATTACTTGAGTTATAAACTCTTTTTAAAAAAGTAGGAGTCTGTTTCCAGGGTGGAGAATGTATTGTCCCAAGCTTCAAGCATTTTGTGCAGCTGTTTTCAGAGATACTTCTAGGGACTTGTAAATTTTCAAATCTTCCAAGATGCTATGATCAAGGGCAAGGTGTTTACTTCTTTCCTGTCCTGTGCTCTGGTCTATAAGTGACCACAAGCACTCTTTTCTCTCTTGGAACTGTGAGGAGGATTTCTTATGCACCTCCAGTACAAGCTCCACCACGCCAGTGCTACTCCTCACCCCAGGACCGTTACCCAGAACTGTGACTCAGATCCAAGCACGGGCAAAGCAACAGAATCCTGCACCAGCAAAGAGATCCCTTCAATCCTCCTCTGATCAGCCACTTCATTCCCCCTCAGTCTGTGGGCCAGAAGCTCAAGAGGCAGGCCCCCGCTGTGGGCCATGCTCGGGGAATGGACCTGAGATCACCATGCTTCTCTCTTAGCACAGCAGACACAGACTTTTCCCACTGACCTTCTAAGTTGTCTTTGGCATTCGTGGGTTGAGAGGTCTGGACACCACCACAGCTGCCTGTGATTCAGTCCTCTGAGGCCTGTTCCAGGTTCCCTGTGGCGTGTGTGCCCATGCCACACTGAGCTCCTCTACCAGACCAGAGCAATATACCTTTCTGATCAACCATTCAGGTTGTCTTGAGCTGGAAATTTGTTTCACTTTGTCTTTTTGTGGGTTCTGCTGCTTTAGAACTTGTTTAGAGACATTTTTATAGGTATTTGGAAGGGTTTGGGGGAGAACTCAAACAAGTCACTGCTTTCACTCAGCCACATTGGCTCCACCCCCCCCATCTGACTCTTAAAAAATAATAAATCCCTAATATCATCCCACCCTTTTACTCAATAACTCCAATGTTGACAATATACTATAAAAGTGGTATCAACAACAAGAATAACAAAATGCTTTCTTTTAAAAGATTTCTAAAATGGTGAAAACAACTAAACATCTAACAATGGGGAGGAAGTGGCTAAACAAACTTCATTGTATCTGTGTAACAGAATACTATGATGAAATTAAGAGTTCCATGTATTAGGAATATAAATAAACCTGGAAATGACTATTTGGCATTATTCAAAGAAAAATAATAGCAGCAACAAGAATAAATAGAATCAGAAAAACAGTACACAATAACTAACCTTGTAGAAGACAACAACTGATGAGAATGAAGGAGCAAAAAATAATTTTTGTGGAGATGGAGTAATGAAAAAAATGATGTATTCAAATTAATGCATTAAATTACAAAACATGCTTATTTAGTTGTTCTGATATCCACTATGAATTATAATGAATCACTTAAACATTTAAAAATAGGTAGTAATAACCAGTTGATTTACCTTAACATCATTACTATATATTAAAAAAATTAATTAAAATATGTATGAAATGAGAGGCAATGAAGCATAATGTCTAGAGAGCTTGGGTGAAAATGAGGAAGACCTGAGGTGAAGTCCTATCTCTGTCACACACTAGCCATATAACCCTGGCCAAGGCCCTCATGGTAGGCACTTAATAAATGTTTATTGACTGACAGCTCTCATTGCTCTCTAAGACTCAAATTTATGGTGAAGAAGCCAAACTTATGGCGTAGAGGGAATTTCGTCACATGAGAATTCCTTGTACCAATTAAGTCACATTGGCTCTCACTATACTTGAAATAGACTAAGTGGTTTTGATTCCTTTAAAAAGTAAAATCAGGTGGGGCAGCTAGGTGGTGCAGTAGATGGAGCAGTGGCAGGGGCACCTGAGTTCAAATCTGGCCTCAGACACATAATACTTTCTAGATGTGTGACTCTGGGCAAGTTACTTAACCCCAATTGCCTCACAAAAAAAAAAAAAAAGTAAAACCAGGGAATCAAGATGGCAGAGTGAAAGCAGTGACTTGTTTGAGCTCTCCCTCAAAGCCCTCCAAATCTCTACAAAAAAAAAAAATTCCTCTAAACAAATTCTAAAGCAGCAGAACCCAGAAAAAGACAGAATGAAACAAATTTCCAGACCAAGACAACCTGGATGGTTGATCAGAAAGGTATATCGCACCAGGTGGGGAGAAAGTAGTTTGGCTTGGGTGCGCAGGTATCAGAGGACTGAATCACAGGCAGCTGTGGCAGAGTCCAGACCTCTCAACCAACGAACACCAAAGACAACTTAGAAGGTCAGCGGGAAAAGTCTGTTTCTGTGGTGAGAGAGAAGCTAGGCCTCAGTCACAGTTCCCAAGAATGGCTGTGGGGGTGGCAGCTGCCTCCTGAGCTTCCAGGAAGCCCACAGACTGAGGGTTTGGCTGATCAGAGGGGAACTTCAGGGATCTCTTTGCCAGTGCTGAGGTAGGAATCTCTTGCTTTGCCCATGCTTGGATCTTCATCACAGTTCTGAAATGCAGTCGTGGGGCGAGGAGGAGCACTGGCGTGGTGGAGCTTGTACTGGTGGTACAGAGGAAATCATCTGCACAGTTCCAAGAAAGAAAAGAGTGCTGTCACTCATAGAGCACAGTACAATCCAGGAAAGGAGTAAACACCTCAGCCCTTATACCACCTTGGAAGAACTGAAAATTTACAGGTCCCTAGAAGTATCTCTAAAAACAGCTGTATAAACCCCCAAAGCTTGGGACAGTACATTCTCCACATTGGAAGCAGACCTCTACCTTAATAAAGAGTTTTTGTTTCATTTTGTTTTGTTTTTTAAAAAAAGAGTTTATAACTCAAATAATTGGCCGGGATCATGAGCAAACCTCCCAAGAAGTGTCAGACCATAGAATCCCTTTTTTTGGTAATAAAGAAAATCAAAACACACAACCAGAAGAAGACACCAAAGTCAAACCTCCTACATCCAAAGCCTCCAAGAAAAATATGAATCAGTCCCAGGCCTTAGAAAAGCTCAAAAAGGATTTTGAGAAGCAAGTAAGAGAAGTAGAGGAAAAACTGGGAAGAGAAATGAGAGTGATGCAAGAAAATCATGGAAAACAAGTTAACAGCTTGTTAAAAGAGAGACCCAAAAAATACTGAAGAAAATAACACCTTAAAAAATAGCCTAACCCAAATGGCAAAAGAGGTCCAAAAAGCCAATGAGGAGAAGAATGCCCTAAAAAGCAAAATTGACCAAATAGAAAAGGAAGTCCAAAAGATTACTGAAGAAAATACTCCCTTAAAAATTAGAATAGATCAATTGGAAGCTAGTGGCTTTATGAGAAATCAAGACACTGTAAAACAAATCCAAAAGAATGAAAAATTAGAAAACAATGTGAAATATCTCATTGGAAAAACAACTGACCTGGAAAATAGATCCAGGAGAGAGAATTTAAAAATTATTGGACTATCTGAAAGCCATGATCAAAAACAGAGCCTAGACATAATCTTTAGAGAAATTATCAAGGAAAACTGCCCTGATATTTTAGAACCAGAGGGCGAAATACAAATGGAAAGAATCCACCAAACTCCTTCTGAAAGAGATCCCCAAAGGAAAACCCCAAGGAATATTACAGCCAAATGCCAGAGTTCCCAGGTCAAAGAGAAAATATTACAAGCATCCAGAAAGAAATAATTCCAGTATTGTGGAAACACAATTGGGATAACACAAAATTTAACCAGCTTCTACATTAAGGGACTGCAGGGCATGGAATATAATATTCCAGAAGGCAAAGGAGATAGGATTACAACCAAGATTCACCTACCCAGCAAAACTGAGTATAATCCTTCTGTGGGAAAAAAAGGTCATTGAGTGAAATAGAGGACTTTCAAGCATTCTTGATGAAAAGACAAGAACAGAATAGAAAATTTGAGTTTCAAATACAAGTGGAACATGAAGAGGTAAACAGGAAAGAGAAAACATAAGAGATTAAGATTGAACTGTTTACATTCCTGCATGGGAAGATGATATTTGTAACTCTTGAGACCTTTGTCAGTATTAGGTAGTTAGAAGGAAAAAAAATTATATGTATGTAGATAGATAGATAGACAGATAGATAGATAGATAGATAGATAGATAGATAGATAGAGGGCACAGGGTAAGTTGAAGATGAAGGGGTTATATCTGGAGATGAAAATTAAGGTGTGAGAGAGGATTATACTTGGAGAAGGAGAATGGGAGAGAAAAGAAAAGGCTTTTACAGTGGATGGAAACGGGAAGGTGAAAGGGAGTGAGTGAATCTTATTCTCATAGGATTTGGCTTAAGTAGTGAATAACATACATACCCTACAGGAAAATAGGGGGAGAAGCGGACAAGAGAGAAGGGGAATGATAGAGAGGAGGGAAAATTGGGAAAGGGGGTAATCAGAAGGAAACACTTCTGAGAAAGGACAGGGTCAAAAAAAAGAATAGAATAAATTGGGGGGTAGGATAGGATGAAGGGAAATATACTTATTTTTTCACAACATGACTACTATGGAAGTGTTTTGCATGACTACTCGTCTATAACCTGTGTCAAGATGCTGGCCTTTTCAATGAGGGTGGGTTGGGAGGAGGAAGGGAGAAAATTTGGAACCCAAAGTTTTAAAAACACATGTTAAAGTTTAAAAAAAGTTATTTGTAAATCAATATAGTTGCTATTGGCTCTCCTCTATCCCTTTGTGAGTCCTTTTATTTTTTTTCTATTTCTTTTTCTGAGATTTAGTTATTTAAATTTTCACTTGTTATCTTACATTTTTAAAATATTTATCCACTTCATTTGTTACTAATTTTGTTGGCATAAAAACGGGCAAAAGCATTTCTAATAATTGCCCTTATTTCTACTTCATTTGATTTGAATATTCCTTTATTTCATTTTTATGTCAGCAGTTGGTTATCCTCTCGTTTTGTGAGATGATATGTTTATCTGTTTTATTAGTTATTTCACTTTTTAAAGTTTCTAGTTTTTTTGTTGATTTTTTTTGTTTTCACTTTTTATAACTTACTTCATTTTCAGACTTTCTATATTTTTACATTTGGTTGGGATTTTTCAAGTAAATTAGATATTCTCTAAGGCATCTCTGGTCTGAAAACTTATGGGCTCCCAGTTTATGTACCTTTACTAGACTGAAGTTTGCCATAGCATCCTTTTCCCATTGCCTTTATGCTTCTGGCTGTATTTTTATGCAATCCTAGCCTTGATGGAGATGCTTTTGATATCTTGATCAATTTTTATTCTGTTATGTTTTATATATTTTCACTGGAGTACATTTGGGGAGCAAAGATCCTCTCTGACCTTTCATTTCACAATCACACATCGAATACTTTGGTGTTAAGCCTTTCTCTAAGTTTTAATGCTTGTATAAGGTTCCCTATAGTGTTAAATGATCAAGTCAGCATATTCATTCGAGTCATTTGATTCCAAATCCAGTGGTTTGTCCACTGTGAAGGTCACAATGATGATGCTTCTTCTTTAGTATTTTCCCTTTAAAGTAGTTTTGTAGTAATTGCTCTCTTCTCATACTTTCATCTGAGTTATAAAAGACTAGAAAAGAAAATAGAAAGACCTGTGAAGGAAAGTGAGCAACACTGGGAAACATCACCAAGAGTAAATTGGTGCCTATATTTGTGAGCAAATTTCATTCTTATCCACTTCAATAAACAGTTTAAAATATTTCATGAAAAACTACTTCTAAAGCATTTTCTGAAAATACGATTATTGGCAATAATGATGTAAGAAGTAATTGTCATTTATATGATAAGAGATTCATCTATCTTTTGTTCAGTACGCTACATTTTCTTCCTCTTAACTACATAATATACTACTCACCATGAATAGCCTTTGTAGCAGTAAGAAGATGGAAGACAGCCAATTCAATTGGACAGCCAAGAGTTGTCAATACCACAATTCCTGCCAAGGGAGGCATTTTGTTTTAAAGCCAAAATTGGAAAGTAGATATGAGATATGTGATAAAGCCTCCTTTGCTGTGGACCTCATTTTCCCATTATATATTATAATGTTGAAGCTTAGAACTCTAGCTAAACTGAAGATTGCCCTGTGAATACGTAAACTTTTTTGGTAACACTTTCCTAGACCAAGTAGGCCCAGGAAATGAAGCCAAGGGGTAACTGCTTTGTTCATGGCTTAGTGGAAAAAACCCCACTGCTACTGGTAGCTATGAGACTTGAACTAAGATAAGATATTCTGGCTGAGCTCTGGGACCAAATTAGGTAAATTGTAGCTAAGGGACAATGGATTCATTTACAAGAAGCTCAGGCATTCTCTACTTTTCCCCTCCTCTCCTGCCAATGTCCTAAGTGGGAAAGTGCTAGAGGGAGTTAGGTGGAAGAAGGTACACAGCTTCATTTCAATAATAACAGATGATTATTAGTACCTTCTGTGTGAAAATACCCTGTTGCAAATACACGATATACAAAGTTGTATTTGTGTGTGTGTATGTGTGTGTTTTATAATATAATTCCTGTTTTTAATGGGAAAGGGATGATGACAGAGTGGAAAAATGGGTGGATGAGGGTGATTCAGAGCTGTCACATGAGTCTTAGATACTCAAGAAATAGTCATGCAGCCACCCACATATCATGCTTATAACCGTATTGCAATGGTGTGACCCATCTTATTCATCAATAACTATGCTGACGCTCCCAAAACAAACATACACGTATTTTCTGGGCTTTTTCTTGAGCCTGTACACTCTTCAGGTCTGATGGGACTTTATTGGCAAAGCTGGGCCTCAAAATGAAGTCATGCAAAGAAGCCTGTGTTTGCATCTAATCAGTTCCATGTGGTATATGGTCCTTTCCCCTCCACCTCTATATTGTGGAAGTCTGCCTCCTTCTTGGTCCACACAATGGATAGGCAACAGTGTAGCAAAATTGGGTCTTACTTTTTTTTTTAACCAGAAATGAATTCCTTTTTTTTTTTCCTGTGTTATCTATATAAATAGGGGTTGAAGGCTTTAGAGACAGATTCTAACCTAGCCAATTTTCCAATGGTCAGTTGCTCTTTATGAGACTTAAACTTACCCTATGCTGGTAGAGACTTTTGCCTGAGGGTATAATTCTGTAGCCCTCAGAGTAAATAAAAGTGACTTCTTTCTATAAGCCATTTAAGCTTTCTTCAGAGCTATAATTACCTTAACTTTACATAGGGCAAATTGAATTGAGGGGGGATAGGGGATAACAAGAGCCATTTAAGAAATTGCTGTAGTAAACTGATATAATAACAAGCATGTATATAGCAAAAATCTGTACATGTATTTTCTCATTTCATCCTAACCACAACCTTGTGAGATGGGTGGAAAGGTCTTGGTCCAGTGTGCTTTCTTTGGAGTGGTAAAACAACATATTGCATTATGATTTTCCAAAGGAATCATGACTGTCATATGAATACAGAAGTTGCTATGAAAATGAGTCAAACCACATAAACATGAAATGCACCAGCATGGGGAAGAAAGGCATCCTCTAGCTAGTAGCAGCCAAAGGAAAGTCCTATTGATCCTGTGGTAGTTATAGTTTTAGTTATCTGTCATATTAGGTAAAATATATGGCTTTAAGTCATACAGGAAAAATTTTAGACTGACATATGTTACATAGAATTTTATACTAACTGTCATTTTAGATTATAAAAAGCTATAAGAAAGCTGCAAAAGCAACAAAATATACAAAATATGGACCACAGATCTAAATAGAAATGTGTTTACATGATTTTCAGGATTCTGCTTCCATAAAATTGAATTTTGATATTGAAACCAATATTTATAGTAAAGCACAACAAATAATTCTAACATCTTATCAGTTGTTTTCTTTTCTTTTCTTTTCTGTTCTTTTTTTTTTTTGGTCATTCCTTCCCTTCCCTCTCAAGAGTTTTTGGGTGATTTCCTAAAGGAGGTAAATCAAAGATCCTGCAATATGTGGCAGGCAGGGTTTGTTGAAGGAAATTAATAACATCTGTAATTGGAAACTCTGTTGAAACAGAATCTCACATGGTGGGCACTACCCATACTATTATCAGCTGCAAGAAGTATTGTCTAAATCAAATCCATGGTTCAGACCCTTAAACTCCCTTGCCTCAAGTTAATTTCCTCTACATCTACTTTCCCACTGACTACATCTACTGGTGCTCTTGCAACCACAAGCACATTACTGATTCAGATGCCACTAATGGGTCAAATACATGTTAGTATGTGGAGGAAAATGGCAAGGACATGGTGCCCTCTGTTCAGGCTCTATTATTCATGATGATAACCAGATAGGACTTTTATCCCCAAATGGCATTCTAAGGTCTAAAAATAGCATCTTTCTGGATAAGCATCAAATAAAATAATAACTCTCTAGGATATCATCCATATCTCCATGACAAGGATATCTTCAGGGAATGGCTAACCCAAAGCCAAACTATGCTGCATTGCCTCTCATTCCATATATATTTTAATTAAAATATTTTTTCATATAGTAATGACATTAAGGTAAATCAAATGGTTATTACTGCCTATTTTAAATGTTTAAGTGATTCATTATAAATCATAGTGGACATCAGAACAACTAATTACATTTCTTAAAATAGAAAATATGTCTGTACCGAGAAAATTGTTTTTGGGCAAAATATTTAGCTTTATTTAAATGTCCCTAAATATCTAGTGATGCTATCACTAGATTAGTAAACTGTAGTTAGGAAAGAATTGGACTCAAATCTTACCATTGATGCTTTCTGCATCACCAGGGGCAGTTCATTTCACTAATCTGAGACTGTTTCCTCATCTATTAAATGAGGATAGTCATATAAACAGAAGAGCTGCTATGTGGGACAGTGGATAGAGTGCCAGACCTGGAGTCAGGAAGCCCCATCTTCCTAAGTTCAAATCTGGCCTCAGACATTAACTAGCAGTGTGACCCTGGGCAAGTCACTTCACCCTGTTTGACTCAGTTTCCTCATCTGTAAAAAAAAAAATGAGCTAGAGAAGAAAATGGAAAACTACTCCAGTATCTTTCCAAAGAAAACCCTAAAATGGGGTCACAAAAAGTCAGACACAACTAAAAAATGACTGAACAACAAAATACGTATATAATCGAAGTCTTAAGGTTTCTGCAAGGCTTAAAAGATATGTTGGATATTATGCATTTTGCAAACTTGAAGTACAAACGTCAGTTATTATTATTACCATGCACACCTTATTATCAGTGACATATGTAGTAGGTTTATACATGCTATCATTTTTAACTCTTTCATGCCTACCAGGAACATGGATAAATTCAAAGCAATATCAGTTTGGGTTTTAAACCAAACAACACAATATTATTGAAAACTATATAAATATATATCAAACATACCTTTCCCATAGATAACTTAAGCTACTGCTAGGTTATATAAATATTTCTAACTGTTTTCTAAACAATATATTACACTGTAATGTAATGAAATCATTTTAGTGAATCAAACATTTACATTTAGATTTCTAAATTAATATATCATAATTACCTGAATAACACAAATATCAATCAAATACTAATTTGCTTTAGAAACCCTCTTATATATCTTGGCAATTTCCCACATTTGATTATATATATATATATATATATACATATATATACATATATATATGTATGTATGTATGTATACATATATATATTCATTCATTCATTTATTTGTTTATACACACACACACACACACACACACATACACACACACACCACAAAACACAATGGGATAAAATCTATGGATGCAAAGATAGAAATTAAACAGTCCTTTCCCTCAAAGAACTTACCAATAAGTAACAACAAAACGAAAATAAAATAATTTTTGGAGTGAGAGTGAGCACTATGGCAGAATCACTAAATTCCCAAACAAGGCACCTGAGAGGTGTTTGAGGGAAACCAGATCTTATTCTAAACAGGAATAAATAAGAAGCTCATCCTAAGCACAGAGAAGTAACTATAGGAGGATCTAATGTAATGATATTTGTAAATTACTTAGCCCAGTACTTGGCACAGAGTAAGTGCCACATGAAAGTTCATTCCCCTCCTCCATCTATCTATCTACCTACCTACATATCTATCTAGATAAAATGTAAAGGCATTGAATTGAGAAATGAAAATAAAAATTAGAGCAACACTAGCAATTCAACTTGACTGGATTAGAAACTATAAGGAGAAGGTAATGTGAAATACAATAGGAAAGGTAGCTGAAAGTTCTATTTTGGAGATGTCTAAAAAAGCAGACCAGATATTTTGCTTTTGTTTGTTTGTTTTCTTGAAGCAACAGGGAGTCACTGGGGATATTTGAGCAGGCCTAGTCAGATCTATGTTTTAGGAATACCAATTGAACAGCTATGTGAAGGACGTAATGATGATGAGAAAAAAATTAAAGCAGGTAGAACAATTAGGAAAGTATGAAATCCAGCAAGAGTTTATTAGGGCCTAATATTCTTAGTGGGAATTAGAATGCTGGCAGGTAATAAGTATAAGAGACGCTGTAGATGTGAAATCAACTTAGATTGGCAATTGAATGGATAAAGAACAAGAGGAAATAGTAAAAAATGGAAGAGTCTAGGTAAGGACCTTGATATCTGGAAACATGGTGGTGCTCACAGCAGAAATAGGAAAATTTTGACAGAGAGTAACTCGATAGAGCATCTAACCAATATTCTAGGAACTGTTATCCAACTATTTTTTTTCCAGGGGACTTATATTTTAATGGACAAAATATAACATATACAGTAAATACAGGGTAAATACAAGTAAATGTAAGTACAAAGTATTTTGAAAATACAAGGTAAATATAAAGCAGAGAGCAATAGATTTTCAGGAGCATGTGGCACCTGAACTATGCCTTGATAGAAGATAAAGACACTTAAGTAATAGAAGTGAGACACACAGAGTAATTTCCAGACATGTGGTGATAGGCCCAACCCTGGGAAATGGAAAGATAACTTAAAGGAATGACTACTAGTTCAATTTAGTAGGAATGATGCCTGTGTGAAAGGAAACAATGTGAAATAAGACTAGGTAGTGATAGCCAAATTACTGAGGGCTTTGAATGCCAAGGTGTGGAGTTTTTGTTTAATTCAATAAGGAGCCACTAATCTTCTCTGAGAAAGGGTGGTTACCTCCTACTGGGTCTGCAGAAAGATTTGAAGGCATTCCTGAACTTGGATGGGATAAATACTGTATTTTTATTTTTTTAATATTGTGTTTTCATTAACCACTAAGTACAATTTAGCATTTCCTCAATTATTATTTTTTAAAAAACCCATTATTTTAAGAAAGGTTCCATAGTTTTCACCAGACCGCCAAAGGGGTTCATGATGATAATAATAACTAATATTTACATAGCACTTAGGTATCAGGAACTTTGCTAAACACTTCATAATTAGTGTCTCATTTGATCCTCACAACAACTTTGGGGGTTAGAGCTATTATTATTCCCGTTTTACAGATGAGGAAACTGAAGGAAAAAAAAGTTAAGTGGCTTGCCCAGGTCAATCTGACTATTTTTTTAAAATGGTTTTGTGTGTGTCGGTGCAATTGTCTAACTGTCCTTCTATCATCCCTCCCTCGATATGTGCCGGGCTGATGTCATTCTGTTATATATATTGTTTGTGATATCTTTCACAAGATCCTTCAAGTGCCAATAATCAACTGAAATCATTCTGAAACCTAATTACCCTTATCACACATCTTACCATTGACCTGTGGGTCACTTGCAATTTGGATTTTTTTTTTCTGAGATTGTGCTGTTCCATAATTCATAGCCTTTGTAGCATCACGGGGAAATATTATTGAAAGGACTGTCCTTTAGAACATATGGTAGCTTTGGATCACTGAAAGCACAATGATTTTTATGTTCCAATGAAATGCCGCCTGATCTCCACCTGTTCTTCAAATCTGCCCAGTTCTCTATCCATCTAAAATGCACACCAATGCTATGTATATAGTTACCTTTATATACATATATAGCCCCCTATGCTATCTGTCTATCTCTTTATCTGTCTATACTACTCTATTATCTATCTGCCTACCTATGTTGCTATAATTCTATCATCTATTCATATTGCTATCTACTCAGCAGTGTGCCTGTAATTATTCAGCAACCAGTTATCTGAAAATTCATGACACAATTTTAAGCTTAATCTGCATAATTAACATTTTATTATCATATTCTCCATCCCTTTCTTAAGTCTAACTATCAATAGGCAATAAACCAAGCCCTGACTTGTAACATTTCCTGATTTCTAAGTTGTAAATACTTACAATGGAATTTTTTAAAAAATAACTCTTGTAAACCAGTATAAGCGGACTCCAGTACATCCCTGTTTTCTGTCTATGTGTCTTGCTGTCTTGCTATGGTATCTTCCTACATTTAAGGCAGTTATATGGAACAGTGGAGAGAGCTCTGGGCCTGGAGTCAGAAATTTGTTATTCAGTCAAGTCTAACTGTTCAAAACCCAAAGGACCATCTGTAGCTCACCAATACCGTCAATGCATTTTTTGGTTGTTTGTTTGTTTTGAAACTATACCAGAGTATTTTTTCCCATTTTTTTCTCTAATAGATTAAGGCAAACAGAGGTTAAGTGACTTACCTACGGTCACACAGCTAGTGAGTGTCTGAAGCTGGATTTGAACTCAAGTCTTCCTGATTCAGGACCCAGTGTTCTATCTACTGAGCCATCTAGCTGCTAATGGAGTCAGGACTACTTGAGTTCAAATCTGGCCTCAGACACTAACCGACTATGTTAATTTCCCTCAGTTTCCCCAATTGTGAAATCAGGCTAATCACAGTGCTTACTTCAAGGGTTTTGTGAAGATCTAATTACATAATAGTTCTAAAGCACTTAGTACAGCATCTGGTATATAGTAAGTCCTATATAAATGTTCATTCCCTTCCTTCATCTGTCTAAAACATTTTTGCATTATTTCATGCATATCTTATTGTTAATTTTTAACAATCTCATGCTGGCTGGGAAAGTAGTGAGAGGGGAGGAAACAACCTCTCTTTTAAACTAAACACAGTATCATTGTAATATGTGAACTATAAACACATATGTTAATAACATTGTATTGCTTGCTTTAAAACCTAAAGTGATACTTCTATCTATCCATGTTCTTGGATATCCCTAGAGGACTAACTAAAAAGGCTGTAGCAAATATAGGTCATAATCTGGGTAAAATGTGTTTTCCATCCACTCTGCAATAATAATGCAGATGATTAGAATTAGGTGCTTCTAATGACTACAAAAATTTTAAGGGTACCTTACCTAGAGGATATAATATGAGCTAGAAAGTTGTGGTTATTATTGAGTCATTCAGTCATGTCTGACTCTTTATGACTCCGTAGATGGTAACACGTCAGGCCCTTCTGTCTTCTACTATCTCTTGAAGTCTATCTGAGTTCACGTTCAGTTTCCATGACACTGTCTATCCATTTCATCCTCTTCTACCCTCTTTTCCTTTCACCTTCAATCCTTCTCAACACCAGGGTCTTTTACAACGAATCTCATCTTCTCATTATGTGGCCAAAGTATTTATACTTCAATTATATTTGACCTTCCAGTGAATAGCCTGAATTAATTGCCCTAAGTATTGATTGATTTGATCTCTTCACTGTCTAAGGGACTTTCAAAATTGTTCTACAGCACCACAACTCAAAAGTATCCTTCAGCTTTCTTCATGATCCAGTTCTCACAACCTTATATTACTACTGGAAAAACCATAGTTTTGATTAAACAGACCTTTATTGGCTAGATGGTTCCCTACTTTTTAGTATGATGCCTAGTTAGAAAAACCTGGATTCAGATACTGTCTCAAATAATAGCTTCGTGAACTTGCTCAAATCACTTAATCAATGACCCTAAATTAATCCATCTATAAATTATGTATGATAATAGCAATTACAGTGAGGAATTATTGCAAGATTTGCATGAGATGATGGATAAAGGTAAGGTACTATTCAAATTTTAAAATACTATGGAAATATGAATTGTCCTTATTAAGAGGCAATTTATCTAAGTATGTATAAGGCTCCCATAGAATCAGAAAGATATGGATTCAAATCCTGCCCCTTAGCTATGTAAGCTTGTGATTCTGGATAAATAACAATCTTTCAGCATCCCCACAGACTCTTTAAGTATACAAGTTGTAGAACAGTTGCTGATCTTCATTGGTAGGAAGAATTGTCTAACTCAGAATCCACTATACTAATAAAGTTGCACATCTGTGTGTGCATATATGTATATATGTGTATGCATACATGTATGTATGTCTGCATGTATAATTTTGAGAATACCCTATAACATTCTGGCCTTTGATGCAATAGACAAAATATCATTTAAGAAAGTCTTAGAACTTTGCAATCAATAAATAATCCTTCTTCTGTAAGAATTAGGACATTCTTCATGCCACAGATGAATGATTCAGCTGACAAGTCTCTCTGCCTCATACCTTGTTCAGTGTTGATTCTCAGAAGTTTGTTGAACAAAGTAATCTCCATGGTAGCATATGTTGGGGAATCTCATATAATTTTAGTATGTGCATAGCAAACACCTTGCTGGACTCAAGCCTTTCAGGCTACCAAGTTAAATGTTTCTTTGAATTTAACAAACAATACACACAGAAGGATGCTATTCTTCTTAAACCTCTAAATCATCTGTGTGACTATGAAAATGTAGTCTGCTACAGAAAATCATTTGTAAAAGCCTGTTTTCTCCTTCTGTAAGGTTCAATCAAGGATAACTTCAAAGCAGGTATAAGTCACTCTCATAAATATTACACAATTGAAACAAGTTATGACTCCGTATTTGCTGATATTTTCTTAATCCCCCCTCCCATTGTTTTTTTAACACATATAAGAATAATGTTAGTTGGTGTGTAGTTAAATTATTTTGTAGTCTTTTTCTCGAAAGGATAATCACCCAGCCCAGTCCAATTAAACACAGAAGATTCAGACTTCCTGAAAGATTCTATTAATCAAAAGTATAAGTTAGGTATGAAGAAATCATTAATTTGTTTGTTAGAGAAGGGGAATAAGCATTTATTATGTTTCTGAGATTTGGCCAGAAATGTGCTCAGCAGTTTAAAAACATCATCTCCCTTGATCTTTGTAACAATGTTGTAAGGTAAGTGCTAGTATGATCCCCATTCTCTAGGTGATTAAACTAAAATAAAGAAAAGTTAAATGATTTGCCAAAATTTATGCAGCTACCAAGTGTCTGAGGCCTAATGTAAACTTGGGAGTGAGGGAATTTGATTATTTGATAATACCATCTGATGTGCCAAATTGAAAATCTATTAATATTCATTGAAAAAATTAGGCATACCTCTGAAGCTATCTATCTATCTATCTATTTAAAATAGTTCAAAGTCAGGCATTCCAGATATTCCAGTATCTAAGAAGTAAATGGGGGTCAAGGGAATAATCCTGGACAAGGGGACACTGGGAGAATTGAGTTTCTGCTCCCCATGCATCGACACTGTGAAATTTATAAGGAAGACTAAAAGATCTGAAATTCCACTGGTGTTGGTAGCAGTGTCTCATTAACATCTGTGACTGATGGAAGCTCCTACATTGGACACTAAGAAATACGTCGAGGGCAAAGTAAACATACCAAGGAAAGGCAGCTTCAGGATTCTACAAGGGCACTGGCCATCAAAAAACAAAGAGAGAGCTATACTTAAGGTCAATTTCATGAGTTCCAAAGGCTCTAAAGATCTGGAGAAAATAGATGGCCCTATAACATTTAACCAGATCACAATGCAATGAGGTCTTTAGAAGTCTTCTTTAATTTCTTGACTACAATCAAGAAAGATGTAAAACAAATCAATTTTTGTAAACTTCCCCCTGACTATAATACTCTGTGGTGCTTTGCATTTTATTAAGTGCCTTACTTAAAATAAAATGAGTCCCAAGAGGGCTCTAAAGTATACTGGTTCCTCTTAAAGACTGTTCGGACAAAACAATTCCTCTTTATTCACTACCAGGAGGTCACCTGCCGCTAAGTGTAACCCTAGGGACAAATCTCTGCTCTGGTTATGTGCCCGATCTACAAAAAAAAAAAAAAAAAAAAAAAAAGAAAGAAAGAAAAAGGCAATGTCTATTCCAAATTAACCCATGAAAAAAGTATACTACCAGCCTTTTTCTCAGTGTTTTTTAAAACCTTGAAAGCCTTCATTTTAAAACATGTATTTTCCCAGTGCTTAGCTTTTAGATTTATTCTAAATTATTTTTTAAGTATATTTTAATGGTAAAGTTTTACTCTAAATTCTGAGCTAATTGAATAACAGAAGCACACTCCATGACTGAACAAAAATCCCTTCTATGGCCTCACCAGCAACAGGCCAGCAAGGATTTGCTGAAGGCTTTAAACAAAGGGGAGTCAACCACTTCTCAAGGCAGCTTACTCCACTTTGGCACAGGTCTAATTATTAGGAAGTTTTGTTTGTTTGTTTGTTTATTTATTTATGTTTTTCTTGGCATCAAACTTAAATCTGCATCCCTGTACTTTCCACCCATTTCTTCTAGTTTGGCCCAAGGGGGCAAAACGGGTGGGAGAGGGAAATATATGTATGTATGTGTGTGTGTGTGCATATATATATATATAATTCTTTTTCCACATAATAGTCACCAGAAGAAATGCAAAAGCATCTTCAAAAAGCCAGGATTTCCAGCTGAATGGAAAGAACAGTACAAAGACTATCCCTCTCATACCACACGGGCTTTTCACCCAAAAAAACCTTTAAAGCACCAGTAGTTATTTTTAAAAAACCTGATCTTTCAAATTTTCCTCCTTTGTTAGTCAAAACTAATGTTTCTCTCTGGGAGCCAGTTGGGTGAATGCCTTCCTTTCCAGATGCTTTTTCTCAAAGTTTCACAAGATCATTTTCCAAATATTCCGTCATGTTTCAGTGGTTGTCATGAACTTGCCCAAGCCATTGATTTCAGCTGACACACTTTCAACTGTACACTCCAGAAGGTCCATAGCATTTCCTTGTTTTGTGATCCAGTGAGGCTTTTTCTGAACATTTGGCGGCATCAAAGTAGCAGCTGCTATGGTTTCTGTTAATAGGGACACTCATCAGGAACCTTTGCATCATGCTTAACTTAGGTCGTACTGAAAAGCCCTAGAGTGGGAACAGGCTGTGGTTTTACATTTTTGTTTTTGGTACTGCTGCTCAGCCAGGAATTTTATGCGAACTATTCCCCTTCTGATCTGGGCCTAAAGATTGGTCAGGGTACACAGGAATGGAGCTATTCTCATGCTTCTCAGGTTTCTTTGTATCCTGTGCATCCAAAGAATATATATTTCACATGTGGCATATGCAGAAAATTTGATCTGAGAGAGTAAAGGCAAAAATAAATGACAGTTTTAAATTGTGTACATATTGAGAAATGTGATGAATAGTTGAATTAATTTTTAATATTTTTTTAAAAGTAGCCTTTATTTATTTCATTTTTTTAAACTAGACTATATACTTCTGAGATGAAATAATTTTGTGTTTCATTCCAAGATGGGAATTAATGTTCTGCTCTGTTATCTCTATTATCTATTATGCTCTATTATCATAAGGTCATTTTAAATTGCCTAACTAAACAGAATCATAGATATAGATACTACCAAATTCAAATCCTCCATTTTACAGATAGGAAAAGTGAGGCTCAAAAAAATAAGTGATTTGGAAAGGGAGAAAAAATTAAAACTCAAAAGCTTGTGGATGTGATTGTTGATAAATCAAAATAAATTAATTTAAATAATAAGTGATTTGCCTAAAATTGAACAATTAATTAAACATCTGAGGCAGAATTATGAACTCAGGTCTTCTTGACTCCATGTATATCCCATGTTCCGTGCAATATGACACCAGTCTGTTGTTAGAACCTCCCATGGGTCCTTTATCTTAAAACAGTCATAAAGAAATCAAGATGAAATTCATGAGAAAAAAATGAAAAGTCTTACACAGATTCCAAAAGAATCAATTTTACAAGCATCTGTCAGGTTTCTCAGACTAGCTGGACTCAAGTTGTACCTCTAATACATACTAAGTGTGTGACCACCAGGGCAAATCACCTAATTTCTCTGTGTCACAGGCAACTCCTTAACACTATAAGTGACAGAACAAAATCTAGTTGGAATTAGTAGAGCAAGTTCCCTCATTAGGAAAACCATATGTTGGCAAAATTAAAACACTTGTCTAGACAATAAAACAAAAAAAAATGTAACCTTCTTCAAAAGAGGTGTGACTTCTTGGAAAAAGGAAATCATTGTACCATGGTCTTCTTTCCAGATCATACCACCTCTACACTACTGTGTTCAGTTAAAGGTACCATGATTTAAGAAGGACATTGGTAAGCTGGAATGTATCCAGAAAAGGGCTAGAAGTATTTTGCAGGATCTCAAGCACATGACATTTGAAACTGTGTTGAAAACAAGTGAGATTTAAACTTTGGGAAGAAAAGATGATGAGAATAGGATAACTTGCCTAATGCCTCTGAAAGAATCCTCCTTGGATTGATGAAAGCAGGGGTGTTGTGAGGCTCAGAGGTCATGGATGTAAAGCACTTTGGCAATCTTAAGGTACTACAAAATTCCTGTTGTCACCATCATCATCATCTTTTATTATTGTTATTGTTGTTATTAATTAACCCATATTCACCATTCTAACATTAGTGACTCTAATATATGCCAACCTGGGATGAAAACTAGGAGAAACAGATGGAAGTTGGAGTCTTGAAATTCTTGAATTCTTTGAAGACATATTCTACTTCCGTGTGCAATATAAAGGAAGTTTTAAATGTCCTCCTTGGTAGTAAAACAGAGGAAAATGGCTAATTTTAGTTAGGGAAGAAAGACAATGGGTTTCATGCATGTTGGAGAGATAAAAATTTGAATTCTTCTTTTGGGGAAAAGAGAACAAATAGTACAATGATGAATAAGATGTAATCTTAAACCTCTGGAATTGTAGAACTAAGAGGTAATTAATTGTAAAGCTGTTCAGTCTCATCTGCAACACCGTCCAATAAGTGATCACCCAGCATCTACTTGAATGTCATTATCATGGGTATTTATAACTCATGAAAGTAGACCATTCCCCTGGAGTACTGTGATAATTCTGTAAAAGCCCCAACAACTGATCACTTAACCTAAGCTTGAATACATTCAGTGATGCAAAATCCACTACCACCTGAAGCAATCCATTGAATGTGGGGACAGATCTCATTATTAGGAAATTGAATTGCAGCAAACTACTATAGGAGGGACCTTGTCAAATGGGATTGATGTCCTCTTTAGTCAAACCATGCATGTATGTACTAATGCTGTGGAAAAAAAAAAAAACCTCTTTGCTCCTCCAGCCTGTAATTTCTCTCCTCTACAAGCTGTCCTGTACATGGCCACCAAAAATAACCTTCCTAATGCATTGTTCTGATTATGTCGCTGTCTAAAAAACAAATTTTAGTGGCTGCCAAATTTCTAGGATAGCAGTTCTTAACCTGTAGTTTATGAACTTATTTTTAACATTTTGATAATTACATTTCCATATACTTGTTTTCCTTTACAATTCTCCCATGCATGTTACTTTACACATTCAAAAACATGATTCTAAAGAGTACATACATAGGTTTCATCAGATTGCCAAAGGTTTCTATGATAGAAAGAAAATTTAAGAAACCCTGTTCTAATGGACATAATATAAACTCATTAGCTTAGTTTTAGAACCCTCTATTATCTAGCTTTAACCAAGTTTTCCAGTTTATTTTCACACTATTCCCCCTCAATTTTATATTTTACACAAGTTATATGTGTATAAATTTTGTCTGCTCTATAATACTGTAAGCTGCTTGAGAATAAGCCCAATGTTTTTCATCTTTTGATGCCTAACACGGTACTTGGCATGTATTAGGTACAAAATAAATATTTCTGAGGCACTGGTTTTGGAGTCAGAGCATATAAGTTCAAATTTCACCTTTGTTGTTTTTAACTGTGTGACCTTGACCAAGGCACTTAACCTCTCTAAGCTTCAGTTCACTTATCTGTAAAAAGTAGGATGGGAGGTTGAACTAGATGGTGACTGAGGTTGCTTCCACCTTTAAAATATAATCTTGTGACCATGCCAAATCAAATGATTCAAATTCAAATCAAATTAAATTCACCATGTTTCCTCACAGAACTGTGGACTAGGAGCAAGGGATAGAAGTTAGTGGGAATAGATTTTGCATTAAAGTGAAAGGAATATTTCCAAATAGAAAATGTAGTTGTCATAAAACGAAATGAAATTTCTTATGAGGTAATGAGTTTCACATCATTAAAAGTGTTTAAGAAGAAGATGGATGGCCATTTTCTGTCAACGTGGTAGATCCTATAGGTCAACATCATGGATAAAATCTGACTTCCTTTCCCCCTCTAGGATTCTATGAATCTATGAATTGACATAGATATTGTCAGGAAAGATGTGATG
This sequence comes from Phascolarctos cinereus, assembly GCF_003287225.1. Taxonomy (NCBI): domain Eukaryota; kingdom Metazoa; phylum Chordata; class Mammalia; order Diprotodontia; family Phascolarctidae; genus Phascolarctos; species Phascolarctos cinereus. Next base: position 252,226,470 of record NW_027555514.1, read on the forward strand.
ATTTAGAAGATATAAAAGTGGAGTTGAGAAATTATGAGAAATCAGCTATAGGATGGAGTCACATTTTGTCAAGATCAACCCAATTTCTGCTTGTGATTAATAAGTAGGAGGCAGAATTTGGACCCAAGACCCTCCTGACTTCAAGTTCATCACAGAAGTTTGCTGCTGATTGTTTAAATCAAGCATTTCCAATATGAATAGTAAACTCGACTTTTGTAAAGTCCAACTCTTCAGAATGTTTCAAAATTCTCAAAGTCATCCTCTCTTGTGGAAGGGTACGAAAAATTCCTCCCAGTCCCACACCACCCCAATCAATTACATCTGGGAGATTTAGATAGAATTTTTCTCTTTCCTAAACTGGTCGGCAACTCAAATCTGAGGTTCTGAACTGACTTGTTATTTTATGTTGTTGTTCAGTCATTTTTCAGTTGTGTCTGACTCTTCATGACCCCATGTGGAATTTTCTTGGCAAAGATATTGGAGTGGTTTGCCATTTCTTTCTCCAGGTCATTTTATAGATGAGGAAACTGAGGTAAACAGAGTTAAGTGACTTGCCTAGGATAATTCAGGTATAAGTATCTGAGGCCAAATTTGAACTCCCACCTTCCTGACTCCAGAACTGGCACTTTATTCACTGTGCCATCTATTTGCCCTATTATTTTGTTCAAGCCACAAAAGTCATCACTGAGTCACTTCAACCAAATCCAATACACTTCCTACATAACATCATTTTATTCTTTCCAATAGCTTGTAGTACTGTACCCCAAGCTGACTGCACTTATTTTAATATCCTTAATGGACCAAGTCAACAGAATTTTTTTCATTGACTAAGGTCGTTATTTTAAGTGGGTTGTGTTGATTGGATAATCTATTCAATTTGACCTCTCACTTTTACATTTAACACCTTATCCTTTACAAAGCTTTTCTTTGCATTAACTTATGAAGTAGGTAGCCTAGGTATTATGTTCCCCGTTTTATAGATCAGGAAACAGACTCAGAGATAAGTGGCTTTAGTAGAATTACATAGCATATATAAGCATGAGAGACAGGATTTGAAATCAATAGGCACTGTCAGGAAAGTTGTGATTGTTAGTTCAAAATTCAGCATTCTCTCCAGTAAACTATACAATTTTATGAACCACATTTCAAAGTATTTCTAACAAAAATATCTTTTAACTGTATTTTGATTTAAAAACATAATAGGTGCTTATCACGCTTCACCACAGGCATGAGTAATTATGGGTTGCTTGGTGTTGGCTATAAATGTTTCAAGATCAAAGTGATGATCCTGTCAGATATTCACAAATTATATATTTTTTTTTAGTGTGGTCCTTCTGTTGGACTTTAGATTCCATTTACATTTTACAATTCTATCAAATAAGATTGATGCTAAAGAAACGCTGAATTAAATGTAAAAGTCTAAAAAAACACCCCTCTTGAAATGCCCTTTATTGCTTCATATCTGTGTAGTACAATGAAAGCCATATTCTTACCTTAGAACTGAGTTTAGAACCATCTGAAATGCCACAGGTCTGCATTTCAACCAGTTGGATCCTAAAAACCCTGATGTTAAGGGAATGGTTACTGATGTCTTGAAATATTTTTTAATGAAGGATGATGAGCTTCAATTATAATAGACATTATTCCCACAGATTTGTTTTTGTCTTTAAGAAAATTTGTCTCTTTATCCTAACCAGCAGACTTCCAATGGTATAGGTGTGAAGTGATAAGGGAATGCACCAGGGTGGTAGCAAGGTCAAAAGCATTAATAAATAAATGAAGAATGACTGGCTGATGGATGCCTGTTTGTTATCAGTTATAAGCTTAAAAAGCGGTGCTCCTATGTTTTTGAAGTCTCAGAAGTTAATTAACCCCCTGATGTGATCCTGAAACTATGACATTTTAATGGGTAGTTTAGTGTTGTAGCAAAATAAAAATTGTAGGAAAGTTAATTAGGTACATTTAATGCTATGTAAATTTTTTTTAAAAAAATTCCCATCACTTAGCACAGTCAATAAGCAATTATCAAGCATTTACTGTGGGCCAAAATACTGTGATAAATACTGAGATTACAAAGAAAGTTTAAAAGTAAAAGACCTTTCTTTCAAGACTACAGTCTAATGGAGGAGATAACATGCAAATAACATTTTATAGATAGATAGATACAGATTTACACACATCTACAAATACATATATACATGCACACATACATATATAGACACATATATACATATATACACATAGACATATATACACAGATATACATATGTGCACATAAATAAAAGTTCAATTACAGGAATCTCAGAAAGAAGGCGCTAAGATTAATTAGGACTGGGAAAGGGTTCTTGCAAAAGGTCGGACTTTAGCTGAGACTTGAAGGAAATCATGGAAGCCAGGAAATAGAGATGAGGAGAGAAGAGGTCCAAGCATGGGGTACAGACATTGAAAATGCCTAGAGTTGAGAGATGAAGTGTCATGTGCAAGGAATAGAAATGATCCTAGTGTCTTTGGATCACAGACTTCATTGGGAGGAGTCATGTTTAAGAAGACTGAAAAGGCAGGAAGGGGTCAGGTTATAAAGGGCTTCTTTCTAAAATATTCTATTTTATCATTTATTTCAATTAAAATATATAGTTACCCAAAATTTGGGCAGAAAATAAGAGATTAAGAAGCAAGAAAGTATCAGATGCTATAATTATATATTAACAGCCTAATATCTTACAGTTGACAGTCTGCTGGAAAATTTACCTATGGTGAAGATGTTCTGCATAAAGCTAATTGTCTCTTAATTTAGAGGGGAAAAAAAGTTCCTCCTAAGAATACTAATTTAAAATAATGTAGTATCTATTATGTATCAATAGATAAACATAAAGGTGTATGTGTGTATATAGACATATATTTCTCTACGTACTTAAGTTGGGAGGGGTCTGGATCTGAGATATCATCAGTATAGACAATCCCCCTAGCATGTTAAGTTTCTCCACCAATGCAGACCTTTATTTGTGATTTAAAATCACAGACAGTTGTCTGGGAAAGTGAGGTACTAAGTGATTTTTCCATCCTCACCCAACCAGTACTTGTCAGGTTCAGTACCCAAAGCCAGGCTCTCCTGATGGCAGGACTGGAGTTCTACTCAACATGCCATATTGCCTCTTTGTCAATCTTGTATAGTCCGGGACAGATAGGTGCTGCAAGGGACAAAGCACTGGTCCTGGAGTCAGGAAGACCTGCTTTCAAATCCAACCTCAGACACTTCTTAGCCTGGCCAAGTCCTCTAACCATGATTGCCTTCCCAATATTAGTAAATAAAGCTTTTATATTCTGATTAACAGAAAAGAGAGATCATGCAAAGGTTATTTGTCTGCACTTCAGGATAGTTACATGTGGCCATGTTGTATATATGTTTTTTTTCTTTCTTTTTCTTTGGCTCAAAGTTTAGTTGCTGTTTTATTGGCCAAGATTAAATTAACATTAAATTTCAATTATAAAATGACATTAAAAAACCCTCCATAGTAAACAAATACAAGGGCTCTTTTCTTCTCTCCCTCTGGTCTCCCCCTGCTTTTTTACCCTTTCCCCACCCTTTCTTTTCTTTTTCATCTGGAAAAGAATCTTCATGGCTTGGGAGCAGGTGTCACTCTGACCCTACACTTCCTATCATAAATCTGACTGCCTTCCCTTGAACTACATCTACAGAAGACCACCGACTACAGATAAGACTCCCTGCAATGACAGTCAGAACTTAAAAAACACAGGCATCTGAAAGCATGTTCCTCATAACAAATAGATCAGGAATTTAATATTTACATTTTCCCAATTACCTGTAAAAACAATGTTAATATTTTTTTTCAAATATTTAGTTCCCAATTTTCTCTCCTTCCCCTCCCCCCTCATTGACAAGGCAAGAAATTTCACATAGATTATACATATGTAATCATGCAAAACACATTTCCATTTAAGTCATTCTGTGAAAGAAAACACAGACAAAAAAATGATGAAAAATAAAGAAAGCAAAGAAAGAGTATCTTTAATCTGCATTCAGACTCTACCAGTTTTTTCTCTGGAGATGGACATCACCTTTCAGCATAAGTCCTACAGAATTGTCTTGGATCACTGTGTTGCTAAGAATAGCTAATTTATTTATAGAACATCACACAATATTGCCGTTACTGTGTATGCTATTCTGGTTATGCTCATTTCACTTTGCATTCGTTTATGTAAGTCTTCCCATGCTTTTCTGAGAGCAGCCTACTCATCATTTCTTAAAGCACAATAGTATTCCATCACAACCACATGCACCTTGTTCAGCCATTTTCCAACTGATGGACATCCCCTCAATTTCTAATTCTTGGCCACCATTAAAAGAGCTGCTATAAATATCTTTGTACACATGGGTAATTTTCCTTTTATTAAAAGATCTCTTTGAAATACAGGCCACTGTAAAATCTCTTGCATGTCCTTTTATGTCAGATTCTTCTTTCTCATTCTTTCTATTTTTTTAGATAATTATACTATCACATTCCACTCATACTTCTGCTTTCTGACTTTGAATACACCTTCTGACTTCCCTAATAATGAGAAAGATTTTAGGAATTATAAATATCATTTTCTTAGGAAGGAATATAAACAGTGTAACCTTACAAAATCCCTTATACTTTTTTTCTTTATTGTTTACCTTTACATGATTTTTTTGTGTCTTGTATTTGAAAGTCAGATTTTCTATTCAGCTCTGATCTTTTCATCAGGAACTCTTGAAAGTCCTCTATTTCATCGAACACCTGCTTTTCCCCTGAAGGGTATACTGTTTTTCTAGGTAGGTGATTCTTGGTTATAATCCTAGCTCTTTTGCCCATTCCAAGCTCTCTGATCCTTTAATGTAGAAGCTGCTAAATTATGTGCTATCCTAAATATAGCTCCATGATATTTGAATTGTTTCATTTTGTCTCCTGCAATATTTTCTCCTTGATCTGGAAGGTCTGGTATTTGGCTATAATATTCCCAGAAGTTTTCATTTTGGGATAACTTTCAGGAGGGATTGGTGGATTCTTTCAATTTTGATTCTAGAATATCAGGGCAATTATCCTTGATAATTTCTTGAAAGATGATGTCCAAATTTTTTTTTTTATCATGACTTTCAGATTATCTCTCCTGCATATATCTTCCATGTCAGTTTTTTTTCCAGTGAGATATTTCACATTTTCTTCCATCTTTTCATTCTTTTTTATTTTGTTTGCCTGTTTCTTGATTTATCATAAAGTTATTAGCTTCCACTTGCCCAATTCTAACTTTTAGGGAATGATTTTTCTCAGTGAGTTTTTGTACCCCTTTTCCATTTGGCCAATTCTATTTTTTAAGGAGTTCTTCTCTTCATTGATTTATGTGCCTCTTTTACCATTTGGCCTATTTGCATTTTTTTTCATTATTTTTTGTGCCTCCTTTATCAACCTATTGACTCTTTTTTTCTCATGATTTTCTTGTATCACTGTCATTTCTCTTCCCAATTTTTCCTCTACTTCTCTTACTTGATTTAAAAAAAATTTTGAGCTCTTCCATGGTCTAAGACTCATCCAATTTCTTTTGTTGTTGTTGTTGAGGCTTTGGTTGAAGGAATTTTGACTTTGGTGTCTTTTTCTGAATGTGTTTTGATCTTCCTTCTATGGCCAGATTTTATTTTCTGTTTTTTTTTTCTCATTTTCCAGCCTATTTCTTGACTTTTAACTCTGTGGTAAAATGAGGCTGTGCTTCCCAACTGGAGGGGGCAATGTCTCAAGCTTCAGATTTTTTGTGCAGCTGTTTTCAAAGAAAATTCTGGGGACCTGTATGATTTTGGCTCTTTTAAGGGGATTTGATTTAGGGAGAGGTGTGTTTACTGCTCTCTTGTACTGGGCACTGGTTTGTGAGTGACCACAAGCATTCTTTTCAATTTTGAAACTGTGACTATGGTCTCTGCTCCCCTATGACAGCAAGTTCAGTTGTGCTAGTGTTCTTCCTCAAACCAGCACTAAGATCCTGGACTGAAATCTAGATCCAAGTATAGACAATGCCACACAGTCCTATCCCTGCTGACAGTAAAGTCTGACCTGTTGCCTGATCCCCTTACCATCTGTGATGTGAGAGGTCTGGAAACTGCCATTTCTTCCATTGATTCAGTTGCCCCAGGGCCTGTTCCTGGTTTGCTGGGATGTACTCTGCATTGGTATGGCTTGTACTGGACTGTGCTCCTCTCTTACACTGTTCCAACAGACCTTTTCTGCCTACCTTCTAAGTTGTCTTGGGCTAGAAAAGTGTCTCATTCCATCTTTTGGTGGGTTCTGCCACTCTAGAATGCACTTAGAGTCATTATTTAAAGGTATTTGGAGGACTTTGGCCAAGAATTCAGGCAAGTCCCTGCTTTTACTCAGCCATCTTGGCTCCACCATCTATAAGGGGCTTTAAAAGCCAAATATAGATTTTATATTTGATATTAGAGATAAAAGGAAGCTACTGGGATTGACTGAATAACATGGTCATGCCTGGGCTTTAGAATCATCAATCTGACAGCTGTTTCAAATTGGATGGATTGAAATGGATTGTCAAATTAATTTGGAGAATGGACTACGGTAGGGAGAGACTTGAGGAAGGGAGATTCCAATATTCTAATAGTTCAGATGTGAAGTGATGAGGGCCCATACCAGGGTGGTAGCTGTGTCAGAAGTACTTAAGAAATGTGTGGTGACTGAATAATTTGTATCTATCTATGCACATGTGTATGATTCTTGTTTTACATGATCCTTACGTATAAATGATGAATTATTATTATTTTTACAACCCAGGATTTGTAAATCATTTTTGCTTCTCTCATACTGTGATTTATCACATTACCTATACTTGCCTGCCTTATAAATATTTCCCCCCGAAGCCATGTATCATTTACTTCTCCTCACATGAATACTCACACATATTGCCTTTCACATATTTTTTTAAAGGATCCAAACAGCTGAAGTTCCATCCACTCCTGGGCCCTCATCAAATAGAGATGAAACTTTGTCTGCTTCCCTTGATCCCATTTTATCAGGTGAATCACCTGCTATCAGTTTTCCCTTGCCTGAGCCCATTAGAAGAACATTCAGTTGTTCCTTGCTATTTGTGCCAATGTGTCCTGGATGATACTGTCCTTGAATGCAAAAAAAAAAAAATGACAAAGAATGTTGATTATGGACCTTGGGTCAAGTAAAATAACACACTATAATATTAGTGGTCATAAAGTAGAAAAGACTCAGGTTAGGGATAGTGATGAAGAGAAAATGACCTCTAGTCTGTGATACTTGGAATCTTAGGGCAGAAAGAAGAGAGAATTATGGAGAAAGGTACTAATGAACAAAGTGCTTAGACAGAAAAGGTGAGACATGGGGACTGGAGAATGAGACAGGCTTATATTCAATCAGGTCAGCCACAGAAAACAAATCTAAGACAGAAAGGGACCTGGAAGTCACTGAATCCATACTCCTCTGCCCCATTCCCCTCAGTTTACATAGGAGTAAATTAAGGCCCAGAGAACTTACATGACCTCCTGAAAGTCACATAGGTAAGTATAAGAGCAGAAATTTGGATTCATATCCTCTAACTTGAGAACCATTGTTCACTGCAGCATGTCACCCTGGTCCTAGGGCTGAAAATGGAAAATGTTGAAGCCTTCCTACCTTTTCTACCCTCAACCCTTGATCTGGTCTGAGTTATAAGAAATATCTACACACACAGAAGCCCTGTCTTCTATTCTTCCAAGGGTAGTGTGTTAGTGGATGGCTATGGACTATCTCTGTTGATATCGTCTATCTAAGATATCCAAAGATGTGTCCATGTGTGTCTGTGTCTGTGTCTGTATGTCACACACACACAAACACACTAGATGGTGTGGTGGATAGAGCACTGTGCTTGGAACTAAGAAGACTCAGATTTCTGAGTTAAAATCCAGCCTCAGACAATTGCTAGTTATGTGGTTGTGTGAACCTGGGCAAGTCACTTCACACTGTTTACCTCAGTTTCTCATCTGTAAAATGAGCTGGAGAGAAAATGACAAACCTCTCATGTATCTTTGCCAAGAAAACCACAAATGTGTCATGAAGAGTCAGGCACAAATGAACAACAAGAAGATAAAATATGTAGATATAGATTATATGTAATAATCCAGAATCACTTCCCCACCAAATTTAGAAATTCACTAAACCCCTTCTTCATATCTCTGGAAATAAGAAGAAAAACTGAGGCAAAAGAGAAAAAAAAATTGAAAAACAATCATCTGAAAAAGGGAACATGTTTTTGCTATGGCTGCCTTGGAGTTCAGAATACCTGAGAATACATTGACTCTGGCACCCATGGTGCTATAGAGTTACCTCCTTTGGAACCCTAAAGAGGGCAGTTTATCTCCTCCCATCTCCCTGTCAGGCTATGAAGAGATTTAAATAACAAACAGAACCAATTATGTTTGATCCTCAAGATAACAGAGGGTCACTGTAGCTTACAAAATGTGAGTAGGTTGGGGTTGGCAATATGGACCGATCTATACTTTAGAAAAATCACCTTGGCAGCTAAATAGATAAGAGTCGGGAGAGACTTGAATAGAGAAATCCCATGAAAAGGCTTCAGAAGACTCCAGGTGTGAAGTAATAATGTCCTGAACTAGGATATTTCAATGTGAGTGAAGAGAAGGGGGTGAACATATACAAGATATTTTGTAATGGGAGAAAAGATAAAATTTTGCAATGGATTGGTTACATGGGACTAGTGAGAATAATAATCAGAAAGACATATGCAGTATTGGATGACTGGAGGAATGGTGGTACCATAGCAATAGGGAAGTTAGGGAGTGGACAGATGGTGAGGAGAGGTTGAAGAAGAAAATTATTCATTGGACTTGTTCAGTTTGAGATTCCTATGGGACATCCAGATTGAGATGTCCAAAAAGCCATTGATGATATATGACTTCAGCCCAGAAAATGGACTGGGCTCTCTGGGCATTATCTGCATAGAGATGATAATTGAATCCATGGGATCTAAAGAGAATACCAATTGAGATAATATACATTACATTTTCTAAGAGGGAGGAAAAATGACAGGTCAGGATAGAATCTTGGGGAAAACACAGTCACTAGTCATGATAGGAACAAAAATGTCAGCCGAAAAACTGAGGAATAATAGAACAGATATCTGAAGGTCCAGAAGAAAACCAGGAAGGAAAAAATATTCAAGAGGAGACAAAGCTCAATAGTGTCAAATGTTACAGAGAGGACAAGAAGAATCCAGAGACTCCTTGGACTGACTTGTATCCAAACCACCAAAAAAGCAACTACAACTTCTCAGATCAGAACACTCCTCTGCCCTCTCCCTCCCCATGTCTACTTCTGACCTCCTTGCTCCTTAGCATCATTATTGAATAAACATTTACTAAGTTATAACTATGTGCCAGATGTTGAGCTAGGCTCTACGGATACTGGAAGAAAACCCAAGTAGCCCTAGTCTTCAAAGACCATAAAATTTGCAGGGCCTCTTGCCCCATAACTTCATAAGTATTACCTTGGCCCTGAAAGACTTCTGTTGCCAGGCAGTGCCAAGATGGTGGAGAAAAGCCAGGAAGTTGCCTGAGTTCTCCCCAGCTTCCCTGGGAAACACCATTAACTCAAGCCTCTAAGCAGATTCTGGAGCAATAGAACTTACAAAAATACAGAGTGAAACAATTTTCCAGCTTAAGATAACTTAGAAGGACTTCAGAAAAGGTCTGTTTTACTTTGGTAAAAGGGGAATAGAGCCCAGCACAGATAGTATCTGGGCAGGCCAGTGGGAGGCTCTTAGCCACAGCACAGATCAGCAACCAAAGCCCTTTGGTCCTGGCTCAGCAGGCTAGTGTCACATCAGGCCAGCTGTGAGGCCTCCAGTCCCAGCACAGAAGGAAGACTGCTAGCACCAAAATGCCCAAAGCAACAGGCACAACTAGACCAGGCCACCCCAGCCCAGTGGGTAACCTATCAGTACCTGAGACCCTGGAGCAGAAAGCCAATGACCAGGCCCCTGGCCCCCAGCACCAGAAGTTTGGGACAGTGCCTCCTGGGCCCCAGGAGCAAAGCACAACTTTAAAAGTCAAGAAACATGCTAAAGACAAGCAAAAACAGAAAAGAACTCTGACCATAGAAAGATGCTATGGCAACAGGGAATAACAAAACACAAACTCAGAAGAGGAAAACAATGTCAAAATGCCTGCATGAAAAGCCTCAAAGGGGAATATGAATTAGTTTCAAGCCCCAAAAGGCTTCTTGTAAGAGCTCAAAATTTTTTAAAAATCAAATGAGAGAGGTAGGAGAAACATTGGGAAAAAAAATAAGAGTTATATAAGAAAAAGTCAACAGCTTGGAAAAGGAAGGAAAAAAATTGACTGGAGAAAACAATTCCTTAAAAAAATACAAATGGCCAAATGGAAAAAGAAAAACCTCACCAAAGAAAAGTAACTTCTTAAAAAGTAGAATTGGCAAAATAGAAAAAAGAGGTACGAAAGCCAACTAAAAATGATCATTCCTTAAAATTAGAATTGGGCAAGTGGAAGCTAATAACTGTATGAGACATCAAGAATCAGTTACACCAGATCAAAAGAATGAAAAAATAGAAGAAAATGTAAAGGATCTCATCAGAAAAAAGCAACTGACCTGGAAAATCGATATAGGAGAGATAATTTAAGAATTATTGCACTACCTGAAAGCCATGATAAACATAAAGAACTTGGAAAGCATCTTTTAAGAAATTATCAAGGAAAACTGCCTTGATATCCAAGAACCAGAGGGTAAAATCATAATTGAAAGAATCCAGTGTTCACCTCCTGATAAAGATCCCAAAATGAAAACTCCAAAGAATACTGTATCCAAAGTCCAAAATTATCAGGTCAAGTAGAAAATACTTTCATCCAGAAAGAAATAATTCAAATATCAAGGAACCGCACTCAGGATTGCACAGGACTTAGCAGCTTTTACATTAAAGGATTAGAGGGCTTGGAGTATGATGTTCTGAAAGACAAAGAAGCTTGGATTACAACCAAGAATCAACTACCCAGCAAAAATGAGCATAATCTTTCAAGGGGAAAAGATGAACATTCAATGAAATAAGAGATTTCTAAACTTTCTTGATGCAAAGACTGGAGTTGAACAGAAAATCCAATCTTCAAATACAAGACTCAAAAAGAAGCATAAAGAGGTAAACAGGAAAGAAAAAAACATGTTATTCAATAAGGTTAAACTGTTTGCATCCTTACATTAGAAAATAATACATATAACTCCTAAGAACTGTTCCTCTATCAGAGCAGTCAGGAGTATACCTAGATAGAGGATATGGATATAAGTTGACTTCAATGTGATGATATAAAAAAAAAGGATGGAAAATGGATTATATTGGGAGAAGAGGAAAGGGGGAGGCAGACTAGGATAACTTACATCACATAAAGGGGCACAAAAAAGCTATTCTTTCCTCTTTCTGGTGGTTCCTCCTATTAGTTCTAATTCTTACTTACAACATCACTAATTGAAAATATGTTTAATAGGAATGTATATGTATAGCCTATATCAAATTGCATGCTGTCTTGGAGAGGGAGGTGGGGAAGAAGGGGTAGAAAAATTAAAAACTCAAAAGCTCACAGAAGTGATGTTTGATAAATCAAAATAAATTAATTTAAAAAACTATTCTAGTAGAGGGAAAGAAGGAAGGCGTGAGTATTGCTTGACCTTTACTCTCAGTAGAGTTGGCTCAAAGAGGGAATAACATATGCACCATTGAGTAAAGAAATCTATCTTACCCTATCAGGAAGTAGGAGCAGAAACTGGAAAGAAAAGGGAGGGGGAGCTGATAGAAAGGAGGGATCATGGAGGGAGTGGTCAGAAGGAAAACACTGGTGAGGAGGGACAGGTGAAAGGAGAGAGAAAAGTATGAACAGGGGGAAAAATAGGATGGAAGGAAATATACAGTTAGTGATCATTATTAATGTGAATGGAATGAAATCTCCCATAAAATGGAAGCAGACAGCAAAGTGTATTAAAAACCAGAAACCTATAATATGTTGTTTACAAGAAACATATTTGAAACAGAGAAATACACATCAAGTGTAGTAAAAGGCTGGAGCAGAATATATTATGCTTCAGCTAAAGCAGAAAAAAAAAAAACAGGGGTAACAATCCTGATCTCAAACAAAAGCAAAAGAGTTAAGGAAGGAAACTAAATCTTCCTAAAAGGTAGCATAGACAATGAAGTAATATCAATACTAAATATATATGTGCCAAGTGGCATAGAATCCAAATTCTTAGGGGAGGAGGTAAGTGAATTATAGGAAGAAATAGACAACTAAACTTAACTGGTGAGGGACTTCTATCCACACTGTTTTGGGACTAGATAAAGCTAACCACAAAATAAACAAGAACAAAATTAAGGTGATGAATTAAATTTTAGAAAAGTTAAATGTGCTAGACCTCTGGAGAAAACTGAATGGGGATAGAAAGGGATATACGTTTTTCTCAGCAATATATGGCACCTACACAAAAATTGATCATGTACGAAAGCACAAAAACCTCACAATTCAATGCAGAAATGCAGGAATATTAAATGCATCTTTTCAGATCATAATTCAATAAGTACTATGTGTAATAAAGGGCCATGAAAAGATAGATTAAAAATTAATTAGAAACTAAATAAGCTAATCCTAAAAGATAAGTAGTTCAAACATCAAATCATAGAAACAATCAATAATTTCTCCAAAGAGAATGGCAAAAATGAGACAAACTACCAAAATTTATGAGATGCAGCTAAAGTAGTTCTTAGGGGAAATTTTATATCTCTAGATGCTTATGTTAATAAAATAGAGAAAGAGCAGATCAATGAATTGGGCATGCAATTGAAAAAGCTAGAAAAAGAACAAATTAAAATGCCAAATTTAGATATCAAATTAGAAATTCTGAAAATCAAAATGAGATTAATAAAATTGAAAGCAAGAAAAATATTGAACCAATAAAACTAATAGCTGGTTTTATGGGAAAAAAACAATAAAAATAGATAAATCTTTGATTAATTTGTTTAAAATATGAAAGAAGAAAACCAAATTGCCAGTATCAAAAATGAAAAGCATAAATTCCCCACCAATAAAAAAGAAATTAAAGCAATAATTAGCATCTATTTTGCCCAACTATATGCCAATAAATTGACAATCTAAATAAAATGGATGAATATTTACAAAAAAACCATATAAATTGTCCAGATTAATGGAATAGGAAATAAAATATTTGAATCATCCCATTAAAAAAAGAAATCTAACAAGCCATCAATGAATTTCCTAATAAAATATCTCCAGGGCCATGTGGATTCACAAGTGAATTCTACTAAGAACAATTAATTCTCATAATATTGGGATTATATATAATATAAACTATTCAAAACATAGGCAAAGGAGTCCAACTAAATTTGTTTTATAACATAAATTTGGTGCTGATACCTAAACCAGGAAGAGCCAAAACAGAGAAAGAAAATTACAGAGCAATTTCCCTATTGAATATAGATGAGAAACAATTAATTAAATATTAGCAAAGACATTATCATGAGGATAATTTATCATGAGGATGATATGCTATGACCAAGTGGGATATATGTCAAAGATGCAAGGCTAATTCAATATAAAGAAAACTATCAGCATTATTTATCATTTCAATAATAAAATCAACAGAAATCATAATATAATCTCATATTTTCAGAAAAAGCTTTTGAGAAAATACAATACCCATTCCTATTACAAGCACCAGAGAGCATAGGAATAAATGAAGTTTTCCTTAAAGTGATAAGTACTATCTACATAAACCATCAGCATTAGATATAATGGGGATAAGCTAGAAGCTTTCCCAACAAGATCAAGGGTGAAACAAGGAGGCCCATTTTCACTACTATTATTTAATATTGTACTAGAAATGTTAGCTTCAGCAATAAAACAAGAAATAGAAATTGAAGGAATTAGAACAGGCAATGAGGAAACAAAACTATCACTCTTTACAGATGATATGACAGCATACTTAGAGAATCCTAGAGAATCAACTAAAAAACTACTTGAAATAATTAACAACTTCAACAAAGTTGCAGGATATAAAATAAACTCAACCAAATTATCAGTATTTCTATAGATTACCAACAAGGCCCAGCAGTAAGAGATAGAAAGATAAATTTCATTTAAAATAACTGTGTATAATATAAAATAATTGGGAGTCTACCTGCCAAGACAAACCCAGGAACTATATGAACACAATTACAAAACACTTTTCACACAAATAAAGTCAGATCTAAACAATTGGAAAAATATCAATTGCTCATGGTTAGGCCAAACTAATATAATTAAAATGAAAATTCTACCCAAATTAATTCACTTATTCAGTGCCATACCAAACTACCAAAAAGTTATTTTATAGAAATAGAAAAAAAAAAGTAATAACAGAATTTACCTGGAAGAAAAAAAAGGTCAAGAAAATCAAATGAATTAATGAAAAAATGCAAAGGAAGGTGGCCTGGATATACCAGATCTAAAGCTATATTATAAAGCAGCATTCATCAAAACTATTTGATGCTGACTATGAAATAGAATGGTGGATCAGTGGAATAGGTTAGCTACACAAGACACATAGTAAATGACTATAATTATCTATTGTTTTATAACCCAAAGAGTCCAGATTCTGGGAGAAGAGCTTGCTGTTTGACAAAAATTGCTGGGAAAACTGGAAAATAGTATGGTATAAACTAGGTCTAAACCAATATCTCACACTGTGTTCCAAGATAAGGTTAAAATGGGTGCATGATTTAGACATAAAGGGTGATACCATAAGCAAATTAGGAGAGCAAAGAACAGTTTACCTGTCAGATGTATAGAGAAGAGTATGACCAAGTAAGAGATAGAGAACATTATGAAATGCAAAATGGATAATTTTGGTTTAATTATGTTAAATTTTTTTGCACAAAAAAAACCTAATGCAACCAAGATTAGGAAAATAGCAGAAAGCTGGGAAACAATTTTTATAGTCGGTGTTCCTGATAACAGCATCATTTCTAACATATACAAAGAACTGAGTCAAATTTATAAGAATACAAGTCATTCCCCAGTTGTTCAAGGGATATGAACAGGCAGTTTTCAGATGAAGAAATTAAAATTATCTATAGTCATATGAAGAAAAAAATCTCTAATCACTATTGATTAGAGAAATGCAAATTAAAATAACTCTGAGGTACTACCTCACACCTATCAGGTTGACTAGTGTGGCAGAAAAGGAAAATGATAGATACTGAAGGAGATGTGGGAAAACTGAAACACTAATGCATTGTTGCTGGAGTTATGAACAGATCCAACCATTCTGGAGAGCAATTTGAAGCTATTCCCAAAGGGCTATAAAACTGTGCATATGCATTGAACCAGCCACACCATTACTAGTTCTGTATCCCAAAGAGATAAAAAAAACAGTAAAGGACATACATGTGCAAACTATTTATAGCAGCCCTTTGCATTTTGGTAAAATGTTGGAAATGGAGGAGATTCCCGTAAATTGGGGAATAGCTGAACAAATTATGTTATATGAATACAATAGTGCTGTACAAAATGATGAGCAGGCAGATTGCAAACCTGGGAAGATACAAATTGATGCTATTGAAGTGAAAAGGACCAGGAGAACATTGCACACAGTAATAGCAACATTATATGATGATCAACTATGATAGACTTAGATCTTCTCAGCGATACAATGATCCAAGAAAATTCCAAAAGACTCATTAAGGAAAATGCTATCCACATCCAGAGAAATAACTATGACATGTGAATACAGATCAAAGCATACTATTTTCACTTTTTTTTCCTTTCTCGTGTTTTTCCCCCCTTTTCTTCTGTTTCTTCTTTTACAGTACGGCTAAAATGAAAATATGTTTAACATGATTATACATGTGTAACCTAGATCAGATTGCTTGCTGTCTAGGAGGGAGGGTGTAATATTTAGAACTCAAAATCTTATAAAAATGAATGTTGAAAACTATCTTTACATGTAATTGGGGAAAAAAATAAAATGCTATTAAGGAAATAAAGAACAACTTAAGTAGAAAAAGAAAAATAAAACTCCTGTTGCCAAAATCATACCTCATCCTTTCACCAGAACTAAAATGTTCTCCATCGCTCAGTCCCATCCGTAATTCTGGAAGAGAAGAAGAGATAAATAGTAAACAAACAAACAAACACATGCAGAGTTAACTAGATGGTCCTAAGTCCAACACTATGTGACTGAGAGTCTGTGAAAAATGTTAAAGCAAGGCATTTTCCAAGGATTGAAGAGACTTGAAGAAGCTTATAGCCAAATAGCAACAAGTCAATATTTAGGGAGAGACTGAAGATACAAAAAAGTATTATTATAGAAAGACATTTAAAGAAGAAAGTAGTGAAATCAAAATAACACATCAAAAAAAAAAAAAGTATCCCCAGGATGGGATGCGTAAAGGATTAGTGATAATATGAGATTTTTTGAGGGAGAGTTAAAGCTTTTCTGTAATAGTCTATTCAGTAAAAGAAGGGTCTAAATCTTCTGCTGTAAGAATAAGGTTTGGGCATGCAATTGAAGACTTGATGAGAACAAAAAGGTTGCCGTAATCATTCTGAGAATTGGGATAGTCAGCAAATAAGTGTATTTCAAAGCTGTAACATCACAGCTGAAGTTATGCCTCAGAAATTCATAGTAGGTAAAATTAATTTAATTTCATTATTTCAAAACTCATTTGCATGTAATCACAATTATATGGAGAGTAGCTAGGTGATGCAGGGGATAGAGTTCTGTGCCTGAAGTCAGGAAGACTAATCTTCCTGTGTTCAAATCTGGCCTTAAATACTTATAAGCTGTATGACCCTGGGCAAGTCACTTAACCCTGTTTGCCTCAGTTTCCTCTTCTGTAAAATGAGCTGAAGGAGGAAATGCCAAATCACTGTAGCACTTTTGCCAAAAAAAAAAAATATCAAATGGAGACACAAAGAGTTGGACAGAAGTGAACAACAACAAAAATGATATGGATTGGGGAGAAAGGAAGGGAACAGGAAAGGAATAAGCATTATATAGTGCCAACTTTGCGCCAAGCACTGGGCTAAGTGAATTTTGTAAATATTATCATGCCCCTAAATGGAATTACCTCTGACTCCAATGGTGGTATACTTACAAAATGAAATCACTGAAAATAAATGAATAAATTAAAATATGTTTAGGGGACACAATGGATAAACTACTATCTCTGGAGTCAGAGGACCTGAGTTAAAGCCCATCTTTAATGCTTATAGCTATGTGACTTTGGGCAAGTCATCTACTCTCTTTTTGCTTTGTTCAGAACTCAAAGTCTTATAAAAACAAATGTTGAAAACTATCTTTACATGTAATTAGGAAAAATATATCATATGTATCATTTGTGGCTTGGATTAGTTGTATTCTGAAATCTTCTGTAGTCCAAAATATGTGTTCCTATGAACTGATTAAAAGTAGCAACAATATTTAACCATTAGTGAAATTACATCCTATTCAATCTTCATTGTGGTATGACAGATGAAACCTCTAACTCCTTATATATGATCAGCTTCTACATTTTGATATTTTCCATTAAATTATGCTATATCTAAGAATCCATGTTCCACAGAGCAAATTTGCTGGCTTGAAGCCCTGCACATGCTTTTTACATTTGACATGTGGCCCTTCCCTTCACAAAATGAGTGTTCCCTATTATTGGCCCTCTGCTCTGTGAGTGCTCTGCTCCATTAGACAATACATGTATTTTGCTTCAGTAATTGATTGATTCCCAGATCTCTTGTGGTCATAACAAATCTGTGGTCTTCTCTGGAATGTTCTAACCTAACTAAACCAGAAGCAGAAACATAACTGGAAGTATCATTATCATTTTTAATATATGTCCAGAATGACAATGGGCAAAACTCATTTCTGTACTTTGCTGTGATACTCCAGGGTTAGACTTAGTATTCAAATACATAGTATTCCTTCTATCTCATTTATTCAAAGACATAATTTGGCCTTATTAAATATGCCATTTGAAGAGATAGCTTTAAACATTGAAAATAAATTTATGAAGCAAGTATTCACCATGGGAATCTCTTGCAAAATCTATATTCTAAAGTTGACATTCTTCAGTTATTCATGCATGCAGATGTGTATATAGCTTCTCCAATGCCTCTAACTCAGAAATTACAATGGACTTAGTTTTAATTTTTCTTTTGAATTTGTATTGAATTTCCCCCAAATGGAAGAGTGTCAGGGAGCAACGCAAGCAAGTCAATTCAGCTACTGCCACCTATCTGTGTGGATGTCCAAAGACATATAAAACACGTGTTAGAAACGTGATTAATTATCTTTCCCTCAAGCCATTCCCCTTTCCAATTTTTGTTACAAATAGCACCATCTTTCTAATTGTCAAATTTCACAATATCACCCTCAATTCTTTCTTGTCCTTTACTCTTATATTCAGGCCTTGTGGATTTTTCTACATCTCTCATCTTCCCCTTTTCTCTGCTTTCACATTTTGCTCAGTCCACTGCCTCTCACCTGGACTATTAAATTGTTTTATTATTATTATAGTATCTTCCTTGCTTCCAGTCTCAACTCACACCAATCCATCTACTAGAGAGCTGCCAAACTGGTATTCCTAAAGCATGAGGGGAACCATGGCACTTCTATACTCAGGAAGTTTTAGGAGTTTTCATTGCCTCCAGGAAAAAGGAAAAAGAGAGTAAGCATTTAAATAGTGCCTACTGTGTGTCAAGAACAATGCTAAGCTCTTTTTCAAAATACCAATATTTTTTCTTTTCTGCTTGACAATTAAAACCACTCATATTCTGGGTCCAATGTATCTTTCAAATATAATTCACGTTATTTGCCCTCAACACTTATTGGAGCATAAAAATACATATTAATTGATTGACTACATCCCAGTCTACTCTAGGTAGAACATTAGAGTAAATGCTCTGCGTTTGAGACAAGTGACTTGCTTGATATTCCATATAAATGCCTTTCAAACACATTTCTTTATGGCTTTGAATGATCTATCCTTTATTTCTGGAATGTTCCCCCTAGTCACCGCAGTCTCATGAAATCTTTAGCTCCTTCAAGATTCAGTTCAAGTATTGTTTGTTGTAGATGTTCTAGTTCAATTGCTTAGTCATGTTCAGCTCTTCATGACTCCATGGAGCCAGCTGTCCATGGGATTTTCTTGGCAAGGATACTGGAATGGGTTGCCATTTCCTTTTCCAGTGAATTAAGGTAAACAGATATTAAGTGACTTGCTCAGGATCACAGAGTTAGTAAGATTTGAACTCAGGTCTTCATGACTCTGGACCCAGTGCTCTATCCACAGAACTATCCAGCTGCCCCTCAGTTCATAAAGAAAAAACTTGTTGATCCTGCCAATTACTGGTTCTCCTCTTGCTCCAATTTCTTTGCACCCAATTTGAACATGCACACACATATAATATAATATATAACACATATAACATAGCAATATAAATATATATTATATATGTATGTATTTACTGATTTGTGCACATGTTATTTCTTCCCAGGAAAACATATACGCCTTGAGAACAAGAACTGTTTTCATGTTTGTATCCCCAAAGCTTAGAATACTGTTTTCCAAATACTAGGTGATCAGCACCTACCAGCTGAATTTAATAAACATTTATTAAATGACAACTTTGTAAAAGACAACTCTTCAAAATTATGTTACAGATGGCTTGCCCACCTTTATCCATGGCTGTGCTAAGGGTTGAGAATACAGATATGATGGAGAAGGATAACATATTTGGAAAGAGGAATATATGCTGGCATGCAGACTACCTGGATCCCAAAAGCCTCCCCCTTTTTCATAAGCTTCACAGTTCACCATAGTCAGCTAACATATTCTTCGAATTCCATTTGAAATCAAATCCTGCAGGCCTAATGCACTGGAGTAGGAACTCAGATGAGCATCTCCTGGCTCACTGAGGTTAAAAACAAAAGGTACCAGATGTTAAATTTCACACATCTAGGAGGAAGTGTAGTACCAGGAAAAGAGAATTGGCTATCAGGGCAGAGGAGCTAGGTTCAAATCCTGCTTCTGACAGTTATTACATGTGTGACCTTAGGCAAGTCACTTTACATTCATGAGCATCAATTTTATCATCTATAAAATTAAGAGGTTAGACAATACGACCTATGAAATCTGGAGAGAGAGAGAGAGAGAGAGAGAGAGAGAGAGAGAGAGAGAGAGAGAGAGAGAGGAAAGAGAGAGAGAGGGGAAAGAGAGAGAAGAAATAGACAGATAAGGAGATATGGATAATAGATCAAAGAAGGCAAAGGAAGGGAGGGGAAGGGAAGGGAAGGGAAGGGGAGGGAAGGGAAGGGGAGGGGAGGGAAGGGAAGGGGAGGGGAGGGAAGGGAAGGGAAGAGAAGGGAAGGGAAGGGAAGAGGAGGGAAGGGGAGGGGAGGGAAGGGAAGGGAAGAGAAGGGAAGGGAAGGGAAGAGGAGGGAAGGGGAGGGGAGGGGAGGGGAGGGAAGGGAGGAAACAAACATTAAGTTCCTATTATGTGTCAACTACTGTCCTAACTGCTTTATAAATATTATATATAAAATCATTTTCAAGTCTAAATCAAAGATCTTTCAGGAGGTGGGAATGCAAAAAATGTGCCATACTAAAACATATATTAGGAATAAGAATGAACCTGATTAATTTTTGCTGCAAAATTTGATCTTAACGGAATAAGGAAGACTCAGAGTCATTGGATGTCAATTAAAACTGCTAGAACAGAGTGATTTCATCAATCTTTTCAATACTAAGTCTTAGAAGGTCCTTTGAAGGTCATCCTATCTCCTCATTTTACATGAGAGGAAATGGAAGGCTAGGGAGGTAAAATGTCTTGACCTCAATGACACAGGGAGCACATAGAAGAGCTCTGGTTGGAACTGAAGTCTCTGACTCCAAATCCTGAGCTCAAACCCTAGGAGAGTCCTGTAGCTCTATTGAACACAAATAAAGATTCAAAAATCTAGATCTGGCTTCATCTGGTCTCATGGGGTCACAGATTGAGAGCTGAGAGATAGCTCGGTGGTAATCAGTCAATCAACAAACAGTTATTAGAACGTGAGATCCTTGAGGTCAGAGATCATGATTTTGCTTTCCTTTATATTCCCAAAACCTAGCACAATGTCTAGCATAAACATTTAATTATTGTTTGTCGACTGTCAACTAACTGACTGAGTACTTACTACATGCCAGACACATTTCTAGGCACTGGGGAAGCAAATACAAAAACTGAAACTATTTCATTTTGCAGATAGGGAAGCTTAGGATCAGAGAAGTTAAGTAAATTGTTGGGGATCACGTTGGCAGTAAGTAACAGAACTGGAATTTGAACTGCAGTCTTCTGACTCCACTGACTCCAAGTACATCTCCCTTTCCATTATTCCAGATGACAATGAGTTTTAGTTCAATTACCTCAGAAAAGTCCACATTTAACGCAGACACATTTCCTGAGTTTTATGCAGGCCACAAAACACAGCAATGCACAGAGTCTACCACCTGTGATTGATTGCATTTGAGGGAACTGTACTAATACTTCCCATTATTTTACTTCACATTTGCAATGTATAAGTTCTGTCAGTTTCCTTGTCATGGAAACATTGATTCCCTATTGTAATCACTGGTGGTGTAAAACCCAGCTGCTGAGCAAATGTATACTGGAACAGTTTCCCTTTAGCATCTGTTAATTCTCAGTGCAGAGTCTAACCCCTCGTTTTAGAAGACATCAATCATAGAGGAGTGTGATGGAATTAAAAAGTTTAGACCTGCTTGGCTTCCTTTGTAACCAATTGAGGCATGCATGACCCATCATCATCTCTGTTGTGTTTATGTGGCTGTTTCTGATTATTAAGGAAAGAAGCTTTGCATGCAGAAGATAAAACAATAAACTCTGGCCATGTGAACAGAGTACTTTTACTTCTAAGGGATATAAAAATACATTTAATAAAAGGAAAGGTAACCCTGGCTTTCTATTTTGCATAGAATCACTAGGACAACGGACCTTCTCAGAGAATGGAACAAAAAACCAGTTGGCTTAAAAAAGGGGGGGAGAGGAACCCTTTAACTGTCAGTTGGGTTACCACTCCAAAGCTTGAATTATAAAATTAATTTAAAATAACTACAGTTATCATGGTTTTATAAAAACATCTATGATTATTGAAAGACAGTGTATCATAATGAAGAGAATACTGGACATACAGCTAGGAATATGAAATTAAATATGACTTATGTTATTACTTTCTTGACATTGGGCAAGTAATTTAACCTCTTGTAACTCAGGTATAGTGCAGATAGGTGATGTAGTGGACAGAGTGCCAGTCCAGTAATCAAGAAGACACAGGTTTAAATCCAGCCTCAGATACTGACTAGCTGTGTGACCCTGGGCAAGTCACTTAATCCTGTTTGCTTTAGATTCCTCATCTGTAAAATGAGCTGGAGAAGGAAAAGGCAAAGCACTGCAGTATCTTTGCCAAGAAAACTCCAAATGGGGTCATGAGGAGGCAGACATGGCTGAAAATAATGAGCCACAACAACAACATCTTAGGCATATTTCACAATTTAATAAAAAACATTTTCCCTTCAATTGAGGGGAGGAAATTAACACAATGGGAGTTCCTTACCATGAGGAAATCACAGCTACATAGTTTAATTAAATATAGGACGGAAGGGACTTCAGAGGTCAGCAATTCTAGCCTCCTCATTTCAAACATGAAGAGCATACAATCACTTGTGCATAATTATCAACTGATCACATTTCTTAAAAACATATACATGACAAAACAAAGGAATGGAAATTAAGATGGTGCTCACCAACTGGGAAATGGTGAAACAAGCTCATATATATGATCATGATGGAATATTATTTTGCTATATGAAATGATGAACAAGGAAGCACAATGAGAAAATAGCTTTAAAAATACTTAAGTAAAAATTTCAAGCAGGAAGTGTTTTCAGTTCATAACTACTTCCTTTAAGCCTCACCTCCCTATTTTAATAGCCTTTCAATTTAAAAGGAGAGACCATTCCCAAGAATGCTACTACTCATCTCAGTTGCTGAAGTGTAGAGATAATCACTAAGGTACTGGTCCTTTTTCTCTTCGGAAAAATTTTTGGCAGCTGACTAAATTACTAGAGGCCAACGGCATTTCCATTTTGCAGTCAAACTAATTTACGATACTCATATCTTTTCACAATGCTGACTCATCAGTGTCTGGAGTGCCTCTTCTCTTATTTCTTCTCTAGCTGTGCCTTTATGTGTCACTCTCCTTTTATCCACTCCTCTTTCTATTACACCTCATGAGCATCAGTGAGCACCATTTCTTTTGCATGTGTTTCCCCAGTTAAATTTCCCAAAGCAATTCAACAAAACCAACCAACACATCAACTAGGTCTGAGAGTCATTTAAAAAGGGTAGGTATAAGAAAAAATACCCAGCTTGAAAAGTATGTGATCATATTTCTTAAAAGGACAAAAAATTAAACAAGCCTTGCTTCTATTCCAATAACTAAGAGTACAATAAAAAAATTGGTAGTTTGGAGCTGCTCCCTGATTTCTAGTAATGGATCAGTCCTCATGTCAGTAGGCAACAAGATGTTCAGGTTACCTGGGATTCTGGAAGAACAGATTCCTCTGGGAAATGCACCTGTCTTTGTTAGCGTGTTGACAAAATTATTTGAGGAAATAACTTCTGAAAAAAAAGCATCAATGAAACTTTCTTCTTTAAAAAAGCAAAATGATCTACAAAATGAGAAAGTAGAAGAAATAGGTTTTAGAGAGATGAGTGCAGTGATGTCAGCTAAATAAGCTGATGTGATTGGTACATTGCAATCATCATCAAATGATACAAACAAAGAATGTTCCATATGCGCCAAAATATTCATAATAATGCTTTTCTGATATCTTTTAAAAAAACAACTGGAAACAAATATATGCCTGCTATTTGGGGAAAGGATAAAACTTGAACATTAATGTAATGGCCATTATTGTGCCAGATGAAATGATGACTATGAAGAATTCAGAGATACATGGGAAGACATATAAATTGATGCCGGCTGCAGTAAATTAAATTAGGAACTTAATATACACAAAAACTATAATGAGGAAAATAGAAAGAAGAAGGAGAGAAGAAAGAGCAAAAGAAAGAAAGAAAGAAAATGAGAGAGAGGAAGGAAGGAAGGAAGGAAGGAAGGAAGGAAGGAAGGAAGGAAGGAAGAAAAACTGCTGTGAAATGAGTATGACCACGATTGACCATGAAGTGGGAATGAAAATGTGCACACCTTTCCTTCTCTTCTTTCTTTGTCGAAGTAGGAGGCTATGGGTGTGGAACACTTCATGTACTATCAGATTTAGCTCATATGTTGGTTAGTTTCAATGAACTGCTCTTCTGTTCCAGCCAGTTTCTGAGGTCTCTCGTAGCTCAAAATCTATGACACTATGACAAATTGATCAGTTCAAACATTTCCCAAATACTCTAACTAATTAACTGAATTAAGCAAGAATGCGATAGCTAAGTTACACAGTAGATGGACCACTTGGCTTGAAATCAGGAAGACTCATCTGAATGAGTTCAAATCTTGCCTCACTTATTAGCTGTGTGACCCTAGGCAGGTCATCTAAATTTGTTTGCCTCATTTCCTCATCTGCAAAATGAGCTGGAGGAGGATATGACAAAGCACCCCAATATCCCTGTCAAGAAAACCCCAAATAGGGTCAGAAGAGTTGGTAACAACTGAAACACCTTAACAACAACAAAAATGTAAGGATAGGATACAACCAAATAAATGCACTTTGCCTGTACACATGAGCAGACAGGTTACAAATAAGACAATAGCCTGTGCAATGGAAGAATTCAAAAGAGGAGAGTAACCTGCATCCAACATGGCATTGTTCTTACCATCACTTCATGTCAGGTCAGGAAGGCTTTCTAGCTCAAACCCTCTACTTTGCAACTTAGAGTCAGATCTCTGTGGCATTATCTCTTTGAAATCTCATCTCTTCACAATACAGGTGCATTCCAATGAGGTGAGATGAAAACTAGACTAAGAGTGCCAATAGGGACAGATGCCAATCTACTTTTCTTCAACTTTCTCCTCCCCCATAAAGGGGGAAATGTTTGTGTAAATATGGATTGAGGTACAGTTAAACCAAACCTTCTAAGTCATCTGGGTTGACAGCCTAGCTCCAATTCTTACTAGCTGTGTGACCATAAGCAAATCATTTTACTTTTCTGAGTCTAATATTATTAAAATAGGGGAAATTCCAGAGGCAGAGCTAATAAGACCAAGTAGAGAAACATTCAGTTGAGCTCTCCCAACATTCTCCTACAAACTACTTAAAATAATGTTTTAAATCAAAGTCTGGGGTGGCAGAGCCCACAAAAGGTCAGAGTGAGATATTCTTCCAACCCAAGACTACAAAGAAGGTTGGAAAGAGAGATTTGGGACATGGAGTAGGTTGGACAGGAGGGCTGCAGCTTTGGGAGCTCTCAAGCTGGAGATGGTAAGGGGACCTGCCAACTTGTCAGAAACAGATTATACAGCACTCTTGTGCAAGCATTGGATGCAGGACCAGATGTTATTTGGCAACTCTATTGTTTATATCCACTTCTGGGTCATAACTTAAGGATGGAGAAAAGCACTTTCAATCAAGAGGTGAGAGAAGTGCTTAGGAGCAACTGTTTGCCAACCCCGTTGGCTATAACCACTTTTAAGTTATATTTCAAGGGCAGAAGAGAGCACTTTCAGTCAAGAGGGAGTGTATCATTGAGGGGCAGTATCATGTCTGGACCCAAGGGGTCAGGGACTCTGAGGAACAGGATTGTTTCTCATTCCAAAAGAGGAAAGGCTCTTTTGGGGTGAGGACTACAGTGCACATCAAAAGAACAGCTAACAGACTGGTTCCCAGATCAAACCACCACAAACAAGCTCAAGACAACAACTCAGAAGATGATGATGAAATCAAAACAGCTACAAGCACAGCATCACAGTAAAGTGTGAATTGGACACAACCCCAATAAATTCTAGAAGAGCTAAAAAAATTTTCAAAATCAAATTTTAAAATGGTAAAAAAAATATATATAAGCAATGAAAAAGGAAGAAAATTATGAAAAGACAGTCTATATCTTGGTAAAAGAAGAACAAAAATACTGAAGAAAAATAACACACACAAAAGAGAATTGGCCAAATGGGAAAAGAGGCGCAAGAATACCATGATGAAAATATCTTCCTACAGAGCAATGTTAGTCAAATGGGGGGAAAAAAGTAGTACACAATCTCACTAAGGAAAATAATTCATTGAAAATTAGAATTGGGAAAAGTAGAAGGTAATAACTACATGATACACCAAGAAACAATAAAACAAAATCTAAAGAATAAAAAAATAGAAGAAAATGTGATATATATCATAGGAAAAGCAACTGACCTGGAAAATAGATTGAGAAGAGATAATTTAAACATTATTGGATTACCTGAAAGCCATCATAAAAAAGAACCTAAACATCATTGTTCAAGAAAATATTAAGAAAAAAACTACCCTGATGTACTAGAACTAAAGGAAAGAATAGAAATTGAAAGAATTGAGCAATCATCTTTGGAAAGAGACCCCAAAATAAAAACTCCCATTAATATTATAGCTAATTCCAAAGCTGCTAAATCAATCAGAAAAAAAAAAACCAACATTCAAATACCATGGAGCTATAGTCAAGCTCACACAAGTCTTAGCAGCTACCACAGTAAAAGGAAGAAAAAAAGATTGGAATATGATATTCCAGAAGGCAAAAGACTTGGGAGTACAACCAAAAATAGCCTACCCGACAAAACTGAATATAATCCTTCAAGGTAAAAAGAAAAAGAATATTTACTGAAATAGAGGACTTTCATGCATTCCTGAACAAAAGGCCAGAGCTGTATAGAAAATTTGACTTTCAAATATGAGAAACATAGAAAGATAAACATAAAAGAGAAATCATAAGGAATTCAACAAAGTTAAAATATCTACCTTTCTATATGACAAGATGAGATATGTATCTTCTAAGCACTTTATCATCAATAGGGAAGGTAAAAAAAGTTATATATAGAAAGAGGGTATAAGAGTGAGTCTATTATGTTGGGATGATATAAAATATGAATACGTCAGAAAGAAGGATTCCCTGGGAAAAAGTAGAAGGGAGAAGAAGAACCGAGGAAATTTTTCACATAAAAAGGTACAAAAGGAAGAGCTTTTCCAGAGGAAGGCAAATGGCAAGGGGAGGGGTAGGCAACACTCAAACCTCACTCACATCTAATTCTAGATTTTAATGAATCTAAAGATCTCAGTTTTGGGGAAAGAAATCAACATTTGACAAAAATTGCTGGGAAAACTGAAAAGCAATTTGGCAGAAACTGGGGACAGACCAACATCTTACTTTGTATATCGAGATGTGATTAAAATTTATAAATGATTTAGACCTAAAGGGTAATATCATAAATAAATTAGAGTATGGAAAAATATACCTGTCAGATCTATGAATAAGGAAATATTTTTTAACCAAACAAGATGTAGAGAAGATTATAGGAAGTAAAAGAGTTAATTTAGATTGAAGCATGAAATTAAAAAGCTTTTGAATAACAACAAAAAAACCAAATGCAATCAAAATTAGAAGGAAAATAGGAAATATTAAAAATAATTTACAACAAATTACTCTAAGGCATCATTTCTCAAATATAAAGGCAACTGAGATAAAATCATATATATGTATGTATGTGTGTGTATATATATGCATACATATACATATATACATATATACATGCATGCATGCATGGACACATAAAGCCAAGAGACATCCCCCAATTGATAAATGGGTAGAGGATATGAATAGGCAGTTTTCAGAAGAAGAAATCCAGGCTATCAATAGTCATATGAAAAAATGCCCTAAATCACTATTGATTAGAGAAATGCAAATTAAAACAACTCTGAGATACTGCTTCATACTTATCAGATTCACTAACATGACAAAAAGGGAAAATGACAAATGCTGGAGGAAATGTGGAAAATTTGGGACACTATTGCACTGTTGGTGGAGTTGCAAACTGATCTAAATGTCCTGCAGAAAAATTTGGAATTATGCTCAAAAGGCTATAAAATTCTGCATATCCTTTGATCTAGCAATATCACTACTAGATTTGTATCCTAAAGAGATCAAAGAAAAGGGAAAAGGGCCTATTTTTTACAAAGATATTTAAAGCAGCTCTTTTTGTGGGGGCAAAGAATTAGAAATCAAATGGATGCCCATCAAACAGGACTTGATTGAACAACGTACATTATGTGATTGTGATGGAATACTCCTATGCTATAAGAAATGACAAACAGGATGATTTCAGAAGGACCTGAGAAGACTTACACACATTGAAGTAAGCAGAACCAGAAGAACATTGTACATGATAACAGAAATGTTATAGGCATGATCAACTGCAAAACACTTAGCTACTCTGTTCAAGACACCGATCCAATATAATTTCAAAGGACCCAAGATGAAAAATGCTATCCACCTCCAGAAATGCAGATTATTTTTATTGTTTCACTCTTTTGTGTGTGGTTTTTTGTTTGTTTTGTCTTGTTTTAGCTATGAGGCTATTATGGAAATATGCTTTGCATGACCTGACGTGATTAATTAAAATCAAATTGTTTGCCTTCTTAGAGATGGGGGAGGATGAGAGAGAGAATTTGGATCTCAACATTTAAAAAGTGACAGTCAAATTGTTATTTTTACTTGTAATAAAGGAATATTTAATGAAATACATAAAAATTTAAAAAAATAAATGGATATATAAATTCAAGACCAATCTTGCTATTAGTGTTGTATGTAAAGTACTTTGTGAACCTTGAATCATTATATGTACATCAGCTACTTTCACTTCAACTACCACTCACCCACTATAGTTCTTTAGTGAAGATAGCCTAGGACATTGAGCCCAAGAGCCCTTGAAATAATAGCATACCCTGTACTACCAGGTTGCCTTCATTCTGGCCTATGTAGCTATTTTCCTGGTTAGCAACTCTTGTAGGGAAGGGCTCTACCATTTCAAGCACAGACCAAAGGCCACCAACAGGGAACTCAAGTGAGCCTTATTGAAGTAGGAAGGCACTATGAGAGAAAGCAGGAGGCAGAATACACCAGGCAGAACAAAGCATCTTCCCTTAGAAGGGAATGACTGGAGACAGCCCTGGACCCTAAGTCCATGAGACCCTGGAATGCAATACAGATCACCACCCCAATCCTAGCTATACTCCTGTAGACATCATCCAGTGAAGCAAGCCTTGAAGAGTTGTGAAGCATCAACTGCCTATTCAGGTGATATAGCCCATACCTGTTTAGCAATTGTAGCTTCTGAAGACCTAGAAAAGAAAGTTCTCACCACCATGAAAAGGATCAATATCAAAACTGGATATCCATTAGTTTTACCAATAGAAACAGCACTGACAAAGATGCATGATGACCTGTTTTCCCATTGTACCCCAAGGAACAAGGGGGCCTTTCCAACTAACTCGAAGCTAAAATGTGTTTTGGTCCCTTCAGAGCAAGAGCCATCTTGCCTAATTGCACATAGCAAGGCCTTAAGTACTTTTAATTAGTTAATTCATCTGCTTTTTCAGAATCTTGACACCTATGTGACCCCAAGTAGATTTTCCAGCCAACATCCCCTGACCTGCCTTTAGTACTTAAGACTGGATAGTTTTGTTAGATTCTCATTCACCTGGCAGGTTTCCATAAACCATCTGACTTTCCCCCACCATTTCTCAGAAATATTAAAAATACATAGGTGGGGATGCATAGTATATTTTTGCGTATACATGTGTGTGTTTTAAATGGTGGCCTTCTGTTGTTCAAGATGGGGGAGAGAGGGAGACAGTTTGGAACTTAAAATGTAACAAAAATCAATGTAAAAAATACATAGGAGAATAGGTATGGCAAAAAAGTTTATCTTAAGAGTCTAGATGACTGGTCTTTAAGACTGATCCTCAGTCTTTCAGTATTCTAGCTATGCAACTTCCTAAAATTAAGTTACAAACTAAACTCCCGCCTGACCCGAATTGGTAGAGAAAGTTTTCTCATTTGGAAGTTCCCTATATTAATAAAATTAGAGGGCTAGTCCTTATCCCTATCAGAAATATATAATGTGCTCAAAGAACACTAAGTATACCTGTGTGATTGTAAGAGATTTCTGCAGTCAAACTTAAAGACATAGGAGTCCCATAGTGTGAAAATATTTAAATCTCTGGTGAACAAGTAGGATTTTTTTTTCAATCTTTTTTTTTCTCCATCAGTACCAAGTCACTTTATTGAGATGTAAATGGTAGGAGTGTTTTGGTACAGATTATGAAAATATGCATACACTGAAAGAATTGAAGTCACACCCACAGATGTGGGGGAAACCAGGTATGTCTTAGCTCTCTTGGCACTCTCTCCAAGGGTGTGCTGGTCAAAAAGATATTCTGCCATGGCAGAATCGGGGGGGGGGCCCCATTTCGCACAGGTTGGTTACGTGATCATCCAGTTGTTTGATAGACTTTACCTGTTTGTCCAGTTAGTGGGTTTCGATGAAATCACATAAACGGGGGTCGTTCTTGTCAGTTGCCGGTTTATGCAATTCCAGTAATGACTGATTGACATTTTGTTTTTGCCAAGTGCAGAGCACACTCCATTGCATTCAGCCCACTCTCCTAGTCATCTCCTAGTCTCATTTCTTGATGTCTTGAAGGAAGATCCTACCACCTCCTGGTTTTGGAGTTTCATCAGCTTCTCAACATGCTCCCTCTCCTTGTGGGATTGGTGTAGGAAATACTTGGCAAAGTTCTTCAAGATCGGTCCAAGTAGTAAGACGTGGACAGGTAGGCATAGGACGTGTAGAGCTCCAGATTGATCTGCCAGTTAATGGCAGCCTCTAAGTCCTGGTGGTAGTTCTGTCGCACCTGAGAGGGGGATGAAGTAGTAATGATGGCGGAGACAGTGGAGGCAGGGAAGAGGAGGAAAAGGAGGAGGAAGAAGCTGCGCAGCAGCTGTGGCTGAGGCGGGCAACTGCTGCTTGAACGGCAGGATGGAAGAAGTGTTTGTTAGTAGACGTGAAGGTGGAGAGGTGATCAAGGGCGGCTCTGGCCAGGAATGCAGCAGCTGGTTCAGTTCAAGCACTGTTGAAGCAGAAAACCGCAGCGACTCCCCTTTCCTGGGCTTCTGGACTGATCTTGAGAAGCCAATGATTTTTTTGTTGTTGTCGTTGTTCATTTTATTTTGTTTTTTTTTTTTGGGGGGGTCAAAGAGTGGTCAATGCATATTTATTAAGTACCTATATGCCAGGTATTGTGCTAAGCACTAGGGAAACAGAGAAAGGCGCAAGAGAGTCTCTGCATTCAAGGAGCTCACAGTTTTATGGGAAAGAGAACATAAGAAGAAGCTGAGATTTAGGGGGAAGGTACCTATCATGGGTCATGATGAAGGTTTGTAGCCAGGGCGGGATATGATCTGAGGAGATGTGAGTTATAGAATGGATCTCATCTTGCAGAATTATGAATTTCTGGAAATCATAAAATCCAGGAGCTCAGCCAGCTGGGAAATTATAAGGTGAATTCCCAGGGTGTCCTTCTTGAACGTTGAAGGATCTGGAAGGAGCTCTCCAATGTCCAACCTGAACCCTCTCCAATCAAAGGGAGAGAAGGGTCCCAGGAGCAAGGCTTGCTGAGGAGGTGTGAACTTTAGAGTTGATCAACAAAATTGAAACAATATTTTCAAATTAAACTTGCTGCTATACACAGAATGCATTGTAATATCATAGGTCAACGTAGATCTAGAGTTGTAAGAACACCATTGGATAGTTAACATAGCACCTTCATTTTACTACTGAAGAAGTCCAGAGAAAATCACAGGATCATAGATCTATACAGGTCAGTGAAGGAAATGAGAGACCTTCTAATTCAAACTTTTCATTTCCCAGATGAGGAAATGGAGCCCAAATAAGTGACTTGACTTTCCTAGATCACACTTGGGAAATAGTAGAGCTCAAAATCAAATTCAGATCATCTGATTTTAAGTTTGCCATATTTCTAGTAAAGTGCAAAGATGACATAAAGTGCTAAGTTAGGATCCTGAGGAAATAATACAAGTGTGACTTCATTAGGGCCTAGACTAAACTGGTGTTAGTGATAATGGAAAGTAAAGGGAGGAGAGAATTATTTTGAAATAAGATTGAATAAGATTATGGAGGGCAGGGTGAATGAGGATTCAAAGATGACTCCAAGGTTTTGAGCTCAGATAACTCAGATCAGTCAATTAATAAATGTTTATTAAATGTCTATCATATGCCAAGTACAATGCCAGATGCTAGGGATGTAGACAGCAACATTCCCAACACCTAAGGAACTTATATTGGGGGAGCAAACATGTAAACTATATGCAAAAAGGTATTGTTTCCTGATTATTTTATTATTATTTTCCTTTAAAAATATTACTTGTTATATGTCTGGGAAGGAACAGAAAAAGTTATTGAGGAAATGTTTGTGATGTAAAAAAATCAATGAAGTTTAATTCCAAAACATATGCAAAATAAATTAAAAAAAGAAACAATTTCAAGATGGGCATTTGCAGCTGGGAGATAGCAAGGACATTATTACAGGAAATGGCTTTTGAAATTAGCTTAGACGGAAATCAGGTATTCTAAGAAGGAAAGGTGAATGAGGAATACATGCCATGCATAAGTGACATGATGATGTTGTTTTAAAGAAAGGAATTCTAGAATGCCTATTTTTCTTCTTTGCCATTCATATAGTCAAGGATGGAGCAGAAAAAAAAAAGACAGTTTCTTTGAGCTACAATGAATAGAGATCTGGCTGAAGTGGAAATGTGGTGTAGAAAAATAGTTAAATATAAGGTTGGGTTTAAAGGCCTTGAATTTAGAAGAAATGTTTAGGTCATTTTCAAAGAGTCTTTCAAATGAATTAATTAGTTTCTTGCTAGTCAAGGCTTTATGGAGCACCATAAGCAGTCAGTCCCTAATGCAGAAAATGAAAAGAAATGCCTTTTGTCCTTTCATACTGAAATAGAGAAACATTTCTAGAAATAAGTACTTCTTGGCTTTGTTTGAACAAGAATGATAAATCTCTTCAGAAAGCATAGATTTGTAAATTTGGATATTGCTTTCCTTTTTGTACATATATGCTAACTATTAAATACAAAAGGAGATGGGGTGGGGAGAGCTGTATGTGATCGTAATTCTTGATAACATTAGAATTGGCAAACGAACATCAAAAGGGAATCCTAAGATTCTAGATTTATTCATATGTTCCAAGGGTCTTTCAGAAGGTGGTTCACAACCTGACTTTTGCTTCCTTGCTAGAGATTTTCTCATATTTCCTTGTCTTGATTAAGAAAGACAATATCCCTGAAGTGGAAATTAGACTCATTGTGAAATGTCTCTCTCAGGGTGGGGGGTGTGGAGACAGAACAGATATTCTGGCTAAACCATCAAAGCTCTTGGCTCAAATGCTTACTCTTTTGGCTAGGCTTCCATTGTGCAAAATTCAAGTCTACTCCTGGTTGCTTGTTTCATTAGCTATTCTCAGAGTATGTCATATCTGAATTGGAGAAAACTACTCCTTTAGTTTTATGTTTGTTGTTTTTTCTTCAGTCCTTTCAGTTGTGTCTGACTTTTCATGATCCCATTTGGGATTTTCTTGGCAAACATACTAGAGTGGTTCACCATTTCCTTCTCCAGCTCATTTTAAAGATAAGGAAACTGAAGCAAACAGGTTTAAGTGACTTGCCCAGGGTCTCACAGCTAGTAAATGTCTGAATCTAGATTTGAACTCAGGTCTTCCTGACTGCAGGCCTGGAGCTGTATCTACTGTGCCACTTAGCTGTCCCAGTTTTATATTTAGCTTTCTTTTTTACCCCATCTGACTCTCTCTTCTTAGTCATTCTCCATTCCTTACCACCAATATGGTATAATAGGAGACTGGAATAGGAATTAGGACACCTGAATCCTAATCTGTTTTTGTTTTTGTTTTTGGTGAGGCAATCAGGGTTAAGTGACTTGCCCAGGGTCACACAGCTAGTAAGTGTCAAGTGTCTGAAGCCAAATTTGAACTCAGGTCCTCCCGACTCCAAGGCCAGAGCTCTATCCACTATGGCACCTGGCTGCCCCCTGAATCCTAATCCAACCCATATGCCTCATATATGGGAACTTCAGGAAGACATTTAATCCTTTTGAGCTAGTTTCTTCATCTTTAAAACTTGGATTAATAGTAATCATAATATCCCATGGTGATTTCAGTTTTGGAAAGCATTTTATATGTATAAGCTGATTAGACTACTTAATATCAAAGTTCACTCCTCATAGCTAGCATTTATACAGTACTTTAAGCACTTCATTGTCTTTCTTTTTTCCTCACAACAACCACGAGGGGTAGATGTTATTATTTGTCCATATCAAATAGAAAGAAACATAACAAATAGAGGTTAAATCACTTGCCCTTAGTCACACAGAAAGTATCTGAGGTAGGATTTGAACTCAGGTTTTCCTGACTATAGGTTTTTGCATTCTATCTACTGTGCCACCTAGCTAACATCAAGCCTCTATAATCCTGAAAATTATTTCTTTTCGAAAGCTAGATTATCTATCTACTTCCTAAATCCTTTCATGATCATTCAGTTCAATTCATTTCCATAGAAATTCATTAAGATCCTCTAGAATTCAAGGTATCATGTAATGGGTATATGAATGCAAAATGCCTTATCTTAAGAAATCTTCTTTCCCTTGCTAAAGGCTATTCTATGATCATGCTTCCTAGGAAATTTCCCTTCCATAATTTGGGACCAGAGGTTGAGGAATAATTTTGTCCATAAACTGCCCTTTCAGACCATAGATGAGCACTTATAGCTCCTTTTGTGTGTCTGCTCCCCAGGGAGGCATCATTGATTTCTGAGGGGGTGAATGTGTGGCTGTGCAGACTTCTACTCTTCATTCCACTTTAAGATCCTGGTCCACAGATTACTGCTACTTCTTGTATGTCTCTAAAATGAAATAATTTAAAGGGGCTGATCAAGTCTATCACATTATTTTTATATGCCAGAACAAGGAAAGATACTCCCAAGAGTGCAAATGAACCAAATCACCTCAGTAGTAGCCCAAGGCACTGAAACCCATCGTGCCTCTTAATAAAATTATTTGTTCTGTGAAGTTTGGGTTCAGTCAAAGGGCCACACTTGAGGACCTAGAGGGCCACAGGTGGCCTTGAGGCCCCTGTTCACCAGCCCTGGGAAGTTCTAAGGAGTACTGTGATAACAACTATTTCATCCTAGGAATGCCCCAATCACTAAGATTATCCTTTTTTTCCCCCTTCACAAAGTGTCAATTGTCAAGTTATTACTCAAATTAGAGAGGCAGAGACTTTCAAGGTCCTGAACCGAAAGCTCCAATTCTCTGTAAAGTCAAGATGACTAGAGGGGAGGGGAAAGTACATTCATCAACCTCTTTTTTTTTTTTTGCAGTTCACAACCTTTTATCTATAAACTTCCCAGAAGGATATCACCAAGACTAGAATGGTTTCATACCTTACCTCTGCCTCTCACCTTTCCTTGCTAAAGTGACACCTGGTAAATAAAACTGTTCCTAATTCCCCCAGCTACTATTGTCCTAGGGTAGGAGTGGGGGAGGAGGGAACAAAGTTTTTTTTTTTTTAATTTAATACATGTTTATTTATTTATGTTTATATAGACATCGTCTACCTTAATAGATGTGATTTCCTTATGGTCAAGAATGCCTAATAATTTTTTTTTTTCTGATAGAATAATTATTTGCCATGCTCTCAAGCATTGGAATAAAAATGAAAGACACATGACCTGAGAAGGAAGGTGAATTAAACTGAAGGAGATAAGACCAAAGCTAGATGGGAACTTGAGTTCTGCTAATTTAACCCATACAAAACACATCAAAATGACCCTGTAGCCTCCTTGTAAGGTGTCCCTTTGGAAATGAAAACCTCCAAAATATGTCATCACTGAAGGCTACTCATAGCTCTCTGTAAAGTTAAGTTATCATGGAATCATGCAGAAAGAAATTCTGTGAATCCTTCATTCTATTTTGTATTTAACCTTAAGTACACATACATGTCAGTAGAGCATACACATAAACAAATATATATAAATGAAATAGTATTCAACTCTACAAAAAATATAATAGCTGATTTTTAAGTGACTTCTGACCTTTTTGAAAATAGCAGCAATCACTTCTAGGGCTACATCCCAAAGAGATCACACAAATGGGAAAAGGACCCACATGTGTAAAAATATTCATAGCAGCTCTTTTTGTGGTGGCAAAGAATTGGAAATTAAGAGGATGCCCATCAATTAGGGAATGGCTGAGCAAGTTGTGGTATATGAATGTAATGGAATACTATTGTGCTATAAGAAATGATGAGCAGGCTGACTTCAGAAAAACCTGGAAAGACTTCTATGGTCTGATGTTGAGTGAAGTGAGTAGAACCAAGAGAACTTTGTACACATTAACAGCCACGTTGTTCAATGACTAATATTATAAACTTAACCCTTCCCAGTAATACAAGGATCTAAGACATCTCCAGAGGCCTCATGATGGAAAATGCTATCCACATCCAAAGAAAGAATTGTGAAAGTTGAATTGCTATTTTTTTCCTCTTCTGTTGAGTTCCGTTTCCTCTTTTTAATGGTTCCTCCTATTGGTTTTAATTTTTATTTACAACAACACTAATGTGAAAATATGTTTAATAGGAATATCAATGCATAGCCTAAAAAAAATCGCAGCAATCGATCAACAAGTATTTAGTAAGGGCCCACTGTTTGCCCCCAGCACTGTTCTAGGTTTTAGGAAAACAAAAGCAAAAGCGAAACTGTGGACAGCCTCTGAATACAATCTAGTTGATGGTGTCTCAAAGATTAATGTCGCATAAAGAATTGAAGCATTAGAGGGATCACTCCGTTTGTATATTTCTTGCATAAGAAAGCAACATATTCTCAGAAGTTTTGAGTCATTTTTCTACCTTTCCATAAGCAAGGAAATGTCATATGCAATATTTAGAAGCAGTTTATAAATACTGTATTTGGATGAGTATGGCTTTCTTTATGGTTTTCTGTTACAAAAAGATCATTGTAAACCTTAATACAAATGGTGTGGACCCTATGGGCACATAAAAGTCATATAAATATTTGCAGCCCTGCTGCCAGGAAAAACAGTGTTTGACTGGTGTATTGCACAGAACACTTGTAAATAACCCAATTCCTCTATGCACAAAACAAGTAGAAGTACTTGTCTTTCATAAACAGTATAAGAGAAAAGGGACATCTTAATAACACAGCAGCATTTATAAACCAATGTTTCATATAGAATTTATCCAAATAAAAATTTCAGGTTTCTATGTTACTTATTCCCTCTTTCAAAATTAGTATATTTGATATACCTTTAATGATATGGTTAGTTAATATTTGGGGACTAAATATGTGTACATGGTTCTTTAAAATATTTTCTGTGGAAGGAAGTGGAACAATCTTTTAAAACTGAAAAAAAAAATTTCCCACTGAAATAAACATCCTCTTTCTTTTGGCTCAGGATATTTTGCTTCGACCTCCATTCTGGCAGATTATTTCTAAGATGGCAATTTTTGTATCACAAAGTGTTTTTAAATCCAGGGCCTTGGAGAATATAATATTTTATCATTTAAGTCCTTTTAACTCTTATATTCCAACATCTACACTGATGCCAAATGGATTATGTTCTGAATGAAAACAGTTTCTGAGGGCATATGATAACCTCAGATGTCAACTGGGGATCTTTATTTCTCTATTGAGATTGCTAGCCATCAGGCCAATTGTTGACTGAACTGCATCGATTTTGTCTGTACACTAAAATATGTTCTAACTAACGTCTATTACATTGTTCACTGTTCTATTCCTTGTGCAAGATGGTTAATTCATGACTCCTTTTCTTTGTTCTTCAGTAGATAACCTGTAAATCGGGAAACGTTATTATCTAATCACTATGTTATCTAACCTTTCTTGTAATTGATTCTTACAATGTTCGTGTCTCCAAGTGTATTATTTTTTCTTCGTGGCATCCTTCATTAGTCTTCAGTGGATAATGACTTTTGGGTTTCACCTTTGAACTTCATTTTTTTTAAGAGTTACTAAGTTACTCAAATGAATTGACAGATACAGGTTTTCCCTTTCTCTCCCAACATCCCCTATTGAGAAGACAAATCTAAATCTAAATAATTTCATTTCAAATACTCCATTCTATGCCAGGTATTATTGTTGTTTTCTAAAAATGATGTGTTTTCTTGTGTGCTAGTCCTACAGCCAAGAAATAAGTCACTATGTTATTTGTGAGATGCAAAGACATCTAAATTTGTACTCAGAAGACCTGAAAGTGGTACAAAGTAAGTAATCAAGTCATATTGGACTGGATTTCTTCATCTGTTAAATGAGAAATTTACATCTAAGAGGCAGTTTTTTTCAATTGAAAATTCTATTATCCTATAAAAATGAAATAAAATTCCTGTCATTTTAAGTGAGAACAGAATTTAACAGTCTCTTTCCCGGTGCATTTGGGGGTTCTTAATTAATTATTATTTTTTTTTAAGTTTATGGAATACAACAAGCATTTGTTTTGTGAATAAGTGAAGGCGATGTGATTTTCCTACTTTATTGTGGGAACTACCTCCAAAGCTCAAAATAATCATAACCAGTTTATGTCTTAGAAGAAAGAATGATAACAATAACTCATATTTCCATAGTTCATTAAGGTTTCCTCAGTATTGCAATGTATTTAGCATAACATTGATTTAGTCATTCCAAAAATATGCAGATAGCAACCAATCCATGTCCAGCCATAGCGGTCATCCCATAAATTCACCACTGGGGGTCCATTAAATGTCCCCAAGGCCTTCCAGGCCTTTTCCCGATCTCTTGCTCTTACCACCAATAGAGCCCATCTTCTCTTGCTATCAAGCATCTTCCTAAAGACTCTTCTTGTTCTTATTAGTAACATGTTACCGCCTGTTGACAAGTACTCTGTGCCTTTCCACTAGGCCCTCTGTGATAAACATTTCCTATTCTTTAAAGATTATTTTAAGTTTCTCCCCACTACAACACATATGATAGCTGACCATCCAGCCTTTTGCTTAGACTTTGAGAAAGGAAGAACTCATGACCTCCCAAGAGAGCTCATTTCACATTTACATGGAAATTTCTGGAAAGCTTTTCCTAACACCAAGTCAAATTTCACCTCTCTAACTGTTCCTAGAAGATTTATTTTTATTACTTATTTATTTAAAATCAATTAATCTAAGATGGTTTATCTTTAGTAAACTGTGCTCTTAAGATACATGCCATGGAAAGTGTAGGGAAACAAGGATGAAATTCATTCATATGTACATGTATTTAAAAAAAAATATGTGGCTCCTACTATGTGGACTGGGGACAGAAACAAAAGTTAAAGACTGTCTACACTCAAGAAGTTTATATTCATGGGCAGGAGGAAAGGGAGAGAGTAGAGTTCTGAAATGGTCACAGATATGTAAATAAGTCAACACAAAATATGTAGAAGTTAATTTGGTGGAGGAACACTGATTGCCTGAGACATACTTATGTTAAGTGCTTTGCCTAGAACAGTCACACAAATACTAATTAATTGGATTCAAACCCCATTTTTCCTTACTCCATGTCCAGGAATCCTTCCACTATGCAAAGATGTCTTTCATTTCTCTTTAGATATTTAAATTTCTTAAAAATTTATCTGACCTGAATAGAAAATTAAATTCAAAAATATAATATATTCTTGAAAATTTGAACTATTTCACTCTATGTTGATATAATTGATCAATATCGTTCATCTCTCTTTCTTC
Source organism: Phascolarctos cinereus (assembly GCF_003287225.1). NCBI lineage: Eukaryota > Metazoa > Chordata > Mammalia > Diprotodontia > Phascolarctidae > Phascolarctos > Phascolarctos cinereus. Next base: position 252,266,472 of record NW_027555514.1, read on the forward strand.
CCCTGTCACAATAACTCTGAGTAGCCTAAAATTAATACTGAATTTTGTACACTAAGACAATATTACTGACCCACCATCAATTTTAGTTGTATTTTTGTTGTTGTTGTTGATTTCTTTTGTTTTCCACAATAGTAATGATGAGCAGTTCAGATTCCCTCGTATTTTCTCATGGGTTACCCTTTCGAACAAGGTCAAGATGGTTGGTGTTGAAACTAAGGACATGAAAAAACTGGTTTTCTTAATGGGAAATTCACAATTCCATGATTTAACCTGGTCTCATTAGTACCATACTCTCTGTCACTGATGGAGCTAACTGTCCTTTAAAACTGATAGTGCCATTTTCCTCAATGGCAGCTATATAAATCATTTGGGGCTGAGAATAGAAGATAGTTTATTATCCAGGTGTAATGATGAGAAGGTCACAGATAACATGAGATCCTGCTTGTTACTTTCCTGGCTTATTAAACATGGAAAACTATCTATTGTATTTAAAATCTAAGGAAAACATATTTCTGTTTCTTTTTTTAAAATGCATTTAAAAAGAACATAATAGGTTTTCTAAAGGAATGATTAGATTGTCTTATAATTAATTTCAAACATTTTTGGACATGTTATATTTAATTGATTTAGTTCAAATTGCTTGTGGGTGTTTTTAACGTGATTTAAGTTTACTGTATTTGTTTATTGTCTTCACAAAGGACCTGCAAAACCTTTTTCAAATGTATTGGTCAGGTAGAAAAAATGTCATTTTGACCACAAAAAGTAAAGACGTGTTAACAAATGAAGGGAGCTGTGGTTTTCAACCACGTACGTTATGTTTCTTAAATTCTGTGATGCCAACACATAGCACCTGCTTATTGGACATGTGTCCATTGTAGGAGTATATAGGTAAGGTTCTTACTGGAGACTTAATAATGCATTTTCTGTTCATTAAAAGCTTTTTTTTTAAATCTCTTGCATAATCTCCTTTCATTGTCATTTATGTTTGCAAATGCCAAATGTTGCTTAAATAGGAAAGAAAATGCCCCCAACCATTACAGTCCTTTCAAAGGTCTTTGTGAAAGCTTTTTCTGTGCTTCATTAAACATACATTTCTCTCTTAGCAGAGGTATAATTAGAGTGTGGCACCTGGAGCATTTGCTCCTTGATGGTCAAATTTAGAAGGTGCTGACATCACTTGTACTGCTTCCACAGGTAGAAACGACTGAGTTTAGCACTTAGTAACAATAATTAGATAAAACAAGAAGCTGTAAAATTGCCTTGCTTCCTCATAGTAGCAGAGAACATAGAATTACAGATTTAGAGCCAGAAAGGACCCAAGAGATCATCTGGTCCAAGCTACTCATTTTACAGATAACAAAACTGCGGCCCATAAAGATGAGGTGACTTGCCATATATATAGTAAGTCAAAGAGATGACATACAAATACAGGTTTTTGTATCTCAAATCCCAAAGGATTTGCACTATACCACACCACAATTTACATTCATTCCTGACTCCACCTTCTACTTCACAGTGACTTCCCCACCAATGGCTTTTTGGTGTTTGCCTATTGGAAGCTGGAGTCCATGTTCTAAGTTCCATTGCTCAGAGACTTTTTTCTGGATCTGACATGTTCTTGAATGTTTCATCCTCTCAGTTTCTTATACTCTACTTTCACCCAATTGTTTGCTTGGAATCTATTTTCTCTGGGTGTTAGAATTTCTAGTAATGCCTTTGTGGTTTGCATGCCAAAAGTAATGTTTATTTTAATACTCTAAAGTATGTTTATCTTTGTATAAACATATTAATGATCAGGATGAGAGGTGCAGTGCATACAGTGTTGTGACTGAAGTCAAGAAAACTTGGGTTCAAGTCCTGACTCTGACACACACTTTTTGTGTGACTTTGGACAAGAATCTTAACACCCCCCGCCTTCAGCAAATTGGACAGCTCCCAAAAACATAAGCTGCACAACTTTGATTGAGGAAGCTTTCCTCACCAGGAGCTTTCTATTCCCCCCCCAAAAAAAAAAAAGTCAGACAGGATGGTCTTACAACTATACTTTATCATTCAAAGGCCATAGGGATAAGGCAGCTATAGTTAAGGAGGAAAAGTGCAAACATTGACAAGACATAGGGAATTGGCCCAAATATCAGTAGAACATTGTGAACTTTCTTTGTTTTTCTGCAAGGGGATTATTCAAATTTTAGCTGAATCTATACACTAGGTAATGAAACTCACTATAGAAAGCTTGACTCAGGAGACCACCTTCATTTTCATAAACAAAAAAAAAAAAGATCCCACCCTGGCCTGTCATGACTTTTGTTGTCCTCTATGAATACTAATTTGGAAAGGGTTTTCAGCTGCAAAAATTAATGATAGACGAACCTCAAATGTTCTATAGTTTGGCTCATATGAACTTGAAAATTTTAGTTGTTTATTCATAGCTCATTAGAACTTTGAGAGAAATAAAAAAATATATTTCTTTCCTCATATGGCGATTCTTAAAATGATGTTTTCTTCTTAAATTTCTTGATCTATTTTTCTCTCTGCTTCTTATACGAGATTTCCAAGTAGATCACCCTGAGAGGAGCAACTGTGGGATATGGATAGTGTGTTTTAGTAAATGTTTAAATCTCCCTCTCAAAAATATGACATATTTGGGTTTTTTCTCCATCATTTTACTAATCTTAGATATTAAAAATTATAAATCAAGCTTTGATTTGCAGTGTTTGCCATGTGTAAATACTCTCAAAATTTAACAATTGGCTCTGCTGGCTGGTGAGAGCTGGCTTCATCAACTCATGGATAGGGAACAAAGTAATTGCCTTGGATTCAGGAAGGCCTGATTTCAGATCTCACTTCTAATGCCTATGTGATCATGGGCAGATAACTTAACCACTCTGAGCCTTAAGCTCAAAATATCTTTAGAACATGGATCATAGCACTGTTCTGAGGCTCAAATTAAATAATATGTAAAGTGTTTTGCAAACTTTTAAGGTGTATATAAGTGGGGCCTTTTTTGTAATGTTAGTTCCACAAACCAAACACCCCATGCTTCATTAGTACATATTCCATTCTTCTAGAGGCCAAAATCAGAAGATAAAATTAAAAAAGTAACTGTGCCTGTTACCTAGCTTTGTACAATCAGGTGTTTCTACTTCAGAAATGTAGACATGGACAATTTTAATTAATTTAACTCTGTTGGTTTTGAAGGAAACATGATTCTGCACTTTGAAATTGCTTTTATCTTTGTTATCACATTTCCTTTGGTAAAACTGTCATTATTTTATGACAGATCTGCAAAGAAAAGACTCACACTAATAACTTATAAGCTTACTAAACCCTGGAGTTTTATTTCTATAAATATTTAATGGCTATGTGAAATTTGAAGTGAAGTCTAATTATTCTGAAATTTCTCTTCTGAGCTTTGTGTTTCCGTCCAATTTGAATACATCGATCAAGTTTGCTTAATTCCCACTGACTCTGATTTCTATCAGTTTGTCAGGAAGTGTTTCCAGATGCTCATTACACAGAAACATTGAAAGACTCCAAGAGAAATTCAGAGCTGGGATGGATGCATCCAATTTGTTTTCCAGTAGAATTGGCCATATATATTTGAGGTCAGAATTTAACCTATGAAAATGGGCCAGTGTCAGTATTTGTTATGCATTTTAATTTCTCCTGTTTTCTCTTTCATGTTTCACATGAATGCTCATTACATTCTTCTCCCAACACTGTCCTCATTTCTTCAACAATTTCAATCAAGTTGCAATTTTCCTCACTGGTGCTCCTTGATCTGTTTTTTTTTTTCATTTCTTCACATGTAATAGGGATTTATCTCCCTAGTTCATTTTATCCCTTAGTATTTCTGATGACTTATTTCCAGTTGTCTGAACTTCTCTTTTTTGTCCTTTCCTTTGCGTGTCTGTGTGTTCAAGTGTTATGTTTCTATGACCTCTATGCTTAGAACATTTTCAAATTCTTCAACTAAACATGCTTCAATGAAGACATTTATTTTGTCTGACTTTGCATGCTTGACTGATTTTTCTTTCTCTATTTTTCTATTTGTATTTATATGCCCCTAAATAATTGCTGTCCCAAAGTTTGCTTTACCATAGTGCTAAATGGATTTATGGGAAAAATAATGATGTTATTCATTAAGACAATTGTTCTCATGATAAAACTTTGTTTTTCTTTTACAGTGTCTTAATCAATCATAATTAACAAGCATTTTTAAAGTACCTGTTAGACCCTGAACAAGTTGTTTAACCTCTGTTTACCTCAGTTTCCTCAATTGTAAAATGAAGATAATAACAGCATCTATATTGCAGAGTTGTGATCGAATGTGACAATATTTGTAGAACACTCAGCACAGTGCCTGACACACAGTATGCATTATATAAATGCTTATTCCCTCCCTTCCTCCATTTAAAATATTTTGGACTATGTCCAGGATTGCTCTCTCAGGCCCTACAATCAACGTAGATCTGAAATTTATATTCTTAGAGAGTTTTCTGGAACACAGAGGTATTAAATGACTTACCAAGGAACAAAACCTTGTATGTGTTAGAGGCAGTACTTGAATTCAGTTCCCTCTGATACCTGTTATGCCAAGCTCTCTCCTTTCTCTCTCCTATCTCCCTCTCTCTGTCTCTCTCTGTCTCTGTCTCCCTCTTACACACACAGGAGAGATAAACATCTCTATCTGCGCACTCACACACACACACTTAAAATAATTAACATCAGAAACAAAAATTTGGAGATGTTTAGATTTCACTGTTTTGAAGTTTTGTTTGTTTTAATGTGGTGTAATTTAATTTTTTTTCCAATCCCAACCTATCTGGATCACTTCTGTTTATAAGATACAGTAACTTATATCAGGAGATTTCTTTGCTCTTTTCTATAATAGAGTGGCAGTGTATAAGATCTCCCCCATTCCTCTCCCCAACAAAGAATAGTCCTGAGACACCAATTTAGTATTTCAACATTTTATTATGTTTTCATTACACATCAATCCACATTTTAAAAAAATGCTTAGAGGGAAGGGGAAATAGTTTCAAATGCAATGTTAAATATGTACAAGATGCATGAATGTCTTCAAAGTTACACAAGTTATTTAACCTCTCTGTACCTCAGTTTTATAAAATTAGGGGCTATCACTTCTTAGTTCCCTTTCTATTCTAATCCCATGATTTTATGATCCTGTAGACTTGCAGTTTCATTGAAGCAGGCCGTTTTGACTTTGTAAACTCTACAAATTCACAACTGGTCAGCAATCTATATTTTCATTTGGTCACGGGATATTGAGAGATTAAGTAACTTCCCTAGTAACTGTGTCAGGCAGTGCTTAAACCCAGTTCTTCCTGGCCCCAGAGCTAGTCCTTTATATCCGCTATGCCATATTGCTTTGAACCTAGACATGTTTACTGTGCTGAATTAAGACATATCTATCACTACATAATTAAAAATAGTATATCAGAGTTCTCCCATGATTATACCTAAGGCTTTTAAACAGTATTTAAGAAATAATGAGATGTCTGGTTCAGATTATCTAAAGAAAAAAAGACAGCTGCCATATGCACATGAAGAGGTAAAGTCCATTTTGTTGCAAATATGTGTTTTTAATATACGCACTTGATCACAAATAGGACTAGGATGAGTGGAAATGAAAAGAGTTTGCCAATGTGGGCACACTTCCCTACTATTCTAAAGAAACTGCTCAAAATGTTTTGTTGGCAGCCTCTGGTAGCCTTTATGTATGAGAAAAAAAAAAGCCAAACCAATGCTTTAAGATACGTAGAAAAGCAAACACAGCTGTGTTCTATACATACTCATGGCAAATTCATCTGCCCTCCTATTTTTTTTACCTCAGACTTCTCAATATGTTTTAGGTTTTGGTGTCCTAAAAATAAAAGAGAAAAACCAGATGGCGCTGTGAATAACTTGACTATTTAATGTGATCTTCAAAACAAAATAGAACAAAACAAAACAAAACAGAAAAAGATAATAAACTCATTTGATGTTTACACCCATCAAAAAGTATAAGTATTCCTTCTAACAATTCTCTAACCTTTGGTTTAAGATCTTTTTTTCTCCTCCTTCATGACTAATGTCTTCATGATTCCTTAGTCTACCCCGATTATTGTCAATAGAATGATAAGTAATTTTGGTCATTCATCTCTAAGCTAACCTTATGGAAGTACATGTGAAACTGTACAACCAAACCCTACTTTACCAATTCCTTATAGCCATTCTCTGAATAATGTAATTTTAAAATGTTAACCATGTGGTCCCATGAAGGAAGTGAATGAGGAAAAGTGTACATGACTGAGCAAACTTTTTTTTTTCCTGTATGGTTTAAAAATAAGTCTTTTAGAATTTTCTGAAGTGTGCTTTCCTAGAACAAATTTAAATGAAACTATGATTTGTTTCTTTTCCTATCTCTCTCCCTTGATTGTATCTATTATACAATGATGAAAATGGTTCATTTCCTGTGGGATCCAGAGTCCTTCACACTTAATATTTAACTCCAGTTGTTATAGAATTTAAAATCTCAACCTCTACTTACTGACATTTCCTCTCAACCTTTCACCATCATTACATGTGTTGTCCAACTAAAGAATATTATATTGAGAGAAAACTGGAGAGAAAATTATTAATTTCTACAAAATTATTTTAAATGATTAGCAACAGTAATGTTGCAATATTTTAAAATGCTTCAGTATATGTTGTTTCTTCAGCATGGAGTCCTAAGTATTCTCAAGATGCACAAATGTGATTCAGAAATAGCTTCTGCTTAATCCAGTTATTCCCCAATTCAACCTAAAATAAACAATGCACATTTATCTTATCTGCCCTCAATTCATTTTCCCAAAACTATTCTCATGCACTACGTTTATGGATTTTTTAGTTGTTGTTGTCTTTTTTTTTTCTAAGAAAACTAATGGAGTTCTATTTGGGTTTCACATGGAAAATGAGATATTCCAACTGAGCCAAATGGGCCACCTGTGTTTAGGCCTGCATAAGGGAATTCTCCGAGGGACAGTGTAATGGTCCTATTTCCCTTAACCTCCAAACCCAGGAGGCTTCATCAGACAGGAAACCTCAGGAACTTTTCCATCTAAACATTTTTTTTTCCTGGAAAGATTTCTTCAACAAGCAATTTACTGCCACATTTTAAATCTAAAATTGTCCCATCAAGGTCCCTCCCCTCTCCCTCTGCAGCTATCAAAAGGGTCAATCAACTTGGTGAGTTTTTAAAATGGTAGCGATATCCCATTTTTAACTTTAAAAAGTTTCATGTTCCCTGTTTTCCATAAAAATATAGAGAAAAATAAATAACGTTCTTATATATTTTATTTAAATGAACAAACTTTTTCCCTACAGTTTAATCACTTCATCTTTCTAGAACAAAATACAAATTAGATAAGTTTTAATTGATTTATTCTAAATATTCAGTTTTCCAACAATATCCTCCAAATATGCAAGACTCAGGAGGAAACATATGTCATAAAATGAATTAAATTTATCTTTGTTATTAACACTAAGATAACTATGATTCCTTCTGTTAGCTAAAACACCCTTCTTAGAATTTTGACATGAGAAAGCCAGTGTGTCTAGTGTATTTAGTAATGTAGAAATACTCTACATTCTGCCAACACATCATCACACAGCTTTGCTGAGATACTTCCATTTAATAGACTGTTGGTTTTTTTAAGTTGATTATATTTTTAACAACTTAAAAAACAAAACAAAGCTATGTATAACTCCACTTTAATATTTCTCAATACAAGTTATTGTCTGTGAAATAAGGAATAGGTCCAAATTTCACTAGGAGTTACATATTTAACTAGTCTGTGTAAGTGTTTATTTCACTCTGATATTATTTTAACCTTGTCACAGCAGAGCATAACGAAATCTTAGACATCATTTTCTTTGTTTAAAAATATTCTGTCAATCATACTAATTTTTGCTTCATGTTGCAATTACTATTAATAGTACATTTAGTACAATTAATAGTACAATAGTAGTATGTTTCCACTGATATCAGTTTCAACAATGTATATAGAGCAACATATTGTATATAGGTTATCAAATGAGCATCTTTAATTAAATCTATTGCTTCATACTCTTTGCATGTGAAATAGAAATATTTTACTTTTACTACTGAATACAAAGTCACTTCTGAACAATGAGGCTTTATAAAGATAAGCAATTATTATGCAAACAGTTCTTTCGATGGCAGAATTGGCTGTTGAAAAAAACTTATGTGCTTATTGAAAAGTTTTTTTGCTTTTTTTTAAGTTCTTAACTTGCAACATATTTTCACTAAGTCATTTCAATGAATTAGATTTCAGGCTATCTACTACTAAAGCAATCATGAAAAGTAAACACTACATAGACTTTCCTCTCTAACAAATAAATGTACTTTCATATCACAATGATACATAAATTCTTTTTTTATTGTTTTTTGTGTTGTTATGTTTTGCTTCTAATTTGTATATTTTTTCTTTTTTTTTTAACCTATATTCTCTCTGCTTGTACACGTTTCAGCTGACCCAATAGATAATCTCTTGTCTCCAAACTGCTTCTCAGTTTGAAAAGCTCTTGTTTACTTTGCTGAGGACTTCAATGAAATGTGACTCTGGAGGCTTTGAATGTGCCCACCAGAGATGAATGTCTCCTTTCACTTAGGGGAGGAGTCACCTCTCTGTGCTGGCCTGTATATCAAAATCTTCTTGAAAAACTCTGCTTTTTTTTTTTTAACTATTTTGCACTTTCTATCCTTTGATTCCATTCTCATTTTTTCAGTAAATTTGACTAAGTTCAGGATACCCTGTTTTTGCTGGATTTTTTTGCCCTCATTATGTTAATAGCATATATTGGCCTAATCCTTTATGCCTCTGACTCCATAGATAAATTTAGAAGTAGAAAAACGATTCATTGGAAACCTAGTCCAAACCCATCTTATTTACAGTGAAAGGAAATTGAGGCCTGGGTAGTGATTTGTCCAAGGTCACACAGGTAGTAATCATCAAAGGTGAGATTTCAGCCCAGGCCATTGACACCAGAGCATCCTTTTCACTACACCACATTGCTGGAAATGCTCATGTGATATTTTGTCCATGACCACAGGGACAGCGAGTGTTCAGGATTGGGAAGCAAAGGTTGCTTGACATAAGAACTCTGTTGTGAGAAGTGCAGTCCTTAGAGAGTTTGAAAGGGCCCAACCTACAATGACTGGCAGTCCATTAATCTCTCTGGCTTGACAAGGCTAAAATGAAGCTCCATTCCACTGCCATCTATTTCACATGGTAAAATAAGAAGATTTTCTGCCAACCCCAAACATGAGTGGGTGAAGTATAATGTCCAATATGACAATAATAGTCACAAGGTAATAGATCTAGAGCAAGAAAGGGTGCCAGAGGCAATCTAGGCCAACACCATCAGTTTTTAAAATAAGGAAACTGAGTGCCTGTGGCATTAAGTGACTTACCCAACATTGTAACATTCAAGGTACAACTTTTCTGACCACAGAGGAGTGTAATTTTTACTGTACCACCCTATTCTGGGGTTTTAATGATGAGGAATTTCCTTGATTTTGTGATATTTTCCATAACTAATGTGTTTTGCTTTCACTGTTCCACAGGGTGATTTTTCTTCAACACATGCGTTTAAAAGGATAGTGGGCAGGGGTAGGAAAACAGGCCAATGAATGAAGAATTTACAAGTAATAGAGAATACAGGTTCATAGTAAGGAAGAACAATAATAATGCTCAGACCAGTTCCAGGAAAGTACTGCTAAGGTTGAATCTTCTAGAAGTTTAAAACTTAGTTTTGTTGTTCAGTCATTTCATTCATGTCTGACTCTTTGTGACCCCATAGGAGGTCTTCTTAGCAGAAATACTTGAGTGGCTTGACACTTCCTTTTCCAACTTATTTTGCAAATAAGGGAACTGAGGCAAACAGGGCTAAATGACCTGCCTGGAGTTATACAGCTAGTAAATGTCTAAGGCCAGATTTGAATTCAGATCTTCCTGGCTCCAGGCTGGCACTCTATTCACTGGGTCACTTGCTGCCTATTTATCAAGTACGTCTTAATAATGTCTATTAGTTATAAGAATAAACTGATGTAACCTTATAGATATTAAGTTTATTTTTAAAAGTTCTTTTTTCAAGAGAAAGAAAAATATTTTTCTTTGGAATATTATAAGGCTATATGATTTTGTTTTTAAGTCCTAGTAAGAGAAAATGTGAAAACTGTTAAAATTAATTCATTTCATAAGAGCAGATGATTTTCAACATGCAAGACATCTACTGATTACAATCTGCTCTCTGCTCTGCAACAGACTTTTCAACCATCAATCTTTGTTTAAATCCCCAGTGGCTCTCAAAAATCACCTGGAACTCAAGGTTAGTCTCAGCAGGGGCTCTAGTAACATAGTTTAAGTAAAAAACAATAGAAAATGATGGAGAGGTCGATGTGTCTAAGTAAACAGATTGACATTCCTCCTAATACAGGAATCATTTTTCCTAGCTCAGAATTAGTTCAGACATACCTGTATAAAATCTTTGAGACAATTGGAAGCTTTTATAGACATTAACCTTGCTAAAGATCAGTAGATTTTTAATAAAGCATTTTATGTTTTACAAATGAGCTGCTTCCAAACCACATGGTGGAGCCAAGAATGTATTGTAGTTTTGATTCAAAGAGCAAAATCATATGCTATTTCCCCCTTGAAGAAATATAAACTTGCATCATAAATGGTGTAAATAAAGCAAAATGGTTTTTTTTTATATCTTTCATATAGAAAGCAAAATGTTTCTTTTAGGAAAAATGTGTTCTAAATTGCCCAACATGTTTCAACCAAATGAGTGCCTCTGTTTTCTTGAGCTTAAGGGGAAACATTATCCATAATCTCCAAAGAGAAAGGAGATGGAGATGGTAGTGATTGTAGACAGTATTAATCCATCAGGAATCCTCATCTGCTAGGGGCAAAACTTATGAACTTGAGTCTCAATGTGAATTTATGATTTTGAATACAATTGTATATGAATGGAAAACATCAGGCGTGTCCTAATATCTCCCATCCTTTCAAATAAATAATCAGTCTTCTTTCTATATTCACAAGTAACATAAGGTAGATGGGCATGGAACAAAGTACTGTTGCTATAATCTTAGGAATCTGACATTGATTTCCAATGATTAATGATGAAGATAATGTGGATAATGTTGGCAATAGGCAGTATGCATAATAGGAAGAGATCTGTTATTGGACTTAGGGAGACCTGGGTCGACGTTCTGCTTAATTCATACTAGCTACACAACACAAATATTTTAGTCTTAGCGTCCCAGGTAACTCTCTAAGACTATAACTTACAGAAAATTTGCTAATGTGTATTGGTGCAAGGTGTTTCCATTCAGCAGACTCTACCCACAGATGAAATCACAAATCCAGAGCGATTATAATATCAATGTGGTCTATGATGTTGTAATGTGCCAAATCACAGCATCCTATGACTATCAAAAGAAATGAGAATATAGGGTAACAGGGGAACAGGAAGTGCTCCATTTGCATATTTAAGATGTCAACAGAAAGTGAGGAAGGGACCCACCCACTCTTTACTCCAGCCTATGAAATAGACCACCTGTTGTAAATGTATGGGAGAATATGGACAAGAGCCAAACAAGATAGGTTGTGAGTTATGTCGGTGGAAAGAACAATACAATTGAAGAGATGATAGATTCTTTTGATTATTTAAGTATAGCTATGGCTATGCTTAAATAATTAAGTATAGCTATGACAGCTAGTTGACTCAGTGGATAAAACACTAAGCCTGGAGTCAGGAAGTCATAATTTCAAATCCAGGCTTAGACACTTATTAGCTATGTGATGTCGGGCAAGTCACTTAACCTTTGCTTGCTTGTCTTAATCCACTGGAGAAGAAAATGGCAAACCACTCCAGTGTTTTTATCAAGAAAACCACATGGGCAGCATGGTCCATGGGGTTAAGAAGAGTTGGACATGACTGAATGACTGAATGACAATGGGTATAGATACGAAGCAGTAAGTACCACCGATGGGCTCAGAGAGTACTGAGCAACTTGTTTTCTCTCTCTCCTTGAAAGAAACAACCAGAGATAAAGCTTTTTTGTCTCATTGTCTTGTTGTAGAAGTCACATTCAGCACTCTGCTTTACAACCAGAGTCTGTCAAAAACAAATTCATTAACTAAATCCCAAATCATCTCAGAGAGAGAAATCCAAAGGGAGATTCATCCTGCTTCACAAATTTCTGACAAAGGAATTGTCTGCTCACAATTTCAAGAAAAGGTTCTAGTGACAGAAAAAGAATATATTTTAGTGAAAGAAGTATAGCACTGTGGTGGGTCTAGTTTCCATCAAACTATTCTGTGTACATGTTAGTTTGCTATGAGTTCCACTCTTAAATATTGATTTGTCTTGTGATGAATGGAAAAAAAAAATCAAGTCCAGAGTATAAGAATAGGATCACATCCCTTGATAAATTCCAGGACAAAAAAAAAAAGCACTTTGTTTGGTTAACAAAAGAAAGGTCTCTCTTTCTAAAGATTCTTGTTCACTACAGTCAAATGTAAACAAGATATTTCTCCTAATTTGAATTAAATACAGACACATATATTTTTAGTTTGATTTCTACTAACAAAGCAAACTTTTTCTTTAGTTTCTAGGGAGATCCTCCCCTGAAGTTCAATGTTTTCCTTGGAATTTGATTAAGTACTGAAGCTGTTTTCCAGCCTTTGGTGAGCCAGCTCAGTTGTATACTATCCTCCACTGTCATATTACTTCCCCCTTCGTCTTATCTTCACTATGATTTTCCAAACTCCAACCCTTGATTATCCCCACCCTCTGCATGCTTCATGTATACTCTTGTGATTCTGAACAAAACTGGAGAAAATCCTAAACTCTTACCCACTAGGTCCATCATAAATTTGTGTTATGTAACTTCAACTGGGAATGTAATGTTGTAACACTTCCTAAATGGATTATTTTTCCAAATCTGAGTGAAGTTCCCATCATGATATACTATCCAAGCAAGGAGATGAGGAAGTGATAGACATAGTGTGAGCTTTTAGACTGGGGTGTGGAACCTGTGGCCTTGAGGCCACATGTGGCCTTTGGGTGTGGCTTTTTGACTAAGTCCAAGTTTTGCAGAACACATCCTTTTATTAAGGGGATTTCTTTGGTGAAGTTTGGGTTCAGTCTTGTTCTGTACATTACAGAAACAATGGACAATTTTTCTATTCTTATGGTACCAAAGTACATACACATCTTCCAACTCTTATTATCCTAGAAAAGAATACTTATCTTAAGGTTGCTGCGTTATACTTTCGGGTTATATATTTTAAGCAATTAGCTTACCCCACCTTGCTGTAACTCTTATTATATTCACACATGGTCTGATTTTTTTTTAACTAAATAGACCGCTTGCTAGTTCAGGTAGAGCAGCCAATCCAGTTTCTCTTAAAAACCAGGGGAATTTTTCATTCTATTATGTTTAGTACAATTTCATTTTCTGATATAACTTTTTTTTAAACCTGATGCACTCATTCAGGGCCACTCTCCAAAATTTTGTACAAGTGGTAATGAGCACCTATTTTCTTTTTAGTGTACCATATTCCTAAAATCGTAGTGTCAGATCTAGAACTGGAAGGACCCTCAGAGGTCAGGTAGCCCAACCTTCTCATTTCACAGATGAAGATAACTGCAACCTATGGAGGTTAATTGACTTATCCAAGGTCACAATGCTTGTAACTATCAGAGAAAGAATCCTATAATTCTACTTTTGTTTTTAACACATGAATTGCAATATATTATCTCTTTCTGTGATGACACATGAGAGCATTAAAATGTAATACAATTCACCTAAGCAGTACATGAACCTGTTACTTTGCCTCTGAAATGAATTTTATTATAGTTTCATAAATTCCTTATGTCCTTGATCAAAATTGACAATCATAGTTATTGAACAAAGTTAATTCTATTGACATGACTTTCAAGAAATGTTTGCCACTCTCATAGAGGTTATCTACTGCACAGTACAAATCAAATAACTCCCTGTAGCCTCCTAATTGGTTTCTCTGCCACAAATATTTCCACTCTCCTATCCACATGTCATTTTTGAATTCCATAAATTGTGCGGCTTCCTGTTATCTCTAGGATAAAATGGAAAATATTCTGTTTGGCTTATAAAAGCCTTTTTACACTGACTCAAACATATCTTTCCAACATTATCATACATTACTGTCCTTTCTGCCCTCTATAATCCAGCCAAACTGGCCTTTTTTTCCACCACACATGACACTTCATCTTCATTTTCCGTGCCTTTGAACCAGCTTTCCCCAAAGCTATAATGCATTGTCTGTTCCTCTGCTGCATAGAATCCCTTACTTCCTTTAAGTTTTGGATCATGATTTGCCTTCTGTGTGAAATTTTCCTCGTCCTTTAATCTATTAGTGCCCTCCCTCCCAAAACAACCTTGTATTTATTCTGTGTGTAGTTATATGGATAAACATTCTCCCTCAAAAGATGTGAGGTCCCTGAGGGCTAGAAATGTTGTATTTTTATTGTTGTATACTCAGGGCCTTTCACAAGGCCTGGCATATAAGTAGTCACATAATAAATACCCCTTGCTTGACTGATTGATTCATAGCATGGCAATTCTACATTGATAATCCAGATGTTCTTGTTTTCAGATGACATTGCATTAAATTGTATTATAACTTTATTTCTCATTCTTATCCCATAGACCTCTGCATATCCTCCAAGATGAGACTCAACTGAGCTCTAGTTGTTGTTTAGTAGTTTTCAGTCATGTCTGACTCTTCATGACCCTTTTTAGGGCTTTTTTAGGCAAGGATAATAAGTAGTCTGCCATTTCCTTCTCCTCCTCATTTTACAGATGAGGAAACTGAGGCAGACATAGTTAAGTGACTTGCCCAGAGTCACACAGCTAATAAGAGTCAGATTTGAAACCACATCTTCCTGACACCAGACCTAGCACTCTATACACTTTGCTGCCTCTCTGTCCTAAGCCTAACTCTTTATAAAAACAAACAAAGAAGAAAAAAATATTTGGATACAGAATGTTTATTTTGTAGACCAAGGGTGGACCAACAGTAGCCCAAGGACCAAAGTGTCTCCACAGTCTGTTTTAGTACTCCCTCTGAACTAAGAATTTATTATTTTATTTTTACATTTTAAATACAAAAAAGTAATTCTTAGTGCTGGCACACTGGTACAAAACAGATAGGGGGCAGGATTTGGCCCCACTGGCTATAGTTTGCCAATCTCTCATTTAGATTATGGTATGTAACTGGACAGACAATCCAGAGAGTTGATAAATCAATATAATTTATTTCAGATAGAAATGGACAGTGAACTTGGTCCACAATTGAATCATGGGTACAGCTGGCTGTTGTCTTTGGGAATTCACACAGTGCTGCTCATGATTCCAAGCTTTGTCCTGAATCAAAGGCCATTTTTTAACATCAATATTCGTCCAAAGCTGCTAATGGCTGAGAGCCATGGAATCCCACAGTCTGCAAAGAACTAAAGATTCGGGTCACCCAAAGC
This sequence comes from Phascolarctos cinereus, assembly GCF_003287225.1. Taxonomy (NCBI): domain Eukaryota; kingdom Metazoa; phylum Chordata; class Mammalia; order Diprotodontia; family Phascolarctidae; genus Phascolarctos; species Phascolarctos cinereus. The sequence goes on from NW_027555514.1 coordinate 252,282,072, forward strand.
GTAATGGAGATGCACATGGTGAAAGTAAGTAGGCTGCAACATATTACCACCAAAATTTTGTATGGGAGAATGAACATAAAGGATGTCATTACAGACACTGGGAAAAACTGAAAAATTGGGTGGTCCAGTCATATAATACAAGTGAGGGAGAAGCAATCAACGGCCCATGTGGTGCACTGGTATCCATGAAGTGGCAAGAGATTTAGAGGGAGGTCCTTAGAACATTAGGTAGACTCTCTGGAAAAAATTTGTGGGTTTCTGTCAACCACAGATGAACATATTCGAAGGTGTAGAAAGGTTGTAATCTGTACAGTTGGAGGGATTACCCACATTGATGAAATAATAGACCATCAAAGTGAGCATATTTTACAAAAAAGAAAAAGAAAGTAAAAGAAAAACAAACAAACAAGTACATATGTAGCCTAAATTCAAGTTGACTACCTCATGTTTTACCAAAAGTATGGGGAAAATTCATTAAGTGATAAGATGATTAATACAATTTTCAGCCCCCAAATCTATACAGCATTGCTCATTTAGAGTTTCTCTAGTCAATGTTATTGCTGCATAATAAACACTCTCCCTAAATTCATATTCCTTCCCATTTCTCTCTTCCTAAATGCACTTCAGCTAACCCCTGAAAAAAGCCATGTTTAGCTATGCTGCCCAATTTGAATCCCAACACCTCGTTCTAGCTCTTTAAACGATTGAGAATGTAAGCAATTTAGACAGTTTACTAAGCACTCCAGTGTGGGAACTAATGGGCTCCTTCATTGTTGTTTTCCCCATAAAACAAAATATGCATGAAACCAATTCATAATGCTCAAATAGAGGATAGCTAGAGGACAGACAGATAGATAGATCTATATATACATCTCGATATAGATATAGTATCTTAAATTTCATGTTAATATGTAGAACACTACAGATGAATTAAGATGGTAAAAAGTAATACTAAGTATGATACAAAATTAAAGGATTTTCCCATTGAAACTTTGACATTTGAGGACTTTTAGTCTCTTGTTTTGTTAATTACACATTCACAGCTATAAACAAGAGACAACAAATTATTCATAGAAGTGTTGAATGCTGTCAATTATGACAGCTTCCACAATTATCACTTAAAGTGAATTTTGCTATTCATCAACGCTATATTTTTGTGGCATACCTGAGTCAAAAGTGCTTGGTACTTTCCTCCTACTTTTCCATTTAAACCAAGTTGACATTGTATTCTCATGTCACTGTATGGAAATGTGTCATGCATCTCCCACTAAGGCAAAAGAGAAAATGTAAATTGTTCAAGAATTTTTCTCACATGACAATGTAAAATTAAAATGGGAATGAATCAAATGACTGTCCCATGTCATCTGTTAACACATTCATGTACAGAAGGAGGGAAAATTTTCTTTTATTAGTGGAATATAAAAATTTTGGGAAATGGAATACATTTTTGTTAGGTTGGATATAACATACATATCTTCTTAGAAGCTGACATTGCCTTCAGTTATTTACTTTCTATCTTAGATTCCCAAATGATTCACATCAAAATAATTAAATTGCTCACAGTAGTGATTATATACTATGTTCCAAGTCAGACATTTTGCCTGTGCCCCAAAAATGTTTAAATTAAGGCACAGGTACACTGTGGTAAGGCTGTAACTTGGAGCTTTTGAATCTAAATTAATTAATATTTCCAATAGCCATATAAACATGTAACCATTGTACCATTTTGTGGAGCAGGCTTCCAATATTCAGCAATAATCTCCTTTCATTTTGTCTTAGCCACATGGTAAAGCATGGGTAGGAGGGGGGGGTTATGGGGCACACAATCACATATAATACAACTTATATTGCCTTGCCTCACAAACTACCTTGAATTTAATCATTAAGTGCCTTTTTAAAAATTTATTCTATTTATACAGGTTGTCCCAAAAGTCTTAGTACTGTTTTAAATTTAAAAGTGCCTTTCCCAACACAACCTCCTCTTATATTCTGAGCTTACATTTACCTTCCATTAACTTGGCATATAACCTTCATTTACATAGTTATTTTCATGTTGCCCCACTCTCAGAATGCAAACTTCTTGTGAGAAAATAATATTTTTGACATTCCTTATATCTCTAGCAATTAACATAGTGCCCAGCACAGAGAAAGTACTTAATAAATTCCTGTTATATGACTGATTGCCTTTAGTTCCAGCTCAGACCCAAAGTTAATGTCCTGTTAAGTAGGTGATACCCAGCAACCACCTCTCCAGGTGCTTCAGAACCAGCTACTGAATGCTCATAAAAAAAAAAAAATTCTTATTACCAATGTCCTTGGTGCCATCAAATAGCTAAACACGTTAATCAGACATGATTTGTTCAATGGAAGTGACACAAAGGAGTAATGTCTCTAAATTATACTTCTTGCATGAGCCTAAGGCCAAGAAGTAAAATCCCAGGAATATAAATTGTATAGAAGCTATCAACTTGAGTGTATAAAGTGGGCTTCTGCCATTGGGGGTTACCCATTCAACCAATGGGATCACTGATCAGCTAAAAACAAATGTGTATCTACTAGCATGAAAAGAATATGTTTGGCATTACCTAGATATCTGATATTAAAGTGAGGAAGACCTAGGTTCAAATCCTGCTTCTGATAAAGTCTGGCTATATAACTTTGGACAGCTCAATTAACCTCTTAGGGCTTTAAGTAATTCTTTAAGGTCATAAACTGTAATCTACTGGGGAATGACTATATAAGTTGTGCAATGTGATTGTGATGGAATAATATTGTGCTATAAGAAATGATGAGCAGGATATTTTTTTCAGAAAGACCTGAGAAGAGTTATATGAATTGCTGCATAGTGGAGTGAGAAGAACCAGGAGAACGTTGCACAGTAACAGAAATTTTTTAAACATGACCAACTGTGAAAGATTTAGCTGCTCTGAATGAAACAATGATCCAAGATAATTCCAAAGGATCCATGATGAAAAATGCTATCCACTTCTACAGGGAACTGATGAACTCTGAGTGCAGAATGAAGTGTACTCTTTTGACTTTATTTTTCTTGCTTTCTTTTTTCTTTACAACATGGCTTATATATAAATATATTTTATGCAAATTCACACATATAATTAATATCATAATCCTTGCCTTCTCTATGGATGGGGGAGGGGCTAAAGGGCAGGAGAGAATTGGGAACTCAATTATTTATTTATTTGTTTGTTTTTGTATAACATTTTATTTTTATTTTTTTATTAAATATAAATTTGTTTATTTTTAGTTTTCAATATTTACTTCCACAAGATTTTGAGTTCCAAATTTTCATCCCATATGGCCCCTCCCCCCACCCCAAGATGGCATGCATTCTGAATACCCATTCCCCTAGTCTGCCCTCTATTCTATCCCTCCCCCCCCTTTCTGTTATCCCCTTCCCTTTCCATTTTCCTGCAGGGCAGGATAGACTTCTGTACCCCATTTCCTGTATTTCTTATTTCCCATTGAATGTTAAAACTTTTTTTAAACATATGTTTTTAAAACCTTGAGTTCCAAATTTTCTCCCTCCCTCCCTACCTACCCTTACTGAAAGGGCAAGCAACTCAATATAGGTTATACACGTGCAGTTATGCACAACACTTCCATAGTAGAAATGTTGTGAAAAACTAACTCTATTTCCCTTAATCCTATCCTGCCCTCCCATTTATTCTATTCTTTATTTTGACCCTGTCCCTCATCAGAAGTATTTGCTTCTGATTACTTCCTTTCCCAATCTGCCCTCCTCTCTATCATCCCCCTGCTCTCTTGTCCCCTTCTCCCCCTATTTTCCTGTAGGGTAAGACAGATTTCCATACCCAATTGAATGTGTATGTTATTCCCTCCTTAAGCCAAATCCTATGAGAATAAGATTCACTCATTCCCTCTCACCTTCCCCTTTCTCCACTGTAAGAGCTTTTCTTTTCTGTTTTTTTTGTGAGATAATTTACCCCATTCTACCTCTCCCTTTCTCTTCTCCTAGTATAATCCTCTTCATCCCTTAATTTTATTCTCCAGATATGACCCCTTAATCTTCAACTCACCCTGTGCCCTATCTATCTCATCTATCTATCTATCTATCCATCATATAATTTTTTCCTCCAACTACCCTAATACTGACAAAGGTCTCATGAGTTATAAATATCATCTTTCCATGCAGGAATGTAAACAGTTCAACTTAATAAGTCTCTTATGATTTCTCTTTCTTACCTCTTCATGTTCCACTTGAGTCTTGTATTTGAAAGTCAAATTTTCTATTCAGCTCTGGTCTTTTCATCAAGAATGCTTGAAAGTCCTCTATTTCACTGAATGACCATTTTTTCCCCTGAAGGATTATACTCAGTTTTGCTGGGTAGGTGATTCTTGGTTGTAATCCTATCTCCTTTGCCTCTGGAATATTATATTCCATGCCCTGCGTCCTTTAATGTAGAAGCTGCTAAATCTTGTGTTATCCTGATTGTGTTTCCACAGTACTTGAATTGTTTCTTTCTGGCAGCTTGTAATATTTTCTCCTTGACCTGGGAACTCTGGAATTTGGCTACAATATTCCTAGGAGTTTTCCTTTGGGGATCTCTTTCAGGAGGAGATCGTGGATTCTTTCAATTTCTATTTTGCCCTCTGGTTCTAAAATCAGGGCAGTTTTCCTTGATAATTTCTTGAAAGATGATGTCTAGGCTCTTTTTTGATCATGGCTTTCAGATAGTCCAATAATTTTTAAATTCTCTCTCCTGGATCTATTTTCCAGGTCAGTTGTTTTTCCAATGAGATATTTCACATTGTTTTCTAATTTTTCATTCTTTTGGATTTGTTTTGCAATGTCTTGATTTCTCATAAAGTCACTAGCTTCCAATTGCTCTATTCTAATTTTTAAGGAAGTATTTTCTTCAGTAATCTTTTGGACGTCCTTTTCCATTTGGCCAATTTTTCATTTTAGGGCATTCTTCTCATTGGCTTTTTGGACCTCTTTCAACATTTGGGTTAGGCTATTTTTTAAGGTGTTGTTTTCTTCAATAGTTTTTTGGGTCTCCTTTAGCAAGCTGTTGACTTGTTTTTCATGATTTTCTTGCATCACTCTCATTTCTCTTCCCAGTTTTTCCTGTACTTCTCTTACTTGCTTCTCAAAATCCCTTTTGAGCTCTTCTAAGGCCTGGGACTGATTTTTCTTGGAGGCTTTGGATGTAGGAGCTTTGACTTTGTTGTCTTCTTCTGGTTGTATATTTTGATCTTCTTTGTCACCAAAGTAAGATAATATATTCTGACTCTCTTTGGGCTGCTTGCTCATGATCCCAGCCAATTACTTGAATTTTAAACTGTTTGTTAAGGTAAGAATCTGTTTCCAATGTAGAGAATGTACTGTCCCAAGCTTTGGGGGTTTGTGCAGCTGTTTTCAGAGATACTTGTAGAGACCTGTAAATTTTCAGTTCTTCCAAGGTGGTGTGATAAGGGGCAAGGTGTTTACTACTTTCCTGGCTTGTGATGTGGTCTATTAGTGACCACGAGCACTTCTTTCTGTCCTGGAACTGTGAGGAGGGTTTGCTCTCCACAACCACTACAGGCTCCACCAAGCCAGTGCTTCTTCTTACCCCAGGACCACTGCCCAGAACTTTGACCCAGATCCAGGCATGGGCAAAGCTAGAGATTCTTGCTTCAGCACTGGCAAAGAGATCCCTGCAATCTCTCTCTGATCAATGACTCAATTCCCCCTCAGTCTGTGGGCCAGAAGCTCAGGAGGCAGCTGCCCCCCCCCGGGCCATGTTCTCAAAGAACTGGAGCTGAGACCCTGTGCTCCTCTTAGACCTGCTCCAGGTTTGCTGTGGCCTGCCCGCCCATTCCGCACTTAGCTCTACTCCCAGCCCGGTGCAATATACCTTTCTGATCAATCATCCAGGTTGTCTTGGGCTGGAAATTTGTTTCACTCTGTCTTTTTGTGGGTTCTGTGGCTTTAGAATTTGTTTAGAGCCATTTTTTACAGGTATTTGGGGGAGAGCTCAAACAAGTCACTGCTTTCACTCTGCAATTTTGGCTCCACCCCCCTGGAACTAAATTTTTTTAAAAAAGAAATGTTATTTTTTCAAAATCAAACAATCCAACTATATACCACCTTCCACAGAATAAAATAAGCCTTAGTGAAAATGTCAAACCACACTGATCAAAGACATTTCCTTCTCTTAGAATTCCCTATAAAAGTGGTCTAGTTGACAAAGGTGGAACCTAGACGGAGGGGTGAAAAAGCATTCAGCTGAGCTCAACCAAATTCCCTTCCAAACAGCTCTAAAACAATGCTATAAATTGAATTCTGGAGTTGTAGAGGCAACAAAAATTTGGGTGAAACAGTTTGCCTGTTAAAAACAACGTAAGTCAGCAGGAAAGGCCTGTCTCACTGGGGTAGTGGTTGAGCCTGGAATATAGCACAGACCTCACAACATAGGACTCAGTGGGCCTTGAAGGTGGCTGCATTGGAGGCAGCAACAGCTTTTGGAACTTGCAGCCCATGAATGGTTATGGTGTATGAACAACTGTTCAAATGAAGGTTGCACGGAACCCTTTTATATTGCCCATACACAGTTCTGTGTCATAGTCCCAGGGCCAAAAGGAACATGAGCACTTGTGGCTGCAGGGGAGCAGGTGCTCTGGTAGCAGCTCCAGGATGAGAAGGGGTTCTTGCGGTCAGTTGGAAGGGAGTAGGGACCCTGCATTCAATTCTGAGACAGAATAAAGCACTACTAATTGTGGCTGCATGAAAGGATCTTAGAAGCACAAGGAGTACAAGCACTAATGGCGAGAGGGGAACAAGGTCCCTTCCTGAGAAAAGACCAGAGTGCAGGCCAGGGGAAACATAGCCATACCTCCCCTACATAACACCACTTTGGAAGCAACAAAAACCTACACAAGCACAGAGCTAGCTCAGAAAACAGTCCCTGAAGAAGGTTGCACAAATCTTGCCCATCTGTAGACAATGGGAAAGTGCATCCTGGGCCATCTCCAGTCATTCTGACTTTTGTCTTGCCACTGGACTCTGGAGAGGAGGGTGAGGCTGATGACTTTGGACAGCTCTGGTCACTTAAATCCAATTGATGTGTAAGCCAAAACATCATCTACATGAAACCATTGGTTCTCTTTGAGAATGAAGGATGAACAATTAGAACAACATTCATATCTAACTTTTCTAAGATTCTACTCCTCTCCTTGACTTCTTTCTTATTTATTTTATATTTAGCTTTATCCAGCTGTGAGAAGGGAAAGTTAAGGTCTCCCACTATTGTAGTATTACTGTCTACTTCCTCCTGCAATTTGTTTAACATTTTTATATCTGTAATTAAATTGAATTGAGGAGAAAGAAGAAAAAGAGGAGGAAAAGGGGGAAGTAGAGGAAGAGGAAGAAGAAAATAAAAAATGGATGCTTAACAAAAACATTCACTAATTGCACAGATTGCCAAACAGTTCAAATAAAGGTGGAGCTATGATCGTGAGGCTCTGTTTGGAGGAATACATTGTGCTTAGTGTCTCAGGTGAAGCAACTGTTCTGTTTCCTAAGTAAGGTTTGTAATCACTCAAAAAACTTTAGTCTATCTATTCACATAGGACAAACAAAGTGGATGGATTATGCCTACTGTGAAACCTAATACATACAATTAGATTCTCAGACGATAGAGCTAATGGAGGAGTAAATATATCTGGGACAAACACTGCAGATGGACACTGAATTGTATCTAGAATTGAATAGGAGGATCTGAGCAAAATGGATTGCATTTGAGAAATTACACATCAATTTATTCACCCCAAGCTTCTCCTGAAAAGAAAATCCATTTTTTTTTCAATTAGTCAGTAAGCATTTATCAAGTACATCAAAAGAAATGCAAGATGTGCAAATTTAGAAAATCCACCCCAAATGTTCATGCAGACAATTTGTGCCCGACCTGTACTAAAACGTTCTGAGCTTGTATTGGTCTGATGAGCCACAGTCAGACACACTGAAATTTGGACTCTAGCATAGTGATGTCATTTTGTTCTTCTCCAAGAATGAAGGGCAGTAACCAACTGATCAGGTGCCAGACATAGTGCTAAGTGCCAGCAATATAAAAAGAAAGTCTCTACCCCCTAGGAGCTCGCAATCGAATAGGCAAGACAAGCAAACAAATATGTACAAACTATATACTGGATAAAAAGAACATAACTAAAAGAAGGAAGACACTAGAATTACTATGGATTGGGAAAGGCTTTATGCAAAAGATTGAATTTTAGTTGGTATTTAAAGGAAGCCAAGGAAGCTAGTATGTGGAGATGATGAAGGAGAGCATTCCAGGCATGGGAGATAGCCAAAAGAAATGCTGGGTGCCAAGAGATGGAGTGTCTTGTTTGTGGACCAGCAAGGAGGCCAGTGTCACTGTATTGAAAAGTACATGCTGAGGAGCAAAGTGGAAGATGAATGTCAAACAGAGGATTTTGTATTGATCTAAGAGTGAGAGGGAGCCAGGGGAGTTTATTGAATACTGGAGTAATATGATCCCTGTGTTTTGAGAAAAATCACTTTGGCAGCTGAATAGAGGGTGGAGTTTTGTGGATAGAAACATGAGGCAGACAGATCTACCAGTATGCTATTGCAACAATCAAAGCATGAGGCAATGAGAGCCTATACCAGGGTGGGGGCAATATTAGAGAAGAGAAGGGGGCATATTTGAGAAATACTGCAAAGATGAAATCAAGAGATCTTGGCAATAGATTGGATTGTGGGGACGAGAGGTTGTGAGGAGTCTAGGATAACACCTAAATTGTAAGCCTGAGGGACTGGGCGAGGGGAGGGGGGGAATGATGCTGCCCTTTACAGTAATAGGGAAGATAGAAATTAGTTTGGTGGGAAATAATAAATTCAATTTTGGACATGTTGAATTTAAGATGTCTAATGGACATATGGTTTGAGATGTCTGAAAAGCACTTAGAGATGCAATGTTGGATGTCATCATAGAGATTAGGGCAGTATAGGCCAAGTTGAGAATTATCAGCTTAGAGATGAAAATTAAACCCACAGAATGTAATGAGATAACCAAGTGAAATAGTATAAAGGGAGAAAAGAAAATGGCCCAGGACAGAACCCTTTTGGACACCCACATTTAGAAGGCATGATTTGAATGAGCAGCCAGTAAATGAGAATGAGGAGTGGTCTAATGGGTAGGAGGAGGAACAGCATAGAATTTTAATGTTAGTATTCTTCTAGTGGTAATACGTTATTGTCAGTCAGGGAATACTGCAAACTCAAAGAATCAACATTACAGAATACCCAAAGTGCAATGGAGAGATGTATGTAAATATACTATGGCATATTACGAATGATTAATAATTTTAACAGACATCATCAAAGAGATGTATGATTGCAAAAATAGATGGGCCAGCACATAGTAAGAGAAAAGGATAAAGTTAAAGCTCATATGCTACATTGTTACATTGACAATCCCATTGTTAGCACATAGCAAGTGATTAATGCTTGTTTGTTTGTTTCTAAAGAAATCAAAAACTGGACCCCATGCGATTTACAAGAGAATGTGAACAAAAATTCCACAGAATGGGAACATAATGATGGGTAGTGATGGAAATTATTGGACATGGATCCATGTGGACATTGATGAGATCATAGATCTACAGAAATACTTATAGATACCATAGAGCAGTTGTGTATTATTAAATGTTTTAACAACTAGCTCTCTGAAAAAAAAAATGCATACTAGCACACTTTACAGTTTAATCTCCATTATTAACATTTTGCTCATCATTTTCTTAAGTCTAGACAATGAACAGAGCAACAAGTCAAGCCTTGACTTGTAGCTTTTGTCAATTTCCAAGATGCAAATGTTGACACTGAAAATTTAACCATAGTTTCTTGAGAGTCTGTTCAAGCTGGCTGCAGCACACCCCTTCTAGGAAAATACTTGCAGTATAGGGGATAAGAAACCTCACTCTGAAGTCAAAGGATATGGTTACCTTATCCCCTATCTGCTGTTTACTACCTGTGTGATCTTAATAAATCACATAGCTTCAGTTTTCCCTTCCATAAAATGAGAGGATTGGGTATTATGACTTTTGAGGTCCTTCTCACTCTATATCTATTGTCCTTAAAAGAAATATCTTTGTCAAAGGCTACATTGTATGATGGCAAAAGCACTGCCTTGAGATTCAGTCCTTGTTTTGCTGCTCATTTATATGTTTGCTATTTTTTTTTTTACTTCTATCAGGTTCATGTTCTTCCTCTGTAAATTGAGGAAATTGGTCTGGATAGTTTCTAATAACCTTTCTTCCTCTCTGATGCTTGGATGCTGAGTTAGTCAAGAATGAAGTTGAGCCTCAACAGAAGTCCAGACTAGAAAAAAATAAAGGTTCTTTATATTTATCTTTGTGAATCCATATTCCAGAGTCTCAGGTCTCTTTTACACCAACCCAGCATCAAAGGCAATGGATCTCTATCATATTTAACATGATGTGCATCAACTTTCTGCACCCAATGTCATTCTAGTGCTTGTTGGAAAATAGAAAAAATAATTGAGCACCCTTGTGGAAATATCTATTTTAAGCACCATTCTGGGAGTGTCTATCAATTCTGGTAATGTGTGGATTCTATTTTTTACCAGTCACACAGTTTTTAGCCTCACTAAAATCTCACTTTCAAAAAGCAGCCCAAAATTAAAAGTTCCCCTTGTGTTAGATATTTCCATCTGGATTTAGTGGTCATTGCTTACTCATGAAATCTCTGCTTGTTCCCTGCCAAATGTTTATTCTATAGTCCAAAATCCAGTATTATGTTTTATTAAAATTACTTTCTTCCTTAAAATGTGTTTACTGTTGTGATAAAAATGCTGATGAATTACATTAATTCTTCTTTGATTAGAAAAAGAAATTCATTTGTGAGTCACAGGAACTGAAGTCTTTGGAAATGGTAATAATGCCCTTTCCCATTATCTTGCATAATGCACAGGCAACTTCTGGTTGCAATTAGTTATTTTTGAAAGACTTAAGCAGCTGTGTTAAAGTATCATTGAATTTTCAGCAGTATATAAGATGAACTTTTTATTATTTTTAAAAACCTGCCCTGGGGGAATTATTTATTTTGTGCTTATGGACTCTTGAATGAGGAATTAGTTTTACATTTCAGGTGTGTTGGCTTGAAATTAATATAGCTGATAGTTATAGCATGAAATTTTGAACATCCAAGATAATCATACTTACTTCCTACCCTTTGTTTTCTTAGGAAGAATGAAGTCCACAGAATAAATAGCTAGAAGCTATATCAATGGAAGGATTCACAGTAATTAGGTTTGTTCCAGGAAAAAAAAAGTTAGAAAGCAGATAGTTGATAGTTAATAAACTGTTTTAGAAAAATTAAACAGAGTTCACTATTGTTCATTGTAGATTAATTTTAATGATAACTTTGGTCCTGATAAGGTTAAATGGAATGTTTAGAATAAAATCAGATGATTAATCAATAGGACTATTACACCAATGGGTAGGCTTCAAAATTATTTGGGAACATAAAGGAAGATTTATGATTTCAGCTGTATGTTGAATTATAGGTGTAGACATGCACTCCTTTAGAATAAATTAGGTTCACTTACCATGGCAAGAACACTGGGTCTGAAGTCAGATGACATGAAGGATTTATACTTAGCCTATGATGCTTATAACTTCTTGTGTGATCTAGTACAAGCCAATAGACCACCCTAGGCTTCAATTTCCTCATTTCTAAAATGAGGGAATTTAAATAATGACTCCTGAAATCCCTTAAAATGCTATATCTGTAATCTGAGTCACAGTGAAGGTAAATGACTTGTCTAAAATCACAAATATAGCATCAGACTGAAGATTTAAACCCCAAGTTTTCAATTCTAGCACAACTTTCTGCATAAGCCATGCACTCACTGCTGTGAAAATTATACACATACAACGTAATTTTAAAATATTTTATTAACGTGTCACATTAAATAGTATTGTTTTTCAAGTATGAGTTGACAATACATAATTCATTGCAGAAATTAGCTAGATACATAATACGCCCTTTAAGGAAGTTTATGAGATATAGCAAGTTGTGCACATTAAGAAGTAGAATTCAGGTTTTCTTGGACATTTGCTCATTCCTTTGATGTGCTCATCTTTGTGGTATAGATGGCACAACTTTAAAAAGGGTACAAATGATGATTCTCAGTGTATTTCATCAATGCAGATAGTTAATCTGATAATTAAACATCTGAAGTGGATTCATTAACAAATTACCTTGCATGACCATACCAATAGAATGAATTAATCACAGAATTATAAGCTCTTTTATTCATTCATGAACTCCCTTAGTGAAGTGAAGGATACCTTCTTTTCTCTTTTTAGTCACTTGGTTTCAGTCTTCCCTAGAACAATTGAGTGGAGAGAAAAACCACTTGTTATATAATTGACACAAAAATATCTTGGAGGGGTTTTTTTTATTTTTTAAGAGACAATCCCAATCTTGAATCAGTCATGCGTAGAACCCTCCCCTTTTGTGCTTTTTGTGTATTTGTTTTATGCACCCAGCATATGTTTTAGGGACGCATCCTCTCCATTCAGAATGATACCAGAGAAGCTACTTTCATACAGATGTTTTTAGATATTTTAGGACAGAGCAAATCACAATATATAACCACCAAAATTTCTCAGATTCCAAAACTGTAAAGCACATTAAATCTTTGAAGATGTCAGTAGTTTTTGCTTTTCCTAATGCTTACCTGTTCTGGAGGGTTAACAAATATAAAAGCATTATTAGAAAGAAAATGAACACAAAGATGGAGGAGAAAATGAGGAAGAAAAGAAAGAAGAGGAGGAGGAAGAGAAGAAGGAGAAAGAAAGAGGAGAAGGAGAAGCAGGAAGAGAAGAAGGAGGAGGAGAAGGAGGAGGAGGGGGAGAAGAAGAAGAAAGGAAGAGAACAATGAGGATGAGGACGACATGGAAGATGAGAAGTATGAGAAGAATGAGGAGGTGGAGGAGGAGAATAACAAGGAGAGTCTAACAACTTTTTTAGGCATCAAAAGTTATAAAACTATTTTTGCTGACTTAAACATAAATTAATCAAAAACATATGGATTACATTTCCCCTGAAATAATCTTGGCCTTTAAATGCATACAAAGGTGTTTGCCTATATGTGTGTTCAGTGTAACTGAAAATATACCTTGAAAAAACAGTGGGATATGGATTTCTCATAGCAAAAGGCTATCAGGTTTGTTTTCTCTTCTTTATCTAGCTTCTAACCACAGTGGGTACCATTTTCCTCTGAGACACACATGCAGACACAACTCCTTAATTCATAGCTATTCAAGAGAAATAAGTCACAATTATATTTATTAGCTTCTGCTCTGCCATCCCCCATAAAACACTGAATTGTTAAGGAAACAATCCAGTCTATTCAAAGACTACTAAGTGACTGCGTTAACACCTTTTTTTTTTTTGCAGCATTGTGAAGTTGTTCTTCTTTGTTCTGCAGTTACTAGTCATTTATCTTTCTTGAGGGTCCCATCAACTACTCTGCAACACCCTTGACTTCTTTCCGGCTAGACTCATAACTTTTTTTGGAAGTGTTCCAGAAATGACTATATACAATTTATATCCAAGTTTAAATATATGGCCAAAAGGTTTCAGCCAAACAAATTCTCTTTCTCATCACATAGATGCTGAGTATTATATATTAGAGTATTTCATATCAGAATATATATCTACCAATATGATAGACAGATAGATAGATAGATGATCGATCAATAGATCTATTGATAGATAGATAAATAGTTTTTTTTCCCTGTCATTCTTTTTTTCACCATAGTTTGACATGAGGGTATGGATAGGTACTGGAACTATGAATGCATTTATGGAACTCTGGAATGAGAAAATTCCCAATTTCTAATGAAAGTTTCTTCCTTTTATCAAATATATAGCCTTGGAGTTTTGCCTAGATCAACAGAAAGTAAAGTGATTTACCCAGGACTACATAGCCAACATATGTCAAAGGCAAAATTGGAAACCAGTTCTCCCTGGATTTAAGCTAACTTTCTATCCACTAGGTAATACTTCCCTTCTTATTTGCCATAAGGAGATAAATGTTCATTCAATCAATGTCTATTTCCAATAAAAAATTTCAATAGCTAATGGAAATGGTGAATTCTATAGAATATGTTCAAACCCAGAAACTACACACCCCTTAACTGCATGAGTTTACCATCACTTACCTTACAAAGTCATTCCCTGGGTCCCTTTTCTTTTCTTTTATTGACTAGATTTTCAAGTTTAAAATTCCCCCTAGAATATGCCTATATTAGTCAGCCATTTCTGTTCTTGGCTATATCAGCAATTCTAGCTCTGGTCTTGTGATAACTAAAAGGGCTATTATGAAAGACAAAGGAGAGAAAAAAATAAATAGGGTGGGTAAATATTTTTATAAAATGATATGCAATCAGTGGGTGAAGCTCAGAGCACTTAAAATATGAACATTATACCTTTTCCCCAGAAGTTATTAAGTTAAATATCAATTTGAATTTTAAATATATGTTATATGAATATATATCATGCATATATATATATATATAATTTTATACATATTCGAGTTTGTTGAAACAGGTTTCACTATATTCCCTTTTTTTTATTTGAAGGGACCAATTTCATGTATAAATTACTTTAGAAGTTATCACTTAATAATGGAATTGAGTTGATCCCAGCTTTCCATGGAAGTAGCATCACCTATCTTTGCACTCTTTATCTTTCCTAAGACAATTGAACTAGGTAGAAAAAGACTTTTCCCCTTACTTCTGCCTCTCGCCATCCCAAATCCCATGAGTAAGGGGAGACATGTCTATTATTCTTATTTAAAAGACAAGGCCACCAATCTAACGTGGAAAACCAGCAAAACTGTTGGGGCAGGGGAGGGGGGAGAGGGATAATGACTTTGTTTTTCCTATTCTTGCAAAATGTATGAGGATATAACTCCCACTGAAGCTAATTATTTTTTCAATCTGTTTTAGTAGGAGGTGTGTGCACAGAGGCTTCAATTAAATTTTCTAAATTGAAGTCAATAGGAGTTCACTGATGTTACTGGGAGTTATATGCATGGAAAGGATTCAGAATGGGGTGACATTTTGTTCCTTTAAGCAAAGAAAAGTGTTGACATAGAAGTATGAGTAAAACTACTTTGCTTGGCTTAGAAATGTGAGCTTGGATTTTTATGATGGTTTTTCCCCCATACATTCTGAAAGTTTTAAATAAATTATGCATTTAAATTTTAAGCCAAAAAGTAGACTCAAAATGATCTTCTAACATAATATATGTTTCTCTGGGCTAAATTTTACCCAAGGAGATAGATGGTGCAATGGATATAACATGCAATATCCTCAGTACCTCAGACACTTACTAGCTTGTGTAACCCTGGGCAAGTCACTTAATCCTGTTTACATCAGTTTCCTCATCTGTAAAATTAACCGGAAGGAAAAAATGGCAAACCACTCCAGTATCTCTTCCAAAAAAAAAAAAACTCCCAAAAGGAGTCACAAAGAGTCAGTTTTATTTGAATGGCACTGGCCGTTCAACTATAATAACAATAATTAATGCTTATTTAGTGATTTAAAGCTAGCACAATGTTTTGCATGTTATTTCTGCAATGACCATTATGCACATCTGATAAAGGAGGAAACCAAGTCTCAGAGAAATTAAATGACTTGTCTATGGTTGAACCATTACTAATTGCCGGGGCAAGATTTGAACCCAAGTCTTTATAACTTCAAATCCAGTACTGTTACATTCATAATATACTTAAATATTACTTAAAATTTACATTGTAGAACTGAGAACATTAGTTATATGAAAAATCAGACTGGCTTCTGTCATGTGATGGTTACTTTATCTCTAGTGGAAATTTTCAACCAAGGAAGAAGAAGAAAAACAAAGAATCAAAAGCCTTGAAGACAGCTACAGATGGAGAGAAAATTCCTAGCTAGAGTGACATAAGTGTCTTATTCTTACATCCAGTGTTACTTATTACATATGAAGTGATTCAAATATACCACCTTCAAATTTGGACCATTATTTTACATATAAAATTTATTTTTATCTGCATTATTGAGATTACAAGATTTTGTGAATATTGTACAAAATGCCTCACATCCTAGCAAGTTCTCAGCAATATCAATTAACCAATTTCCCCTACCTTTGGAACTTCAGTTTTTCTAATTCTAAATTTCTGCTTAAACGCTCTCATTTTGATCACTCTCTGCCTTTATGAAATCCTAATTTCTGGTTCAAAGTTAAAAGGTTAAAAAAAGCTCATAATAAAGTAACATATCATAACTCTACTTAGATATCATATACATTTCTAAAACAACATTTTACTAAGTTATGTATAAATTAATCAGAACCATATGTCTTAGATTTCCCTTCACAAGGAAAAAAAAAAGAAAGTGCTTGGCAAAATATGTTTGCATATGCCAAGCCACTCAAACACATTTCTGAGATATTTTGCCAAAACTAGACCCTACCAGCCTCACTCATCCATAGTCCCTTCATATTTTAATTTCAAATCACTTCCTTGTAGATTTTCATAAAAGTTCAGGTTTAGTATCTGAGACCTGAGAGCTTCTGACATTCAACCCAAGCAGTATCTCCAACATGGTAATGGATAAAAGTCAGCTTTTTAGGACTCAGTGAATTAAAATTCATGGGTTCTATATCAAATTTTTTCTGTACTAAAATGCATTCATGTGACTATTCCATACAACGCACACAAAATTGAAAAGAACTATGCATACCAAGCTTTTTCAAATGTATTCTTAAAAGAAGAAATTTGAATTTAAAATTAGATGGCCTTAGTTTTTTCCACTGGGAATCAACAGCCAAATATCAGTTATTTAACATGAAATACATATTTCCAAAATATTTTAAATGAATATCTGCCCTTTTGTTTATATATTATGGTTCAAATTTGGTTCAATCAGTTACCTGTTTAGATAGCATTCTTCTCCTGCCTATTCTTTTTTTTCTTTTTCTTTCTTTTTTTTTTTTTTGGTGAGGCAATCAGGTTTCAGTGACTTAACCAGGGTCACACAGCTAGTAAGTGTCAAGTGTCTGAGGCAGGATTTGAACTCAGGTCCTCCTGACTTCAAAGCTGCAGCTCTATCTACTTCACCACCCAGCTGCCCTTCTGTTGTCTATTTCAAGTTGACTACTGGTATACATGAGGTAGAAAATACAGGTGATCTCTTGACAACTTTTCACAATCTAATGACTAAGAAATAAAACACATACCAAATAGGTTCAAGATAGCTTGGAGGCATGTTAGAGGTACTATTACTTGGGAAAACTAAGAAAGAATACATGCAGTGTCTAATACTTGAACAGAGTCATGAAGAAATTCAAGTATGTATTCCAAGAAACAATGATGAGGAGGGAGTATATTCCAGGCATGGGGATCAGCTAATACAAAGTCAGAGAGATGGAAAATGGAATTTTGTGTGTAAGGAATTGCAAGAGCAGTTTGGAAGGGCTGCCCAGTGTGTGTGTGAGGGAGTAATAAGGAAAAAGATTAAAAAGTAGGATGGAACCAGGATGTAAAGACCATTAAATGTCAAAGAGGAAAGTCTGGCATTGTATCCTAGAAAAAAATAAGGAGTCATTGAAGACTGTGGAGTAGAGAAGTAACCAAGGGCAGATCTATGCTTGGTAAATATGAATTTATCAGTTCTGTAGGGGATGATTTAGAAAGGGAACATACTAGAAGCAGAAAGAACATAGGTTAATCACTTTCCATTTGGAAAGGAACTTGGAAAGGTGACTTTTTTCATTTTGCATTTGAGGAAATTAAAACACAGAAAGTTTAAACGACTTTCCCATGGTTCTACAATTGGTCATTGTCTGAGAGAGAACACTAGAACTTCCTCACTACAAGTTTACTCCACTTCTAAGAAAAAAATTATTGAAATATGAAGCTACTTATATGAAAAGTGATGAGAGTATGACCTACAATTGTTTTGTGAGTGGAGATTTCTATCTGGCAGTGTTGTGAATAATCAGAATTGTATATCCTATCTTTACTCTGAAACTACACTAGCTGTCATTGGGCCTACTTATAGAGGCATTGACTTTTAGTGAGGTGGAATATTGCTGAGGAAAAATAAGGTCTTTTCAGAGGTATGCTGAGTAGATTTATGGATTAATACGTAGATTCATAAAATGTCAAAATCATAGGTTTTCAAATTTGTAAAGATGCTAGTGACTGTCTGCTCAAAACAATGACTGAGAAAGCATCTGTTCTCCACTACAAGTAAAATCAACAGGGATTTATTTATTAAGCACCTACTATGTGACAGGCACTGTGTTCAACTCGGGGATACAAAGAACAGAAAAACAGTCTCTGCTCTCAAAGACCTCACAGTCTAATGCCAGAAACAATGCAGAAATGCCTCTGTGAAAAGAAGATAAACTGAAATAATCTGAGAAGGAAGGCACTAAAGTTAAGAAGGACCAAGAAATTCTTCTTGTAGAATTTGTGACTTCAGCTGTTACTTGAAGGAAGGGAAGATGAGTGATATCTATCCTGTGGTTGATTTATGGAAGAGCTTCTGTTTGTTTTTCCTCTAACACAGAGCCAAAATTAGTTTCCCGGAAACTTACATTTGTTATCACTAACTTTGCCCTTCGAGGCCCAAGACTAATGAATTGAATTTCTTAAATAACTGCTTCTTAAATAATGGAATGTAGCGATCAGGTATTCCCTAACTCTTCTCAGATTAAATATCCTTGGTTCCTTCAAATGATTCTTATACCAGAAACTCAATCTCCTTTAATGACTGGTTTTCTCCCTTGTTGCTGTCCAATTTCTCAACATCTTTCCTTAAATGTCATGGACAGAAGTAACTGACAAGTCAACAAACATTAAGTACCTACTATGTACCAGACACTGTGTTAAATGCTGGAGATTTTTTAAAAAGAGAGACAAATAAATCTTTGAGTCAATGAGCTCACAATCTAATGGAAGCTAAAGACAATACTATAGATGTGATTTAATCATAGGAGAGAGCAGGTGGCCTATCATCTCCTTATTTCTGCAAGGTATTTCTTTCTTTGGATTGTGTTCGGTAAAAGAAAAGCTATTTTATTATAGCTATTGTTTCCACGATACAAGAATGATATTAAGCATTTTTTTATCGCATGAAGAGACCAAGAGATAACTAATGGTCTATCATTGTGCTCCACTGTAATCCTTTCCATGCCAAGGGAAATCAATGAAGACCCATCCCCTCAAAAAATGTTGGTTTGACACCCTTGGGAAATGCTAGGGGGAAGATGAGCAATTATTACATAGGAGGAACATATTTGGATAAGCTAAAATCTTCATCAAGGTCTGCCCATTTTAGATTTTTAAAAATATATTTTGAATGAAATTTTATTTTTCCCAACTACATGGAAATAATTTTTACATGCTTTTTAAAATTAGTTTGAAATTCCCTCTCCTCCTCCCACCCTTCTCCTATCCCTAAAACAGTAAACAATTTTATATAAGTTATGCATGTTCAATCATGAAAAATGTATTTCCATATTAGACATGTGAAAGAAAACAGGCAAAAAAGCTACACAAAAGAGTGAAAAATTGTGTACTTTGATATTCATTCAGACTCTATCAGTTCTTTTGCTGGAGGTGGATAGCATTTTTCTTCATGAGTCTTTTGGAATTTTTTTAGATCATTGTATTGTTGAGAATACCAATGTCATTCAAAGTTGATCATCATACAACATTGGTTACTGTGTTCAGTGTTCTCCTGGTTCTGTTCACTTCACTCTGCATCAGTTCTGTAAGTCTTTCCAGGTTTTTCTGAAATCTGCCTGCTCACCATTTCTCATAGAACAGTAGAATTTCATTACATTTATATACCACAATCATCTCTTATAGAAAAAAAATAGTATTCAATTAAAATCACATATCACAACTTGTTCAGTCATTCTCCAATTGATGGAGATCCCCTCAATTTCCAATTATTTACTGCCACCAAAAGACTTTCTATAAATATTTTTGTATCAATAGATTCTTTTCCATTTAAAAAAAATCTTTTGGATACAGACCTAGTAGTGGTATTGATGGATCAAAAGTAATGCACAGTTTTATATTCTTTTAGACATAGTTTTAAATTGTTCTCCAGTCTGGTTGGATAACTTCACAACTCCAACAACAGCATGTTAGTGTCCTAATTTAGAAAATAATTTGTAATTGTATAAGAGAAGTGACTAACCTGTTCACAATCCTTCACCCTACTATTATTCATATACCTCAAGGAAGTCAAACAGAAAAAAATCCATACATACCAAAATATTAATAAAAGTACCTTTGTGGCAACAAAGAACTAGAAATTAAGTGACCATCATTTGGCGACATTAACTGAACAAATTATGAAATATATACAAGAGAACATAACTATACTATAAAATAAAGAATTTGTGGAATTTTGAAAACATATTAGAAGCATTATTTTAACAGATTCAGGGGAAGAAAGGAAAATTAGGAAAGAAAAGCATAAAATAACTTCATCTAATTGAATACAAGAACAACATATGATGACAAATACTGACTAATTGTAATGCCCAAAGGCATTCATAAATTAGAATTTGGGACATGCACCATGCTTTCCTAAATGGAGAGGTGTAGTATTGGTGTGGAGAATTACATATGTTTTGAGATGGAATAGCTCTGATGAATGATTTTGCTTGGCATTTTTAAAAATTTGTCATAAAAGAGGATTCCTGAGCTTTGAGGGAGTGGTATAACTAGAATTGATTGTGATAAGGAAACAAAAGGCATGAACACAACTTTAAAATATATTATGTAAGAGATTATCAGAAAATTATAAATTTATTATGTTGCATAATAGAAAACAGTGAAGGGAGAATGACTGCTGAAAATTTAGCATAGAAACCAAATCATCCCCAAAGTATCGATAGATTAAATTGCCAGTATTTCAATAGTGATTTATTCTCTTTACTGATGAAAATTTAAACACCACATGCGTATTGCCAGACCTCAGTACATATGTGAGTAAGAATAGCACTTATGAAGACAAAGATAGAAAGGGCACAGAAGGAATGGGTTGGATTTGATGTAGTTTTGAAAGCACTGAGAAATTGTTTTTCAGGATATGGCATAGGGATAATGGAGTCGGGAAGGAATATACATTTATTAAATACCTGCTATTTGCCACATACTTTGCTAAGCACTTAACAATTTTTATCTCATTTGATCCTCACAAAATACTCTGAAATACATACTGTTAGTATGCCTGTTTTACAGTTAAGGAAATTGAAGCAAAGAAAAGTTAAGTGGTTTGCCCAGAGTTACATAGCTAGTGTCTGAGACTAGAATTGAACTTAGGCTTTTTTGACTCCAGGCTCAGCATTCTATACAGGGGGCCACCTAGCAGCCTAGGTTAAAGGTGATGATACTAAATGATTGCGGGGACTGACCAAATCAGACTTGCTATTATTGCCAAAAAGTAGGAGGAAAAGCATTCAAGAAGGCTTTTGTAAATGATCCTATGTATTGCATCACATCTTGGAAGTCATATAATTAATTGAAGCAGGAGATATAATATCCAGGTTTATTTATTGTTTTCTTGATTCTTAAAGAAAAAAAAAGCTTTTAGCCAAAGGAGAAAAACATAACCTCGAAAATTCTCTCCTCAAAAGATGTCTTTCATGTACTTATTAATATGATAAGGAATCTTTTATTCTATATAATCACAAAATTGATGAGAAATGTCTATTCTTCCAGCTATGATATTATAATTTGGGATGGAAAGGCCTATTGACTTAATTCCAATTGACTTAATAGGGATATATAAATATATGTGTATGCATATATGTATATAGCAACATACGTGTGTATAAATATAACATATATGTATTCACGTGTATGGGCAATTCACAGACACCTATCTTATTATTCATACACATGTGTACATATACATGTATGAATATGCATGCCATATAGATGGATGTGTTTGTGTCTCTGTGTGTATTTTGGACAAATCCATAGCCATATCAGTATCTGAGGTTGGTTTGAATCAAAGGAAGATAATAATTTGGATTGTGTTTTAGGAAATTATAGGAAGTTTCAACTGATATACAAAGCTACTCCCTGATAGAAAAAGGAAAATGTCTTTTCAACATGTGTAATCTACCGGTGATGCAGTATAGGTGCAAATTATTGAACACCAGTTTCCAAAGAAACAAAATTATGAAAGATTCATAGGGCAAAAGAAAAAATATGGAAGGCATAACTAATTACGCAATCTTACCACTAATGACTTGTATGCTAGAAGTAGCATGGAATCTGCCATCTCGGAAGTTATTGCTTGGAAAAGGAAGTGGGTTCTTCATTTAGTGAGAGTAAGGTATTGCAGATGGATGGATTAAGTATAGCCACAAAATGGCTAAAAAAACAACTCTAGAATTTTAGTAAATTGGGTAAATCTTCTTTGGTAATTTCTGAAAAGATGTGGAGAAAAAAAAAAACAACACAGGGTAAGTCTTGGATTTTCACTGCTGGAAGAAGTGCCCATATCAATCATTAGAGATAAATTGAAATACGCATTAAAATATGTTGGATAACTATTTAGAAGTTTGAATAAAAATACCACATTGCATTTGAATAAAAATGTTACATTGCATTATGGTAGAAGATATAGGCTGGGAAATCTGAAAGTGTAGGGTTCAGTTATAGGCACTAAGCAGCCTGTGACTTTTGCAAATCCCTTAGTCCCCCTAGGGCTCTGCTTCCCCATGGTAAAATCGCAAGTTTGGATGAGGTGACCTCTAAAGTCACTTCTGTGTTATAAATATTACCCTATAACCTGTTGTTATTATTATGCATAAGTCATTTATTATTTCCCCTTTGCACTGGACTTTATATTCCAGTGAAGTGCTAACCATGACAAAAAGCTTATGATAATTATTCAATTTGGTTTAGCATTATAAAAAAATAATAGTCAAAGATTTGCTGAAACCTTATAAAATAATTTAGCTTTCAGCTAAATCCTTTCACAAAGTAACCACAGTACAAGAAATTGGTGGCATTTGGTAGAAACTAAATTCTTCAGGGTTTGACACTTTCAGTGGCTTCTGGCAGCATCCCCCAGATGATGTCAGCTTTTAGTATTATACAGAACATTTAATACTCCCTTTGGAATAGATCACTTTCAAAGTCAAGTGCCCTTCGAAAGTTCCTGTGTGCCTGAAGTTGCCCTCAAAACAGTGACTGGAATCTTAGGAGGAAACTATGCCTTTACCTCAGTGACAAATGGCATGATGATGTGTGATATAAACTGAGAAAAATGAGAAATATACTTTTAAAAGTCTAAGAAGAGCTTGTAAGGAAAAAAAAATCATGATTCATTAAGGAAAAAAAGAAAGGCATCCAGGTAACACTTTTACTGAACTGGAGGAAAATTACAATAGAATACAATTTATAGTCCAGTTGGCTTTTATATGTTTGGGATACGCAAGAGGTCAAACCATCACCCTGAAATATAAATACATGTAGTAAACATGTTTTTATAATGTAGTAACTAACATTATGGCTTTTAGCTTTGTCCCTTGATAGCCATATAATAAAGAAATTTTGCTGTATATGACATGAAAAAATATATAAAATCACATTTATCTGGCATCACTTCTATTACTTATAACTAAATTTCACATATAAATGGAGCCTAGCCTTAAAAGCATCCAACTTAAACATGCACAGAAGGAAGACTTAATCATCATCTTCTTCTTGATATTGTCTTCTCTCCTGGTTTTTCATGATTTTACTCTCTCTTGCTCCTTCCCCTACCTGTTTGACTACTACTTCTCAGGCTCTCCTTTGCTTGACTGTCATCCAAGTCATGCCTGATAATGGTGGGTGTCCCCCAAGGCTTTATTCTATTCTCTCTTCTCTTCTCCCTCCATCAAAATGGCTTGCTGATCTCATCAATTTCTATAAATTAAATTAGCATTTCTATGCAAATGATTCTCAAACTCATTTATCCAACTTCTCTCCTGACTTTCAATCTTACAGTTGCCTGCTGGGCATGTCAGACTAGATATTCTGAAGATACATTAAATTCAACATGTACAAAACTGAACTCATTCCCTACCTCAAATATCCCCTTCTCTCTGGCTTCCCTATGACTGTGTAGGATACCAGACTACCATCTTCCAGTCAACTAGGCTCACAACCTAGTTATGATCTACTCTTTGACTCCTCCCTCTTGCTCACATCACCCCCATTTTAACCAGGTGCCAAGTCCTGTATTGTCTGCCTTCATAACATATTTTATATATGCCCATTATTCTCCTCTAACACTGCCACCACCGTCTTGGTACAGACACTCATCACCTTGTGTTTGAACTATTGAAATCACCTTCTGGTTGGTGTCCTTGCATTGGATACCTCCCCACTCCGGATCAGCTACTGAACTGATTTTCCTAAAGTGCAGATCTGATCATGTCACAACTCTTATCTTCATTCAATAAACTATACTGGCTCCCTATTAACTCCAGGATCACAAGCACATCCTGTTTTGCTTTTAAAACCCTTTATAATCAGGCTCTTTCATAAATTTAAAGTCTTCATACTACTTACTCTCACCCTCCCCTGACATATTCTGTGTTTCAGTGACCCTTGTCTCTTTGTTATTCTTTCCTGAAACTGTCTCCATCTTTATCACAACCTTCCGAATACCTTGGCTTTTAAATCTCAACTAAAGTCTCACTTTCTGCAAGAAACTGTTCCCAGTTCTTCTTAATCTTAGCACTTTCCCTCTGAGATAAGCTCCAAGTTATCCTGTATACAGATTGTATCTAATTATTTGACTATTGTCTCCTTCATTAGACTGTGAGTTCCTTGAGATAAGGGATTTTTTTTTTTGCCATTCTTTGTATCCCTAGTGCTTAGCCTGGTACATAATTGGTACTTACTAAATGCTCACTGACTGATTGAATAATGGGAAACTCTTGCACCATTATAAAATTAGAAAAGGCTGATTTGAGAGAAACCCAGGAAGCCTTGTAGGAACTGATGAGTAGTGAAGTGAAAAAAGTTCATGGAACAATTTATATGATAATAGCATTATAAAAAGGAGCAAGTTAGACAAACTTAAGAACTCTGATCACTTCAATGATCCATAATGATTCTAGAGGATTAAAGATTAAAAATGCTATCCACTTCCTGGAAGAGATTTGATGGACTAAACATTCAAAATAAGATTCACATTTTTGGACATGGTCAATATAGGAACTTCATTGTTTAATTATATGCATTTGTTACAAGTTCCCCCGACAGCAGCCCCCACCGACCTGATTTTTGCTAAAGCATATACTTGCTACCCCAGACATGACTAAGGTAAGCAGTTAAGTTACTCTGTTGATTTGAGGATGAACAAAATCATTTCAATCACAAGTGACTACAGATAAAATAATCATACTCCAGTTCAAATTATTAAGTACTTGGCATAAATCTGATTTTTCTATGTCAATTCTTTATTTGACCTCCTTGCAAGTGAAAGAACTTGGAAACCACAAGCAAGACTGGATTTTGGTCTATTGATGTACTAGAGTAGATGTGGAAAGACTGTGCTTTTCACAATGAGAAAGATTTTTTTTTCTTGATGCAACATGTATGCTCATGTCTAAAACATTCAGAAGATAAATGTGCTGTATAAATTTTTTGTATCAGAAGGGACTCTAGAAGTAAGTTGGTTCAGGTTAAAAGAGGAACATTTCAGCAGTTACCAGCAATCTCAATAATATGCAAAACCACAGTGTTATAACTAGTGTTGCTTATGTATTATAAAACGCAAAGTGAGGTGAAGTTGCAAAAGAAGAATTTAATAAGAAAATTTGTTATAGCCAGCTGCGCTGAGACAAAGAAGACCATCTAAGATTACTCACTGAGGATGCAATTGAGAGGAAAAGGAAAGGTTAGAACACAGGGACATTCTAAATGGCGGTGACTTCTTTCTACTGGGATGATTGGTTGAGCTTAAGTGGAATAATTGGAAATGCTAGTTCTTGAAGAAAATATAAAATTTAAAGGAATATAAACATTGAAGTTGAAGATGCTTATCAAAACATACTGCAAAGATACTTGTTTTATTCTGATAACAAATACATCTAAAATAAGGAGTATTATTATTTATGTTCAAATGTGAATACATTAACATGATTTATTTTTAACATGTCATGATTGTACCATATTAAGGTACTTTTTCCCTTCAGATCTGAAATTTCAATGATGTAGAGTACTTCTTGTATGGAAACTTTCTCTACTAATCTAAACCAGCAACTCTACTATAATTTATAGTATTAAAGAGTTGCTTGGAACACTAAGAAACCAAACAACTTTCCCACAGTTTGAAACTGGATTATGTCAGAGGCTCTTCTTGAACTCAACTCTTGCTTACTCCAAGACCAGCCTTCCATCCACTTGGATTCTGCTATAATGACACACAAATTTTAATTACATATTATATTGTCCGTTATTTGTTCTTGCGAATGTTAATCAACGCAAAATGTAAAAATGTTTCTATATATTATTTCAAAAATACAGCATCTGTTTCAGAAGTCCAAATCTCCTCCCATAACTAAAGGGTATTTTCATGAGTATTTAGGGAGCTAGAATCTATCAAGCCTTGCTTCTTTTCTTACACCTACCAATGCACAAGGGGCAGCCAGATAGAGCAGCAAATAGAGTACCATGTATGGAGTCTGGAAGACCTGAATTCAAATCTGGCCTCAGACATTTATAAGCTGTGTGACCTTGTTTGCCTCAATTACCTCATTTGTAAAATGAGCTGGAGAAGTAAATGGCAAACAACTTCAGTATTTTTTCCAAGCAAACCCCAAATGGGGTCATGAAGAATCAGACACTAACTAAAACTACTGAATAACAACTAAAACAATATGCAACAGGATTTATTTCTAGCATTGTCCTTTGTTCTCCCTTAAAAGAGAACCCTATACTTACAAATAACCAGAAGACATAAACTGTATTAAAATTGACATTAACATGATTTATTTCAAAATAGTATTTGTTTGCCCTCTGAAGCATGTGCTGAATATGCAGTTAGAGGACATGCTTTCAAATCCTGTCTCTGCCACTTACTGCCTGTTTAACATTGGATAAGTCACTCCACATCCACATCATCACCTAGACAATTAAGATGTTGAATTAGATAGCCCTCATCAACCACCTATAACTCTATGATCTTGTGAGTTCTTGGAAAGGAAAAATTGATAGTACTCAAAAAGTACTGAACACTTAGTCAAAGAATCAAGCTCAGTGTGGTGGAAGGTAGGAGACTGAGTGGCACATTGGCCTGAATACCTGAAGACAGATGAGTTCTAAAAGAGATTTATAAGTTTACTGGGAAAGAATATTCTGAGCACACACTTGAAATTTTCCTTTTTGTCACCAGAAATCTTGAACATGTTAGAAAATAAGCCTTAGAGTTGAGGACACTCATTTTTGAAAACTCATAGTGAGGCCTTCCTTATCTAATCACCCAAATTGATTCAGTTGATTACAAATATGTTTGAGCTTAAAGTCAAATGAATTATACATACTGAAGGATAAGGTAAAATGGTAGATTGTCTAGCATAATAGCAGATAAAATCCAAAAAACATGTGGTCATATTTTATAGACAGCAGACATGGAATATAGGTCAGTTTATGGCTACTGCTTTATAAATCAATTAGGTTTCTTTCAAGGCTCATTTAAATGGTCCATTGAATATAATTTTAAAAAATGACGTTAGCTGTGATCTTAATTTTTACATATCCAATCAAACCACATACATAATTCATATTCAGGATTTTCTGACTTAATACCTAGTACTCTGCCTGTTTTACTGCCTAGTTACCTCAAGGTTGATATTAAGTTTACAAATTTGGATGACAAGAAGAATGGTGCTACCCTTGAGAGATACAGGAAAGTTTGGGAAAGGTTTCATTTCAAGGGAAAGGCAATGGTTTCAGTTTTGTACATGTTTAATTTGGGATGTTTATGGGACATAAAATGCAAAATATTTAATAGACAAATAGCTTTAAATGGCTAAGTCAGATGTTCTCTGTTCACTCTTCTTCATTTCTATCTCCATTTTAGGGATTTTTAATCTTTCTAATCTTAAATCATCAGAA
The DNA here is from genome assembly GCF_003287225.1 of Phascolarctos cinereus. Classification (NCBI taxonomy): domain Eukaryota; kingdom Metazoa; phylum Chordata; class Mammalia; order Diprotodontia; family Phascolarctidae; genus Phascolarctos; species Phascolarctos cinereus. Next base: position 252,310,289 of record NW_027555514.1, read on the forward strand.
AAATTGAATAACTAATTACTTACGGTTCACTGTGAAATTTTACTGAGTTATTTATGGGGAAGCATCAACATACATGTGTGCGTATTTATGTGTGCTGACATTCTGTCTCTCACATACACATATACATACATACATACACACGTATAGACATACATATGTACATTACATATGAGTGTATGTTAAATATACATTGGTATACATGTTCCTCCATATCTATGGTAATGTGCGCAGCTAGCAAAGTAATTTGACCACCAAAGATGCTACTACTGCTTTTAATCTTCATCAGTCTTTGGTAGGCAGGAATGCTCATTTCTTCTGTGATCCTTGTATAAAGAAATGGGATCTGTCAGTCATTAAAATGGAAGGCATATAGTGTTGTGCCTGTTTGGAGATGAAATTGGATTTCTCTGTCTGGGTTTTTCTGATTCCTTTTTAATCCACAAAGCAAATTGCTTTGCCAAAACCTAGTATTAAGAGGAACAGCTTAAACTAGCACAGGTAGTACTAAAAGCTTATTAGGGCTGATGCATTGTATTCTCTGTTGAACACCAAGCCTTAGGAGAGCAGCCTTAGTGAAATACAAAACTCATTTTCAAAATTTAATGTGATTTTAGATATTCTTCTTTACATCTTTTCCTCCTTCATGTTTTCATTCCTTCCTCTCATCTTGTTCTTGTTGAACATGTCACATTTCCCTTATTTTTGACAGCACGATAGTTCTAGTTTGAAATAATGGAAGATTTTCACAAATGGCTTCAGTGTAAATAAAAATAACAACAAAAGACCATTCAAATTAAGAATGAGACACACCTTCAGGAATCTTTAGTGAGAAATCCCTGAAATGTTTCAAGCATATTAATTTTGTTTGTACCACTTTATTATGGAATATCTATAGTGTAAATTAAGATTGTCTTTTTTTAAAAAAGCATAATAATTATATTATACTTTTTCTAGCCAACAATGTTCAATTTTTATTTTTAGCAATACTCACATTCACATGTGATTCCAACCCATAGTAATAGTCAGTGATAAACATTAGTTGCTAATAAAGTATGTTAATAAAGGGTCTGCTGGTTTATTGGAAACTTTAAATTTCTTTTTTTTTTCTTTTCTTTTTGCAGTTAAGCAATGATTTACACTTCTGGTGATCAGAGAAAAGACATTCAGTATATGTAAAACAACTGCTCTTTCTTAAAATAAAATTTACCAAAAATCTTTAAATGTGAATGTTTTTTAATTAATGTTCTGAGAATTTTTATAATAGTATTGTCCCTAAAGATTGTTCCATGGCTTCAAGAACTTTCTTCATAAAGCTATTTAAAGCTTTTTATAGGTTAATGTGATCATTTTAGGACAATTTAGCTCAAAAGGTTCTTTATATATTGAAATCAAAGGGAAACATTTTAGGATAGTGTCTCAATTGTTACAATATTATTAACTCAAAGAAAGTTGTCCCCTGTTCATCAGGTCCTGCTGTGAGGTAAAATGAATAGCATTCTCAGTAACCGACTGAACACCCATTAACACAGCCAAAGAAACCTTCATGTGAATGTCCTATAATTGTTAAGAAAATGCCAACACTAACAACAATAAACTGGTTTGTTTGAAAATAGCAAGTCATTATTGGCATTGTGGTGACAAAGCTCGCTTTCCAAATTCCGTTTCAAAATATTTTCCTTCTTTTGTAATTACCTCTGTGCCTTTAGGGTGTCAGAATATATTCCATTCCTTTCTCTCTATGGACATCATTTTCATTTCTTCACATCCCTTCTCTTTTTATGTGCCCAATCCTTTTATTTCAATAAAATAAATATTTCTTGAGTGACTGCTATGTACTCCATTTGGCACTGAGTGATAGAAAAAGAAATGAATGATCTAGTTCCTGATCAGGAGTTTGAAATCTAGCAGGATAAATGCAAAAATGTCATTTCTACAGATAAATACATAAAATTGTGTGGAATAAGTACAGGAAAGCACTATTATCATTAGAATTAGCAAGTGATCACTTTAAGTGACCAAGGAAATGGAAGGAGTTGATGTTGGCTTTGAAGAATACATAATATTAAAATGTGGGAGAACTGCAGAGAGAGGGTATTACAACAGTAAGATATGTCATAGATTTTAGCTCTACTGAAGCTCAGAACTCCTGACCTCAAGTGATCCATAAGCCTTTCTTTCCCAAGCACCAGGTACTACAGGTTTGTCCCACCATACACTGTCATACCTTTGTCTGTCTGTCTGTCTCTCTCTCTATCTCTCTCCATATACCATATTTCAGTATATAGTCATTGCCACAACATAACCATTACATCCTGTTTTTTTCAGTCCAAAATTGTTTTATAATCTTTCATCACATAATTGTTACATGGTATAATTCTGTTTGTCATGCTGCTTTAAGAGATAAACAGAGCAGCAATGAATTCACCAGTGACATATGGATATGCATTTATCTCTCCCACATTGCAAGCCATGACCCCAAAATTCTCAATGCACGCATATTGTCAGTATATAATTTTAACATATTTATGAGTATTACATGTATACTAATCTTGCACCAAAGACAGTTTAGTAATAAATTATTTTTAATTAATATTGACACAATTTTTAAAAAAGGAAGCTTCACATAATAGTCACATTCCACACCTTTTTTTGGAAAAAAATTGGCATAAAATCTGTGACAATTATGCAGTGAAATATGGTGTGTATAA